>NC_134417.1:28857696-29157990 GCF_030867145.1 Opisthocomus hoazin
GGGCCGAGAGGCAGAGGGATGCCCCAGCCCTTGCGTCACGGTGTGCCCGCAGCCGTCACGCTCTTCCGCACAGTGTGAGAGCGGAAATGGTCGCGTCAGTGGCCGGCAGCACGTGTTAGGACCTGGCTACAGCTCTTAACGTCGCTCACGCAGAGCTGAGGCACTCAGGGCTCTCGCCGATGGATTTCGGGCTGTCCCCGGGTTGCTGCTGCAGTCTCTGGGAAGAGTGTGCCTGGCGGCTGATGGTGCTGCCGCGTGGAAGAGACATAAACTGAAGGGAGAAGATTTTATCAATTATTTATGTAAATAGCTGTGCCGTTCCTTGGCTCTATGGCAATGCCAGGAAGGGTGGGTGGTGTTTCCAGCACTTTAAGTGAGCGGATGTTGCGGTGGTCACTCGGGGACACAAGGATGCTCCACGGGCAGGCAGACAGTGGGGCACGCGCGGGCAGGGTGCAGCCACTCGGGACCCTGCTAAGGGGCTTCTTCGCGCGAGTCGCTGCCTGATTCTCCGCGGGGAAGCCCACCATGCCCCCGGCTTCAGGACGCCAGCCTGCTGGCTGCCGTGGCCCCGGCTGGGGAGCGGGACCCCCGGGACAGGTTGGGGTGTTGGAGGTGCAGAGAGCCCGTCCAGCTCCCGCACGGCTGCTCCTGCCCTGGCAGCGGGATGAGCCGTCCGCACAGCTCCCTGGTGCGGGGCTGGGGAGGGCAGTGGGTCATCCCACCTCGCAGGGTGGTGACACCGCTCCCCAAGGAGCACTGCGCTGGCGTGTGCACCCCGGGGGCTATAAATACACCCGGCCCTTCGCTGTCCTCTCGATACCTCCCGTAGAGGCACTGCTAGCGCTGCTGACACCCACACTCAGCTGCCATGTGGCTCGTGAAGGCTCCGGGTATTTATATTTCTGCCAGCAGACGCGGTTGGTTGGGGCTCAGCGGCACCAAACATCTCCGCATCTCTCACACCTAACCCTCGGTTGGGGTTCACCCCGCGGGGCTGCAGGCACAGCTGCAGGACAGGGGTGCCAGCGACGATCTGGGGTAAATCCCACAGGATTGCATCCCTTCTCCCAGTGCTGCTAAGCACTGACCTGCTCCCAGCCCAGCCCACCCGAGTTCAGCCCGAGCCCTGCCGCGGCGTTCCTGGCATCTCCCTCCCACTCCCGTTGGAGCAGGAGCCTGCTGCTGGCAGCAGAAACCCGAGCTGCACGGTTTGAAAACCCCCGTTTATTTAATTGCTTATCTATTCAGCCCTTCGCCTATCGGCACAGGCTTGGCTTCTATTTTCCAACGCTCTAAGATAATTTTTTTTAAAGTTTATAAAGAAACACTCCTTATGTTCCCGCGCTGCTTCACATCTGTCAGGGTGACAGCACCCACATTTTCACACTTAGGCCAAGGTTAAAGGAAGCCAGAAATACATGCACAATATCAAGTGTTAAAATACGGCGTTTACACATGGTGTGTTGCTCTTCACATTAAATAGAATCAGCAAGAGCAGAGCTTTACAAGCCCCGACGCTCGTAGACCTGACCTGTGAGCATTCACAGGCTCCTGCGCGAGGTGGATCCAGGCGTGCGTCCCCAGCTCGGGGGCTGCCGGAGCTGCGTGAGCCCCCTCCGTTCAGGTGCTCAGGGTGGGAGAGGCCGGCAGGTCCTACGGGGTGTTGGGCGGGAAAGGGGACTGCGCAAAACCGCAGTTTGTTGATGATGGAAGCCATTGACTGATGAGCAGAGAGCATTACAACTGAAGGGATATTGTATCAAAGCTGAAAAGTTTTCACGAAGTGCAAAGACAAACCAAGGATGAAAAAATGAAAGAAAATTAAATAGGTAAAAGAAAGAAATAAAGCAGGTGAAAGAACTGAGGTGCAGCTGTGGTGTATCCCGCGTACCTGCAGCTTGCATGGCAGCACCACCGCCAGAGCCCCTACCCGCACCGCCAGCCTGCGGGATCGGAGTCCTCAAAACCGGGCATCCATCCCTCCCCGTGCAGCGCTGCTGGGGGTCTGGTTCCCTGCTCCTGGCACCGGGGCTTCGCCTCACGGCACTACTGGAACAGGCAGAGGATGGCAGGAGTCATCCCCGGTGATGCAGAGCGGCCGTGCTGCTGAGACAGAGGCAGGGGTGCGGGCAGCCGGGGTCCCAGCAGCCGGGGTCCTGGCCCTTCGGAGCCCCTGTGCTCCCTCCCGGCAGCGTCCCCAGCCCGCGGCCCCGGGAGCAGGGGTGATGGCGCAGGGCACGGCTGCCCTCCGGCCTAAAGGAAGGGTGGGCAGAGCGGAATCCCGCACTGTCTGAAGGCAGCGTGCCCGCAGGCAGAGACACCAGTCCATGGCACGGAAATAGAGGTCGGCGTAGAATGTGAAACATCTACACTGTCAGGCAAGGTATGGAGCAAAAAGGGAGTT
The DNA here is from genome assembly GCF_030867145.1 of Opisthocomus hoazin. Classification (NCBI taxonomy): domain Eukaryota; kingdom Metazoa; phylum Chordata; class Aves; order Opisthocomiformes; family Opisthocomidae; genus Opisthocomus; species Opisthocomus hoazin. The sequence continues at coordinate 28,860,104 of NC_134417.1, forward strand.
AAATATTTTAATTGGTTTTTAAATGCTAAGCCATTTGGGAAGGAACAGTCACTCTGCACCCTGCAACAAAATCTGCATGCAGCAGCCCTTGCCAAAGAGAAAAAAAGGAAGTTTCTGCAAAGACAGATTTAACTCTCGCTCTGTACAGACTGGGCAATGCACTCCGGGCTGTCAGGTTACGGCTGCGCCTGCGGGACGGTGACGGGAGGAAGAAACACCTGAGCCTGAGCGGGAGCCGCCGAGGAAAAGGCAGTGAAGGGCTGGGAGAAGGCTCTCCTCCGGCCGAAGGCCAGAAAGGGCAGAGGTGCGGGGAGCCGCTGCCCACAGGCGTTCCGCTTCCAGTTGTGCTGGCAGCTGGCTCAGCCGCCCGCCCCGCGACTCCCTGGCGACGAAGCAGTGCTCGTGCACTCACTGGTCCTGGTCCTCCGCCGAGCCACCGGGGATCTTCCCAAGGTTTTAAATCTTATCTGTTTTGCAAACCTTTCATGACCTGTTTTTAAGACCGCGTCACTGCCTGAAGAATCACCTGGAAACATGAATTAACCGCAATAATACAAAAGGCAGGAGGAGCGTTTCATAATTTTATTGGAGTGCTTTCAGTGTGAGGTTGCTAGGTGCAGTGCCAGTAACTCCGTGGCTGCCGTTCTGCTGCCACTAAAAATAGTTACGACTTCAAAAGCCATGCCTGACAGTAAATGTACATGCAAACAACCCTGTGCATTATTAAAAACCAAAATCCTTTAATTCATTGAAATGATAGACAAATAAGGGGATTCTTTAACTACAGTTTAATTAAAGCAGTTACATAGCCTGAGCTTAAATACCGAGTAACACTGTCTCCGCGGATATTGCCGCCAGGTTTCACGAGTATTTACACAAAAATTTAACTTGCTCAACAATGTTAAAATCACAGTACGATAGAAAAATAAACATTTTCACGCCTGTCCTTGAGACACGCTGTGACTCCTAGCCACAGACTACGCCGTGGCTGTAATTCACAAGCTGTGTGTCCTCGGAGTGTCTGCGACCATTGTGCCACACGGTGCGGCTCCAGCAGCACTGTTCTGCCGTGGGCTCTGCTCCAGCGCCGAGCACCCGAAGCAAGGAGTGAGCCAGCGATGTCAAGCAGGGTGACGCGCTCCTACTCAGCAGCTGCAGCTGTTGGGGCTTTTTTGACTTTGCACAGGGCCAAAGCGACTGCCGCGAGAGGGCCAGCACCCCCCGGCCCTGCCTGCACCGTCCCCGGCTCGCAGCCGGCAGTCAGCAGATGCGGCTGCTCAGGGGCCTGGAACGCGTTTTTCAGATCCAAATTCAACTCCAGGCCTAGAGCTTCCTTCTAAAACGTGGCCAGAGGTGGAGACCAACCACTGCGGTAACAAATACGGAGGCATAGGCTTCAGAAATAATGTGGTTCACACAGAAATCGGTAATACCAGTGTCGGGACAAACCACTCCCTGTTAATGGTCCAGTCCAAAGGCAAAACAGAGCAATAACAGGCGAAAAAAACATACAGAATCCCAGAAAGGCAGTTAGTGGTTTTTTTGTCTCCTGGCACTGCCAGGCCAGCGAGCCCAGGGGCTGCAGCCCCGGCTCCCCAGGCCGGACGGTCTGTGGGTAGGAGCAGCCCTCTCCCGACGCATCCTGCCCGGCACTCGGCGGGACCGCAGCGAGCCGAGCCAGCGCGCTGGGCTCCAGACCAGATCCAGATCCAGATCGCTGCCGGCGCTCCTCCCCGTGCCCCTCGCTCTTCCTCCCCGAGCAAGAGGACGATGCCAGGCTGAGGAAAACCCGGCACGATCCCTCGTTGGGCGCACGCAGCGTGATCCCGAGGGTTTAGCTTACGGGCCCACGCACAGAAGCGAATCTCCAGCCTCGGTCCGCGGGGTGAGCCGGAGGCTGGTGGGATGCTCGTCGGCAGCCGCTCGCTCGTGGGCCGTCAGCCACCGCGGGGGCCCTGCAGCCCCCACAGCCACCGTCCCCGGACTGCAGCCCCCCGCGGCACCAGTGCATCTCCCGCTGGGAGCAGGGCCAGGCTTCTGCCTCCCCGGGTCTGAGCACCGTTTCATTCCCTGGGCGTCAGACGAACGGGATTACACCCAAAAACCCTGGGCGCTGTGCTACGAAGACGCACAAGCTGACAGCAGATCATGTGTAGGTTTCATCCTGATTTCACTTTGTGTTAAAGATTACAGTACGTGGGAGTTAGTGGGGAAAATGAGAAAAAAAATTAACCCTATGAGCTGGAGGAAGCAAAATGCAGCTAATGAACAGGAATCGGTTTCAGCGTGGATCGCTGCAGAATGCTTTGGCAAAACTTAAGCTCTAAATAACTATTCACCTCAAACCTGCTGGCGTCTTCAGTGAACGACTTGTAGTTATTAAAAGCTTCCCAAATACACCCAGAGGAAAAATAGGTTAAAAGCATGACCACAAAATCGTAAAGCATTTAATCTCATTTGCTAGTTGGAGCACGAGGAGGGACTGCAGAACGTTTAGGTGGTCTTCTGTAGTGAGATGCCGAGATGAAGCTCGTTCCTAGCAAACACAACCCACCACCATCACTTCTTACCAATTAACAGCCCGAAGGCTGTGGTGAGCTTGCTTTCCCTGCGGAAAGAAACCCCAGTCGAGCAGCTGAGGGAAAGGCTTCTCCAGCTCAGCCTTCCCAGAGGTTTGTGTATAAAGGCAGGGATTGCCGGGGGCCTCCAAGGCTGGGGGGCAGGTTGTCTTCCACAGATACATCACAGCAAGAAGTGCCGAAAGGCAAATACTAAAGACCAGTCTTGCCAAGTTCCCCAGGGTCTCATGGCTCCAGCCACCACACTGCCCGGAGGAGATCGCTTGGTTTTTGCGCTGGCAGTGTCCAACGCACCCCGTCTGACCAGCTTCCTCACTGATGGGGTGGCCCACAAAAAGAGCAGGAACTTCACACGAGGCTGTGCGGCTCAGCTCCATGCTCCAGCCGGTGCAGGGGAGGCTGTGACATCTCGGCGCGCGTACAGCACGGAGTCACATCGGAGCAGGACGCGGCTTGAGGTGTTTGTTACCTCTGTAGGTCACAGGGTCTGGAAGGCGGAAAATAAATGGTGTCTAAAACGTGTCTGCCGATCCTTCTTGGTGCTCGGTGGGAGGCTCCCGCACGCTCCCATGAGGCAAAGATGCCAAGCACCGTTGCCTGCCATGGCTGGTCATCATCAGAAGGGATCTTCATTAATAACGTCTCAGGACGGACCTCAGTAACGACCTGGGTAACCAGCAGGCCAGTCGCACGGCTCTCTTCAGCGGGGCAAGGCGGCCTGGAGCGAGCTTCCAGCAGTTCGGGAGGAAAGCGCAGGAACTCTGCAGGCGCTCGAGGGCCCGAGGCCTGCGGGGAAGGGGGGTCTCCCCGGCTGCTACACGCCCTACGCCGCCAGCCAGCTTCGCCGTGTCGGAGAGACGCGTTGCAGAAGGGCTGTAAGCAGCCACTGCCGGACCAACCTCGACGCGCGGTTCTACATTCTGCTGCGCCTGTGTGTTGGGGAGCTTTTTTCAGACACGAGTTAGCAGAACATTTCATTTCCTAACTGAAAGCAAAGAGAGAAACAGACCACGAAAGGCTGGGAAATGAATACAATTTGAAACCTCGAGAAGCAGATTCAGAGAATATCCTGTTTTTATGCTCTCTCTCCGTTTAATTCATCTGCCATTCCAAACAAGACGTGCCTCAGCTGAATGAAGTCTCCAATAATCACATAATAGGAGAAGTCATTTATTGGGAATCAGGCTCATTCTCCGGCGATATAAATAGGCTGTGCTGTTCCACAGTCTTTTGTCAGCAGGGATTAATTGGCAATTGACCCTTGGCTGGGATTTCTTCGCTACCTCCACATTTTTCATCTTATAGGGCTAAACGAGATCTTAACACCGCTCTGAGAAGCTATGCTTCCTAAGCAGCAGTTTAATTTATCTTTCAGCTATAAATCAGCAGTTTAATTTATCACTAGGTTACATATCAACAGTGAATAGTCAGGGTGGAACTGAGTTTATTATAAAGAAGTTCTGTTAGAAGACACAGTATTACAGCGACTGAAACATGCTGTTAAATTTTCCATTAATGCCCAATTCTGAATATGAACACGGAGAACCACACTTCACATACTTTACATTTAGCTTTCTAATAAATAAGTTCAATAAATAGGGACTTTGCAGATTAAGAAGCTGTATGTGTGAACAGAAGCTGCTTTACAACGTTGTCAAAAAATAACTAGAGCTATTCTTGTTTGTTACCAAATCACCGGAAATTAGTAAGTAAAATATAAATATTTTACCCTTGCTATGAAGACTGGAGGAACGTAGACCTGTTAAAATCACCCTTAGGATTACATAGAACTTAATTTTGTACACTAAATTTAGAGCATGCTTTCATACCATTTTTAGCACACAATATTTTAAAGTACATTTCTTAAAAATATGAGAAACGAATAAGACTGCCCATGTAAGGTTTCGCCTGCGCTCTGATCGCTAGCTCTTGTGTAACACAATATTGCAGTTTGGCTAATTTTGGACGACCTATTCCACATTTGGAAAAGATATATAACAAAGGGCCAGATTTAGTCTGTAGTATATTGCAACATCTTGTTAATACAGTAATTTATTTGTCACAGTACAAAAAAAAATTACTTTCTCCCAATTATATATATAACATATAATCCATTTCTATTATCCATTTTAATAACTATTTTCTTGGGACACAACTCTTACATGATCTCTAAAGACTGCCAGGAACAGAAATATTCTCGTACCAAACGAAAACGCGAGTAAATCAAGCAACTGTAGCTTCACTTGTCCGAAAGGCGCAGTTCTTTTCGGCACACACATTTCCCACGTTCTACCCGTAAGGAACTCCAGCAGGGCTCCCAGCCCCGGCAGCCGAGCGCCCGCGCCGCAGCGAGATGCCGGCCAGCCTTCGGGCTGGGCAGCTCGCCTCGGCTGTGCTCAGCCCCGTCCCGGGGCTCCTCCAGCACAGGAGGCAGGCCTGGACCATCCCATCGGCTGCTCGGAACCAAATCACCTCCGCACGCACTGGCACGCCGACATCCGCTCACGGAATGCACCGTGCCATGCACGTGCCCTCACCGGCTCCGGGAGAGCCCCGCTCGTCTGTCTGCTGGGGCCGAGGCGTTCGTTCTCCTGGAAGCCGGTTTGCCTCTGAGGGGGTCCGGATTTGTCACGAACAACCACCACAATCTGAGAGCATCACCACGCACACATCGGGAAGCCTGCCTTTTGTAAAACACCGGCAACCCGAGCAGACCGAACCATCAATGCTACCGAACTATCAAATAATTATCAACACTAGAAGCAATAACAAAACCGTGAAGGTGAGATAACTGCGTGATGACTTTGACTTAAATACTGTTTTAGAACAGCAAGTGAGCAAAAGGCTAAGTGTGTGGACTGAGCCTCGGTGGAGAAGATCCTGCTCTTTCTCATTTTTACCTCCTATTTCTACAGAGAGGCTGACTGAGAACATTTTGGAACGTGGGAGACTAAGTCATTAAAACAGAAGCGCTTGGATTGCTTTCTTCCTTTAGGGGATTTACTTCATTTTACTTTATCTGACACCAGTCAGAAAGAAATGAGAGTATTGCAAGGAGAAGGAAAGCTGAGTATTGACGTGTTATTTTCCACTAAAATTCTTCTGCTGACCTTGTTAATCTTTTTCTAAGATCAGAAAACGAGGCTTTACCTACAAGGAATCTGAGAGGCTGGAAGGTTTTCCTCACACACTTGCAGCACTACAGCGTCCCACTGTCTCAAAGCGGAGGATTTCGTCAGACCGTTCCCAAATCCTTTGCATCCGCTCACAAACTCGTGTCTCCGTTCTGTTTGTACTCAGATAAAATATTGAGAGTCATTTCCTCGCTTTTGGACTGCACGTTGTGTTCGCTTCTTCTGGACGATTTCCTGGTCGCCCTGGAAAGCCGCCTTCGAAAGGTGTCACCAGCCAGAAAGTAAAGGATAGGGTCGACGCAGCTGTTGAGGCTGGCCAGACCCCTCGTCACCTGGTAAGTGGCATAAACCTTATCGTTGAAGGCACACATTTGCGGAGTCTGAAAATCCAGCCTGGCTCTCAGATTTAAGGTCTTCATCACGTGGAAGGGAAGGTAAGACACCGCAAAGACCGTTAACACAATAATAACCAGGTAAATCGACTTTCTCCTGAGGGGAGAGTTGTCCAAATCTTTGTAAACCAAAGCTTTCACAATGAGCCCATAGCAACCAAGAATCAGAATGAACGGGATGCAGAACATCAGCACCGTGGTGCACATGCTGTAAACGAAGTAACTTCTCAGGTAATCATCGGCTGTCGTGTCGTAGCACGTCGTGGTCTTATTTCTCCGTATCCCCGTTCCCGAGTAGAAGAGTATGGGAGAAATCACGGCCACCACGACGACCCAGACCAGGGTGCTGATGTAGACGGCATTCTTCTTCTTCAGCCTCCCCAGTGACTTCAAGGGGTGCACCACTCCCGTGTACCTGTGCACGCTTATGCACGTTAGAAACAAGATACTGCCGTATAGGTTGACGTGGAAGATGAACCTCTGCAGCTTGCACATGATGTCTCCGAAGATCCAGTCCGTCTTGTTGAAGTAGTAAAAGATGAGGGCGGGCAGAGTCAAGACGTACAAGAAATCGGCCAGTGCCAAGTTGAACATGTAAACTGAGATGCCGCTCCAGGGCCTCATATGGAAGACGAACATCCAGATGGCCACGCTGTTGCCCAAAAACCCGGTGATGAAGACCAGAATGTAGACGGTGGGCAGGTAATAGAACTGGAAGCCAGTTTTGGTGAGGGAGCACTTAGTGGTGGCGTTTCCGGCAGACCAGCCGCTGCTGGACAACAGGTTGGCTTCAGTTCCGTTCAGAGCAGCAGAGAGGAGGACTTCGGTCATGATCCTTCCACCAGAGTCACATCAGCCCGAGGTGAAGCGACAGGGTCTCTACAGGGACAGCAACGCACCTGAAAGCGGAGAAGAGCAAGGAGAACCTAACTGGAAGGCAGAGCCTGCCCTGCCCTGCTCCCGCGGGGTTCCGGTCGCTCGGGCGTGGGGTGCGGGCGGTCCCCCCGCAGCGTCCGGGGCCAGCCATAGCGCGGCCGGGCCCCTCTCCCCGCGTCCCGGGGCCGGGCAGGGCGGAGGGGGAGCGCGGCGGGATGGCCCGGGCCGGCCCCGGGACGCGGGGAGCGCCGCGAAGGGGCAGCGGGGCCGGGCGGGGGGCGGCGTGGGCGGCCGCTCCTCCCGCGCTCCTCGGGCCGGCGCCGCCGCCCCGCCCGCCTCCGCGGCTGCCGGCACCGTCCCGCAGCCCAGCGCCCGCCGCTCCCCGCCGACACCTCAGCCCGCCCGCTCCCCTCAGCCCGCCCGGCCCCGCTCCCCTCAGCCCGCCCGGATCCCCTCAGCCCGCCCGGCTCCGCTCCCCTCAGCCACCTCAGCCCGCCTCGCTCCCCTCAGCCCGATCCCGCTCCCCTCAGCCGCCTCAGCCCGCCCGGCCCCGCTCCCCGCGTTCCCCCCCGACGCCGCGCCCCAGCCCGGCCCCGCGGAGCGCCGGCCCCGCTCCCCACCTGCCTCCCTCGGCGCCCGCCTCAGCCCGCGCTCCCCTCTCTTCGCCGCCGGCAGCGTCCGCCCGGCGGGGCGCGGCGTCCCGCCCGCGGCTCCCCGGCCGAGCCGGCTCCCATCGCCGGGCAGGGCAGGGCAGGGCCGGGCAGGGCGGCCAGGGGCAGCGGCTCTAGGGCGCGGGGAGCCCCTCCATGGCGGCGCCGCCAGCGCGGGGAGAGCGGCCGCAGCCCCTCTGCTGCGGGAGGCAGCGCGCCGGCCCCGGGCGGACTGCGGGCGGGACGAGGAGCCGGCTCGGCCCAGGGGCGCGCCGCCCGCCCGCCCCCCGCACCGCCCTCACGGGGAGGGGGGGCCGCTTGCCGCTCCCCGCCCGCCCAGCACGGCTGCGGGGCGGGGAGCTGAGGGGTCGGGGGGCTGCGGGTCGGGGGGCTGAGGGGTCGGGGGCTGCGAGCCGCGGGGCTGCGGGGTCGAGGGGCTGCGGGGCCGGGGGCTGCGGGGCCGGGGGGCTGCGAGTCTGGGGACTGCAGGGTCGGGGGCTGCAGGGCTGGGGGCTGGGGGCTGCGGTGTCGGGGGGCTGCGGGGCCGGGGGGCTGCGGGGTGGGGGGCTGCGAGTCTGGGGCTGAGGGGTCGGGGGCTGCGGGGCTGCGGGGCCGGGGGGCTGCGGGGCGGGGGGCTGCGAGTCTGGGGCTGCGGGGTCGGGGGCTGCGGGGCTGGGGCTGCGGGGCCGGGGGGCTGCGGGGCGGGGGGCTGCGAGTCTGGGGACTGCAGGGCTGGGGGCTGTGGAGTCGGGGGGCTGCGGGGCGGGGGCTACGGGGGCTGCGGGGCCGAGAGGCTGTGGAGTCGGGGGTCTGCGGTGTCGGGGGGCTGCGGGGTGGGGGCTGCGGGGTCGGGGGGCTGCGGGGCTGGGGGCTGCGGGGTCGGACCCCCGCTCCCTCCCCGCCCTTGGAAAACGCGCTCGGCAGCCCGGTTGGAGCTGCGCGAAGGTGCTGGTCGCTGCGAAGGGAACAGCTGAGCAGAAGCGCGCCCGCTCTGCTGACCTCTAATCAAGCGCCATACATTTGGCGCTGGAGTCAGAGCGCGATCGTTATTTATCGTCCTGGCAAAACACAACGGGCGGGTTTCAGCCGTTTCCTCCCCGCTCGCATCGCGGACAGGCCGTGCGGTGAGTGGGGCGGGAGCCCGCCGTGTCTGCTCGCCGCTAAACGCCGGGCTCGAGACGGAGCGTTGTTAGCGCCTTCATGAATATGTATTCATCTTTCAAACTTCTGCGCCTGTCTGAACGGCAGAACTGCTTTGCTGGGAAAGCTGAGTTGGGAAATCGGCTGTGCATTGGAGCGCTGTCGGAACAGGCGAGTGGGTGCAGATGGAGCTGCCAGCCTGGCGTCTCTGCCGGGGCAAGATGCGCGGGCTACAGCTCAGCAGCGACGCCTCAAAGCTTGTAAACATAGGACCTTTTCTTCTTGCGTATTAGTTTTGTTTTTTCTTTTTCTACTCACTAACTGCGTATTTTCTACTTTGAAGATTCTCTTTAATTTTAACACAAAAGGAATGTGAAGAGAAAGGAAAGTGAAAAATGAGACGAGAACGGCCGCACCTGTAGCATCGGTGTTGTGGAGCAGACCCAGCTGGCAGAACTGTTCGGTGGTGCCCTCTAGGATTTTACGGCGCTGGCAACGACCAAGCCTTCGCCTCTGCACTCCCACCAGAGCAAACACCCAACCCGCAAGCCAGACCGTGTAACGATGCCAAGCCCACCACGCTGGCTTGTGAAAAAGCCATCTTGCTCCGTGGAGAATCAACTGCACGGCCAAAACCGGAGTTCGTTTCAATAAAGGACTTGGATTATGGTGTTAAAAAAAAACAAACCAAAACACAAAACCCGGAAGCAGCGCTATTAGCTGATGAGAAGCCTTTTAGTTTATCTTTCCTCTTGTAATTGTTATTTCATGAGTGACTTTCTCAGTCCCATTGCTAACACACAGCTCCTCTTGGCAGCTTCCCCGAATTCCCCGTCTTGAGCAAATCTTGAGTCATCCCGAGGCAGCGTGAGATAGCATCAGTAAACACACGCTGCGAACTACAGCCTGTTGTCCTCAGTTACCTAAGCAGCGCCATAAATCCAAACCGCGGAGACGAAAGGTCGGAGCGGTCGCGGAGTGGGGGACGGAGCAGCTCCCGAGGCTCAGTGCTGGTGCCCGGGACAGGCGGAGGTGCCGGCAGCGGGGCCAGGCGAGGCTCCGGCTGCGGGGACGGCTCAGCCCACTCTGGCTTGTGACTGCGGCTATGAACAGGGCTGCGGTTCGCTCATGCGGGTCTTGGAGACGGACGAGATCACCGGCACGAGCGCGAGGAGGAGCAGGCGGCTGCGCGTGCCGGTTTGCCCAGGCGCCTGTGGCAGTGGTCACACCGACCTCAGGCTTTGCGCCAACATGGTGCTTGCCACGACAGGAGAGACAACACCCGCTCCGGCACGGAGCTGTGGTGGCGTGGAGAGGCGGCACCTCCTCTGGCGCTACTGGTAGGACCAATACACGTGCTCAAGGATGAGTATGAGTGCATAAATATCTGAAGGCAGAAGTGAATCCGTACCAAACCTGTGCTTCACACCCTGCAGCCGCAGCGCTGTTCATCCGTCACCAAAGGCTCCAAGCTCAGATTTACAATCTGGTCTCAGAAACTGCGGCTGATTCAGTCTGCTGTGCCAGGGCAGATTTTCCGAGGTACTTCACTCCTCCCGGTAACTTTTTTCTGAGTGCCCTCTCGTTTTTCCGTGGCTGTTCAGCAGGGTGGGCACCCAAAGCAGACACTGTCATGGCGGTGTTGCTGGCGTTGATTACAAGCGCCAAGCTCCTCCCTGCCCCAGCAGCTTCTGGTGGTACCCGTGGGGGTGGGACGTCCCACTTCACAGAATCACAGAACATTAGGGGTGGGAAGGGACCTCTGTGGGTCACCCAGCCCAACCCCCTGCCCAAGCAGGGTCACCCAGAGCAGGCTGCACAGCACTGCGTCCAGGTGGGTCTGGAATATCTCCAGAGAAGGAGACTCCACAGCCTCCCTGGGCAGCCTGGGCCAGGGCTCCGTCACCCTCAGAGGGAAGAAGTTCTTCCTCGGGTTCAGCTGGAACTTCCTCTGCTTCAGTTTGTGCCCGTTGCCCCTTGTCCTGTCGCTGGGCACCACTGGAAAGAGTCTGGCCCCGTCCTCCTGACACCCACCCTGCAGATATTTAGAGGCATTTCTAAGGTCCCCTCTCAGGCTTCTCTTCTCCAGGCTGAACAAGCCCAGCTCCCTCAGCCTCTCCTCGTAGGAGAGATGCTCCCGTCCCCTCCTCATCCTCGCAGCCCTCCGGTGGACTTTCTCCAGTAGCTCCTCAAACCAGCTACACACTTGCGCCTTGTCCCCTGGCTTGCCCTGTGAGGAACCTCCATCGCCAGAAGACCAGGTGTGGCACACAGCAACATCCTTCCAGAACCACCTTTAGGAAGAGTGGAAAAGCGTGTTTCCCTTTCTTCTGCACATTTTCTAAATCCCTGCCATTCTTGCCTCCCATTCACTCCTGCCTCACATACCTCGCTCCAGCCAGGCGTCCCTTTTCCTTTTTCGCACCTCCGTTACTGTGACTACTCAGTCTTTTATCCTTTGCCTAGCCTTGCCAACCCCCTCGGCTGCCTCCGCCTGCACTGGTTTGCCCCTCTTTCTCCAGCTTGGGGTCAGGGGGTGCTTCTGGAGGGGGCATGCGCACAGCGAGGACCCCCGCTCCTCTCCTCACCCGCTGTCGGGGTGCTCTGCCCTGCCTGTTGCAGCCCGGGCTGTATAGGCAGCTACATCCCCGCTGCTCATCGGCAGCCTGCGCCTCAGCACCGCCCTGCTGAGCCTGCCCGTACTGGAAATGGAAATCTCACATACTGGTTTTTGCAGTTTGCGCATTCTGGCTGCAGTGCTTCAGCTGCGAAAGGTCCAAGCATTTGCACGAGTAAGGAGCGAGGCGTGTTTCTCAGCAGCCATACTGTGACATGCCTTCACGCCCAGCCAGCACGTTAGTGCCTTCCTGCCTGTCTCACCGATCTCTTCTCGTTTTGAACCACAACCACAGAGCATGTTGCCTTAGCACCTCTTCCTCCCCAGCTCCAGCACACGCCTCGGAGCTGCACAGGTTTCCGTCTGGTGTAGGTGAAACTGAATTCCTTCCAGCTTCGCCTCTTTGTGCAAAAGCTGCGATTTTGTACCACTGATTTCCACTAAGCTGAATGTTTTGTTCTGTTAACAGCTGATTTAACTCAAACGGAGGATAGATCCCTAATGAGAAAAGAAAGCATGCTCGAGAGCAAGTGGAAATTCCCAGTCAGTCCAATTAGCGCTGAACTATCGCAGTGTGGGGGTGGCAAAGGGATGGTCTGGACAGAAATCCAGCTGTTTCCACCTGTTGGCTCCACTTAGCAGGAAGGCTTCGACGCGGTTTCAGCATTTCAAAGTGTGCAGGTATGAACAACGGGCCCGAACCGGTGCCAGCTGAGAGGCTGGCAGCGAGACCCCACCAAGGAGCATCGCGATGCCTGCCGTAGTGAGGGTAAACACACACGTAGCTGCACACAGACGCGTGTCACGGGCACTCCGTGTCTCACTCGGGAGTGCCGCGGGAAGGGCTGGGTGGGCACACACCTCGGAGGGTGAGCTGCTCGCGACTCCCCGCTGCAGGACGTCTCACCTGCTGTAAAAATGCCTGTTCCACATTTTACCTGAACTGGCTGGTGACCTACCTGTTGGCCTCTGGTGGGCTTCATGCCCCGCTTCATTAGGAAACTCTTTCAGTCAAATAACGTTCACCTCGTGTTTTCTTTCTCCAGCCTCTGCAGTTTCAAAACTTCCTTCTTCATTTGTCACAGAAGGTGGCATCCATCTTTTCCCAGCACCACTTCTATGGTGTGCAGACTTTCCAGGCTGAGCCTGAAATACTACTTTATTTGATTTTAAAACACTATTGCATGCAGCATTTAGATTGCTACACCTTTGAAGCTGGAAGAGGTCCCCCAGCTGGACTTCCAATGGCCACCCACACAGAGGGGAGAACTGAGGAAATGCTGGTTTAAACGATTCAGGGAAACACTTATTTGTGAAAAAAAAGCAAAGCTCATCCTTGTCTGTCTAAGAATACTTAAAAATATATAGTAGAGAGAGTGTTAGCAATGGCTGTTTACCCAGTTCTTGTTTCCTTCCAGCCTGAGTTTCACAGGCTGAAAATGCCCAGGCTTGGCCTCGACTTGTGAGTGAATCTGGCTGGGAAATGTGCGGGCGCGCTGCCTTTGTGCAATAAGCAACTCCTGTCACCTTCCACAAGAGCCTGGGGCCCTTCGCGGCCGAGGCGGAAGGCTGAACGCTGGCAAGGAAATGATGTACCTGACAAAAATGTCCGTGTCAGCAAAGGAAACCCGGGAGGGTGTAACATCCCCCCCCCAAGCTGCCCAGTGTGCCCGTTTCCCCCTTGCGCAGGGCGGGCGGGCGCGTTTCTGGTCGGCGGGACCCCACCACAGCGGGCACCGCTGGAGCTGCTGGGGACAGCGTGTGGCCCTGGGGAGCGGGTGAGGGGCAGCGGGAGGGGGTGTTGGGAGCGGGGGACCCCGACCCGACGCCACAGCCCTGACATGACGCCCCACCGCAGTGAGCCTGGTGCGGCGTGGGACCTGCTCGCCCGGCCGCCTCCGCCTCTCCTCGGAAAACCAGCCTGGAAATGACAGGTCAAGAGCTGTAAGAATAATCTGACGTGTCTGGTGCAGATACGACGTGCGCTGCTGGTTGGAAGCAAGTCCGAGCCGAGTTCCCAGCCTGCTCCCGAAGACTGCCGGCAGGATGCGTGCCCCAGGCTCCGCTGGCGCTTCTGCCAGCAAAGCCTGCGCCGCTGCTCTGCCCTCCCGCGCTCGCTGTCCCTGCAGAGCAGAAATGCTGTCCCTGGAGGCTGTCAGCCTGCTACTCAGGGGGTGAAAACGTCTCGTCCTCGAGGCGATACCCCCCATGCCTGCTGCCAAGGCACGGGGAGCGGCTCTGCCCCGTCCCGGTGCGAGAGGAGCGCGCGCCTGTGTGCATTTTTAATGTCGGAGCTGACATTTTGCTGTCTTGAAAACAAAAGCTGTTCGTGGGCTAATTAAACAGATCTGCACGCAGCATCATGTAAGCCCCGAGGAGCGACAGAGTCCCAACAGGGTGTGGGCTTTGGAAGGCAGCACGACACAGAGCCGTGCACGCAAAGGATTATAGTTTTGTAATCGACAGTGGGCCACGTGGTGGGTGGCCAGCGCGGGAGGCCAGAGGGCTTGCTCTGTAAGGCCCTGGTCAGCATCCGACACGACTGTCACGTATTCCCAAGCGGATGAACACTATACGTCTTTTCTTCTCTCTCTTTGGCTTTATTAATATTATAAACCCACAAGAATAACGAAATGGCTGTTTCAGAGGGCCTTCCGTATTTCAGAATATGCAAATAGCTTCCGATCAGCACTGCTGCTGTGATGCCCCTGTGATGCTGACACAGCCATAAATAGAGTTAATGGCGGTGACTTATGAGTCCTAGTAGAGCAACTGCACTTCCAGAGCCTAAAGATAATGCAGAACACTGGAAAACTTGTTCTAATTACAGCAGGGAGCATCTTGCCTCCTCCCTCTATTGCCATTTTAAATTGAAATTACTATTCTCAGTAGAAAAGATCTTTTGTTCAGCCACCAGCCAAGAAAGACAATTCTACTGCGGAGGTTTAATAGTGCGTTAATACCCACATTACACAGTTTCCTTCAATGGCCAAGAAGACAAACAGGCAGGAAACAGTGAAGATCGCGTACCAAGGGAGACAAAATTAAGTATTGCAATTAAGTACTTGCTACCTAATGCACGGAGGGAAACGAATGCCGCACGCGCTCTGAGGTGCTATCACCGGAGCATCCTACGAGCGCATCCCGGCGGGGTGCAGGGACGCGTCCCCACGCAGCCCCCGGCAGGGAGCCGGCGGGGGCAGCTGCGGGGCCCCGGGGGCTGCCACCTCCTTCCAGCCCTGTCTCGCTCCTCGTGCTCCCCCAAAGCCTTCGTATCCCCAGAGCCCTACTGCCACTGCCCCAAAGCTGGGCTTCCCTGCAACGCAACGGCAGCTCCACGTCTTGCCCTAACGCTATTTCCAGACCTAACTCTGCTTTTCACTGGAGCTACCTTGCGCTTTAATGTCCAGACGTGCACAGCTGAGTAATGGGTTGGCAGGGTGGGGGGGGGGGGGGCGGTTAGCCACCTCTCTGTCTTTTCCTCCGTTACCTGGACGAAAGCTTGCAGTGGGGAAGGCGGCTGGGCTTTCCCAGCCCAGGGAGGGCTGCGAGGAAGCGGGATTGGGATGGAGCGGAGCGAGCCGGCACTCGGGGAGCTGCACGGCACCGCTCGTACGCAGCCCCACTGCTGCGGGGAGTTTTCGGGTGGTTTCGAGAGCGTTGTTAACTCTGCACTCTGTTAGCGATGCCAGCGGTGATCTTGTTCGCGGTGATGGGAATCGGTGCGGGCTCTTCAGGAGCCAGGAGTTGTGCGCATGTCCTCGCTCCTCAGCTCCTGGGCACGTTCCAGCTCTGTCTTGCCTCCTGGAGATAGATACGGCATACGGGTGCAGTTAGGCACCAGTCCTGACAACAAGAATTTGGTAATCAGCGCAGTGGGCACGTTCTGCAGGCGGCAGAGATGGGAGTGAAGCTCTTGGCTTTCTCCAGCTTGGCTGCAGCGAGCCCACGCTCCCTGGGGTCAGTGATGCTCTCCGAGGAATCTAAGCTGTGATGCTGGTTCACACGGCGTCGGCCTCCGGCGCTGGCCCCGAGCGTGTGCCCGGAGCCCGGCTTCACGCCGGTTTGCAGCGGGCAATGACTGCAACGCGCTCCCCAGTGCTCGCTCGGCTGCCGAGAGCGGTCCTGCTGCGGGCCCGGCAGGCATGGCTGGGGGCAGCGGCCACTTCTGGAGCAGAGGAAGGCAAAATATTGTTTAGAAAACACTTGCAATTGCATCACAGGCAAATCATGTCAGTGGTAAACATCATCTATTACCATTCAGCAGATACTAGAAAATACGGTAATACTGGATTCTTTCAATTAAATTTCCCTTTTGATATTTCTTTCTAAATGTGTTTAAATGCAGGCAAAATTGTTTCTTGACATTTTAATACAGTATTTGATCAGGTCATCGATTTGATTAAAATAAGTGTTGTCAACAACACTAAAAATATGGGAAAGCTAAAATCAGACTATGCTTTCAAGTGCTAAACTTTCCTACCTTGTATGAAACACCAGAAAGCAGATGTTAAAACTGATCTGGAACAATTTTTTAAAAGCTAAGATCAGGAAGTCAGCGAATTTCCAGGTAACCACAGGTGAGAGCCTGGCACTCGGGACTGGAGGCAGCAACAACCGCAATTTAGAAGTTGTGGAGGTGACCTCTTGCTGCTGTTAGCAAAAACCACTCGCTGCAGCCCTCCGGCGCTGCCATCCTTCCGCTTCTCTTTATTCTGCACCCATGTTTCCCCTCCGGATCAGGTCTGCACGAGTTGATCCAGATAAAAGGAGGGACGTGCCATATACCCACGCGTGGTGTTACGTTTCCTGCCGGCATCTCACCCGGAGCCGGTCTCCCGGTGGAGCCGCGGCGGGTGACACCACGTCCCACGCAGGGCACTGTGCCGCTGCGGCGCAGAGCTCCTGACGGCTCCCACCAGCCGCATCCCGCCCGGCGGCTGCCTCGCTTGGAACGGAACCAGTGCCCGCCAGCTGACTGGAAAATACGGAATTTCTGAATTCAGTTGGACTGTTCTTTCCATGTGGATAAAACCAGACCTCCATGCACCCCCTTGCTGCGCTGGACAGCATCAGTTACGGGCTTATGCATTCCAGCACCGACGTATTCAGCATCTAACCCCAGAATTGCCTTTTCAAAAGCTGTTGGCGTAGCTTGGTGCTACTCACTGGGTCCCTGCTAATGGCAGAGGCTCTGTTTAACTCAGGTCCATGTTAGAGTCCGGCCGAATTTCGGCTGTTCTTGAATTTCGAGGGTCCAAAGCTACCAGTAGTGACCAGTCAATGGTTTCACTCACGGATGCCAGGGATCTCCTTTGGCACTGGTTTTATCACAAGCACAGGTAAGGTGCAGCCCTTGCCCGAGTCTCGCTGTTGGTGATGAGGCCCACGTGGCCCTGGCAGTGGGGGTCCCCCCTGCCCTGCCAGCCCCTTCCTCCCGGCAGCTTGCTGTTTTACCAACTGCGCTCCCTCACACCCCTGCCCGCAGGGTTTAATTCGGGGAAGGAAGGGCCTCGAGAACACCAGTCATGGAAACGGACATGAAATTATTCAGTTCAGCGCCGCCACATAATGAGCCCTGGATTTTTAGCTGTCCTCATGCCGATACTCCATTTTATTCTATTTCAGGAATATCTGAAAACATGGTACTGACAAAGAAGTGACAGGACTTCAAACTAAGCATTAGAAGTCCCCTTTTTTTGGACCCTTCCGACAGGTTTGAAGCCGATCAGGGCAGGAGCAGCCTTTCAACATCCCTGCACTGATGCCTCCGCCGCCAGACTCATTCATCCCTGCTCCAGCTCTTGTTCCCTGTCTCATTATCCCTCAGCTCCTGCTCTCTCCCGGCTGCTCTGCCCTCCTTCCTCCCCGAGCGGTCCCTCCCGGGGAGCTGCTGCCTGGGTCGCAGTCGCCTCGCGTCACCGGGATGCTCTCGGCAGCCTCCTGCCCTGCCACCGGGCCGAAGCCGAGCGCGGGGAGGGTGGTCCTGGCCGAGAGCACCCAGGCATCTCCCGGCTCTCTGCAACTCAGCCAAACCTTAGTACGCATGTGACGACCTAAGAAAAAATTCGACAGCTCCCACTGACAATTAGGAAGGAGGTGATGCTGAGGAACAGACAAAAGAGATACCTGAAATAAAAAAGCCTAATGAAAAGCTAATCGTGTAGTACAAAGAAACGCCAGCTCAGCTCTTACTGGAAACAAATACTCTGGCAATCATTACTAAGGCCATTTCTAATTTCATGTGCAGTTGCTGAAGCAACAGCTTCAGTTTAAGCTGCACAAGCTGAAGCACGGAGCCCTGGTGGGAAGCGGCACTGCTGCAGGGACTCTTCTGTCCCCAGCTCCCTTATTTAAATTCTAGGTGCAATAGGCTCACCTGGCTTGCATCGGAGTCGTTATAAAACAAATACGATAGGCATGTTGACGGTAGGAAAATCATGAGAGTCATGGATCTAGATCTCTTCTGAGCTGTTCTGCAGCACGCCTTGGGCGATGTGTGTGTGCGGACACAGGAGGCAATGGCTCCCACGGAGCAGACCGCAGCGCAGCGGTGGTGGGAGGTCCGGCTAAACCAGACCAGTTTCCACCTTCCCTCAGGAACTCGCGTACCAGTTTCAGACCAGCTGCTGAACGTTCAGACGACGCTGTACGGTGCCGTTACAGGCTGCAGCAGTCGCTGCTGTGACTGTTCTGCCTGCAAACGGCTCATCCCCATCAGAGCCCCCCTGTTTCCAGCGAATCACACTGGGATCAGGTCTCTCATTGTATCTGATTTATTTGACCTTCGTTCCTTACGTCCCTGATTTTGTCTCCTGTTTCGTACCAAACAAGTCACTTTTCGGATTTTGTACCACCCACTGTGTGCAACCATTCTGCACCCAAGTTCCTTCCAGATGCCCGCCCGGGTGGGTGCCAAGCGATGCCTCCGCTGCCCGGCTGCTGGCGAGTCTTCCCCAGACAAAGCCCACACAGAAGCAGCCAAATTCATCCCTGGAGCGTATCCAGTGACACCATCATTGCTTCAAGGGTAAATTTAGCCAAAAGCCATCCCAGCAGCTGCCTTCTCCCATGACTTGCAGACTGTTCCCGCATGGCATTGCCCTCCTCCAGGCACGGACCCTCCCAGCCACGACTTGGGTGAGCAAAACCAGCCGCTGGCCATGGAGACTCCTCGGGAGACGGAGATAAACGAGGCATGGAGCCATCCAAACCACCAGCACTGCCATGAAACGGCTCAGGCAAACCAAACAGACCCTCCTTCCTCTCAGGTGAGTGCTAGGATTTTTTCCCCTTTTAATATTTGGCTTTTTTGCCTAGAAATCAGATCAGCTCACCCAGGCCATGCTGCACCCACTGACCCATGGGCTTGTGCCTGCCAGCTACGGCAGCGGGACCCTCTGCTCCCCGTTCCAGCAGCGGGACCCTCTGCTCCCCGTTCCAGCAACGGGACCCTCCAGTCCCTGTGCCCAGGCAAGGCCGGTGGCTGCTGCCCGCTCTGAGCACATCTTTCTCTCCTGCTTTTCAGCCTCTCCTTGCACCGCACTAATGCTTTGCATCGCCTTAATGGTTGTTTATTGAGCTCTTAAGGGATTAACCTTTGGCTTTTAAAATTGGAGCTCCAGGAGCTTATTTCAGGAGCCTAGTCTAAAAATGTAGTGGAAAAAAAAAAATCACTGGCATAGATAATCTTTTTTGTAATCTCTAGAATTTATCTGAAAGAAGAAATGTTAAGGAAAAATACCTCTGTTAATGTTCAAACACGAGTAAGTACATTTGTTGCTGTATGAACCTTTTAAAGCTATTAATGATTGAATTTAATGCCTGGTATTTAATGGAGGGGCAGGACCAGCACTGACTTAAAACCATAACGAATGTGTGTAAAAAGGCAAAAAGTCCTCTGTGAGTTTCTATCCGCCACTTTGATTTCTAATATAAGTAAAATCAAGAGCAATTATAAATGGGGCAGGCAGAAAAACTGTATTCCCAGAGCGGCAGGGCTGTCTCAGATATGGATCGATACCAAGCATACTGCTATTTAACATGGAGTTTCTGAAGAGAAACCTGTCCTTCACGCACCGGACCAGCATTATCGCGCAGAGCTTGCTGGGAAGCGCTGGTGTTGCCACCGTGGTGGATCCCACGTGGCGAATCCCATGTAACGGATCCCGTGTAATCCCATACAATCACCTGTCACTTTGCAAAAGTTGTTCCTTAAAAGTTTCTTTAAGAGTTCCTTAAAGAATTTTCCTGTAAAGCACTGAGATAGCCAGCGTGATATGCAGCCAAGTGGCCTCAATCCAGTTCTCTCCTGGCATTGCACCAACACAGGCTTTGCTGCTCTGGGTGGACCAGCAAACCCGATGCCTCGCGTGGCTGCAGAGCCCCAACCTGACTTTCCGGAGCAGCCTCCAGTAGCTGCTTATCTCACTCTTCAAATAACTAAACACAACTCTATTTTAAGAGGCACCTTATTAAATGCTTTTCAATTGTTTGTGCAGCGTCTGTCATTTGTGTTCTGCTGCTTTGTCCACTCTGATGCTGCTTTTACTGTAATCTGCTTCAGCTTCTTTCTGCACCCGCCGCGAGAGGGGAGAGGGGAGAGGGGAGAAGGGAGAAGGGAGAACGGAGAAGGGAGAAGGGAGAAGGGAGAAGGGAGAAGGGAGAAGGGAGAAGGGAAGCGTCGCCGGCAGCTTGGCTCTGTGGGGACCCTCGCCGGGGACCCGGGATCACCCCAGCACCCTGCCCGGGAACCCATCCCGCACCCTCTCCTTTCTGCACCCCTGACCTTTAAGAAATGGCATCACCACATACCTAACAATAAATTAAAAAAATCTTTTTCTGACATGGTTGTAAATGTTAAGAGAAGGGAAGGTCCATTCCCTGTGACTTTGCTCGGTTTGACAGGAAAGGAGTGAGATGTGACTGGGAGCAGCAAAGGCAAATGGCTTCAGCCTTGCCGTGCCCTTCTCTGTGCTGTCCTGTTCCCACTGCACAGCCACAGCGAGTGATTTACTGAATTCCCAGTGTCTGGAAGCGGACACACCAGAGAGGTATGTCTGTGGTCATCCCCTTTCTATGAGCGAGCTTGGGCGTTGCTGCTGGCTGGCTTTGCCCTTATCTCTACATGAGGAGAGACAAGGGGACAAAGAGGGAAAAATTCCTTTAGCCTGAGTCACCGAGAACGAAAACATGACAGTAGGAGAGAGAGAGAGGTCTGCTCGTTAAAACAGCGATGTCTACAGCAGATTTGCGTAGCCCTGGTACAAAGACTTACAACCAAGTAGCAGTTTACCCCACAAAACATGCTGCCATCCCCGAGCCACGTCCGGGCACAGCTCTGCCCAGCCATCACCCCGCGCCCGGGTTTTCCTCGGCGGACTGCTTCCTCCACTCCAAACAGCTTGGGTGCAAACTACAGATTGAGGTTTTTTTTTTTCCCCTGGGCTGGCTAGAAAACGGAGGGACAGGTTGTACAGGAATGAAGTTCTACTTCAGCCGAGGAAGGGGGCACGGGCAGGAGGAGCAGGGTTGGTTCAAGCGTGGGAGGAACGCAGAGGCTGTGCCTTCCTTCTCTGCCGTGTTAAACACAACCGCCCGGAGACTGCCGGGGCTCGGCTCTCTGGTGGCCGGACACCAGCAGACCCCCCTCCGGCCACCGAGACCCCCACGAGGAGCTCCGTGTCCAAGCCCACCGTGTCACCAGGCTGAGCCACGCCGTGCTGTGCGACCGTCCTGGAGATACTGGTGACCGCAGGCACCCGGGGCCTCCCCGTCGCCAGCGCTGGCTGCCAAGAGCGGAGGGCAGAGCCCCAGACGAGCTCGTTTGCAGCCCAGTCTCATTTGGGCAGACAGTTTAAATAGACGCTCAGCGACGAGGGAGCTCTCGAGGAAAGGGGAGCAGGACTTTGCCTCCTGCTGCATCTGTGCTGTGCCCGGCAGGATGGCACCCTCCACGCTGTCGTGATGGAAATCAATCCCTCCCTGGTACAGGTGCTCACCGGTTTGGCTCCGGCGGCTGCTGCGGGAGCCCTGCCAAACCCCTCGGAACCGGCTGCAGCGAGGAAATCGCGGCCAGGGCAAAGGATAAAAACTGATCCTTTTAAATGATTATTTTTTAGCACTGATTAATATTAAGTGCATCTCCTTAGGGGTTGTTTAAAAAAAGGCAGAGACTTTGCAGGGGAGAACACTGAGCTGCACCAAACCACATAATTTAATTCATATTATCTTGTTTAAATTAATGTCGGGTTTTAAAAGACTGTTGAAAATCAGGACAAAGCAATCACTGGCAATGTTAACTGTGCCATTCAGAGCAAATAGGCTTTTGCAGAGAAATGTAAAAATAAATGCGCTGTTCTTCTAGCGGCCCCACTGATCATTTCATAATGAAAGCAGGCAGGCAGATAAATTTCCTTTCAGGGAAAACACACAGAAAAATGACAGGCTCGTGGTTATTTACTTTAGGCTTTGAAATGAAGCTACGGCAATTATTTTGCTCTTCAGAACACGAAACGCGGAATTAATAGAATTCACAGAAGATGAATATTCAGCCATCCCGGTTTCGGGTTTTTTTGCGGCTGGGGCTGAAGCAACAAGCGAACCTTCCTTCGGAGAGCTGTCTGCTGGCACGTCCCTGCGTGGCAGCGGGGCCGGGGGCCAGGGGCTGGGCGATGCCCCACGCTCCGGATGCTCCCGCGCTGCACACACCATGGCCCGGGCATCCTTCCTCGCTACCGGAACCGGGAGCAGCATCGGGTGCCGGCGCGGGGAAAGGGCCCAGCAGAGCTTGCAGGGAGCAGGGCAGAGCTCGGAGGGGCTCGCCCAGCCGCCGCGGGCAGCCAAGCCCTCGCCTCCGCGCCTGTTTACCAAAGGTTGTGGAGAAACAGTCGAAAAGTTTGTAATCAAAAGCTGCTCCTGTTCACAGCGAGGTTTTTGCCAGGAAAGATGGACCAAAAAGTACGTGGCTGGTGCTGCCTGCAGCCCACACCCAACCAGAAATTGTTTAGATGATAAATTTAGATGGTGGGGCCCAGGGTGTGGGTTCGTCTGCTCAGCGCGGGCTCAGACTCCCAAACAAGTTCTGTTCTACTTCAGCACCGTCGCGAGCGGCCCTGCTCATCAGTTCCCAGCCGAAGGAGGCTGCCAGCTGAGTTACTGACCCGCAGATTACTCCCGGTACGAGGGAGTGGGATTGCAACCCATGGGTAAATATCCACACGCACATGCCGGGCGACGTTGCGACCGCATCGCAAACCCACCCCGACCGAAGAACGCGTGTTTGTGTTCCACGGACTGAGGCTTCAGAAATCATAGCCCAAATAAACCAGAAATCACTACGACTGGAAAGCTGCCTCCCAAACCAGACCCAGCGTGGCAGCTGTGCCATGGTGCCCCGCACGCTGCTGAGCCCATGGACCCGGGGCGGCTGCCCCGTCTCTGCACACAAGGGCGAGACGTCACTGATGCCAGTGCCGTGAAAAGCTGTCAAGCCCCAAGCCTGGCTTTGGCTGTCGTCTGGCTCTAACGATGGAAAGTGCCACTCGCGGGTCCAGACCCCGACCGTGACCCTGCATGGGGCCATCAGCCCTGTCCCGCACCCTGGAGCTGGACCAGCGAGCCCTGCCCGCTCTGCCCGCAGGGAGCCCGGCCCCGTGCCACCTCCGTTTAAGGAGCATTAAGGGCAAGACTTACTTTTCCAGCTCACAGCCAGACATTGGGCAGAGAGGAACCTGATGAGGTTCAACAAAGGCAAATGCAGGGTCCTGCACATGGGGAGGAACAACCCCATGCAGGCTGGGGCTGACCTGCTGGAGAGCAGCTCTGTGGAGAGGGACCTGGGTGTCCTGGTGGACGACAGGTTAACCATGAGCCAGCAGTGTGCCCTGGCTGCCAAGAAGGCCAATGGCATTCTGGGATGCATCAAGAGGAGCGTGGGCAGCAGGTTGAGGGAGGTTCTCCTCCCCCTCTACACTGCCCTAGTGAGGCCTCATCTGGAGTACTGTGTCCAGTGCTGGGCTCCCCAGTTCAAGAAAGATGAGGAGCTACTGGAGAGTGTCCAGCGGAGGGCTACAAGGATGGTGAGGGGACTGGAGCATCTCTCCTGTGAGGAGAGGCTGAGGGAGCTGGGCTTGTTCAGCCTGAAGAAGAGAAGGCTGAGAGGGGACCTTAGAAATGCTTACAAATATCTCAAGGGTGGGTGTCAGGAGGATGGGGCCAGACTCTTTCCAGTGGTGCCCAGCGACAGGACAAGGGGCAACGGGCACAAACTGAAGCAGAGGAAGCTCCAGCTGAAGATGAGGAAGAACTTCTTCACTCTGAGGGTGACGGAGCCCTGGAACAGGCTGCCCAGGGAGGCTGTGGAGTCTCCTTCTCTGGAGATATTCAAGACCCGCCTGGACAAGGTCCTCTACAGCCTACTGTAGGTGACCCTGCTTCGGCAGGAGGGTTGGACTAGATGACCCACAGAGGTCCCTGCCAACCTCTACCATTCTGTGATTCCATTCTGCGATTAGCAAACACACAGGTGAAGATTTTTGAAAGTATTTTTCTGCTCATAATGGCAAAGTAATTTTTGTTTTGGTTTTGAAAGCAAGAAACTGGCATATGGCAGTTATTTGATGAATGGGAGAAAAAAGAACTTTGAAACAGTGAAATGCATCAAACCTGGCTTGCTCTGGTGCTTTCAAGGAAGCAGGTCCTGCAGCGGCAGCTGCCTCGTGCAGCCTGCCCACATGCTGCCCCTGGGGCCACCGGGGTCTTCAGCACGGCCGTGTGCGTCCAGACATCGTATGGGGCAAGCGTGGAGCCAGGCAATGACAGGGAAAATCTGCAGGCTACAGCTCCCGAGCCTGGTCTGCACCAGGGTCAGGGAAACACCTTTCCTGCAGAAATCAAACCGACGGAAGCGTGTTTCCATCCTGAAGCTCTGGCAGTAGCTGTGACCTGGTGCCAATGCCCTGGCACTGTCCCCTCGCCCCGCATCCCCATCCCACATCGCTCCGTGACGCCCCTCGTGGGCGAGCAGAGCGTTTCTGTGGAGGGGACTCCATCTCCCAAAGGAGACGAGGCAAACCCACGATGCCACCACCCCCCTCGAGTCCCACGTGGCAGAGCCTGCCTGCTGCCCTTCAAACCCGCCGGCCACTACCACAGCTCTGTCGCTGGGGCCACTGCCGGCGAGGACCCCCCGAGCCACCTCCCAGCCCCGCGGGGAGCTGCTCCAGGACTCGTTCTGTCTGTTCCACAGTTTAAATTTAAAGTGCTACAGAAAATTGCCTCCTGCTTCCCTTTTTATAGGCTGTTTCTTTAAGGTTCACACAGCCTTGCAGAAGGAGGTATTAGAACAGCACAAGCTAACAGGTTTACAGCTTCATGTTCAAATCTGAAAACGTGTTTTCTAAACTGACGGCTGTATATTTTCAGACCTTTCCAAAGCGCTTGTTTTTCTTTGTATAGCTTCTGCTTCATTATTCTAATGTAATAAAACCATAGCTGAGCACAGCGCTGACTCTTTCTGGCTAATGACAGACTTTGATTTGTTTGTACTTCTTGTTATAGATTTTTCCTAATTACAAGCATTTTTCAGAGGCAGTTGAAAAAATAAATGAGCAGCTGGTTTGAATGTGCAACCTATTATTGTATTTCCTAGAGCTGTGGAAAAAGTATTACATTCACAGTAGGATGGTTTTCAACAGACGAGGGCAGAAAAGGCATTTTCCTGCTGGTAGTCCATCTCACCTCCCTCCATCCCCCCAGTGCTACTGCCAAGGAAAAGCTCCTTTGTCAGCCTTTCTGGTGTCCCTGGAGGTACCCAGCCGGCTCAGAGTGCGACGCGGGGGCTCTCCCCAGGACCCTCCCCAAGGCAGCCAGGGCAGGGAGGCAGAGCAGCAGCGTCCCTGGGCCCCAGGAGCAACCATGCTCGGTGAGGGAGCAGAGGGGTCTCCAGGGTCTGGATGAGCGTAGCAGGGACCGCAAACACAGCAACAGCCTCGCGCGGAAGATGCTTTCCGAAGCAAAGAAAAACAGCCAAGAAACAGGGCAACTAACTCTGCAGCCGCTTGAGCCCAGGCCGAGAAACGCACCCAGAGCTGCCCCACCACCCACCCGGCTCCCGCCTTCTCGGAGGACCCTTCTCGGGGGGGACAGGCCACCGGCACCCGAAACAGCGGCCGCGGTGCCCCGTCCCCAGCCCCGGTGCTGTCCCCGCGCGTGCCAGCCGCCCCAGACCCCCCTCCCAGCTGGACCACAAAGGCAGCGGGCAGGACGCACTGCGGCGGCGATGCGGACCTGCACACAGACTCCGGCTTCAGAAACCAGCCCACCCAGCTCAAAGCCTTTCAGGGGAGCCTCCGGGTTGGGTGCAGAGATTCACACATACCCACACCGCAATTTCCCGTTAAATACCGATGGGACCATCTCCCGAGGCAAACGCAGACATTTTTCTCCCAGTAACTGCTGTTATTCACTGCATAAATGTATGTATTTTAAAGCCATACGTAAGCGCTTGCAATAAGGGAGCGAGTTTCTGGCCGCGGGCAGGACCGTGCCAAGCCCGGAGCAGCCCATCCTCACCAAACACTGTCCTGCTGCTGCCAGTAGCAGTTTTGGCCACTTCTTGTCACGCAGTTCATCAGCAATCACGCACACGTTATAAAACTGCCTTGCTAAACGCCTGGTTAACTCACCCAAGTCAAAGTCCCTGCATGTTCGATTCAGTCTCTGAACAAGGACTGATTTTCCTGTGAAAACAAACCACTACACGCTTCTCCTCACCCCTCAGGCAAGAAGATTTTTGGAGGCGGTTTTGGTTCTCTTTTTCCCCTCAAAGATAACATACTTGATGGGAGAAACCATTTTAAGACTCAGATCAGAAGAAAAATCAATTAGGAGCCTGTGCTCTTTACTAGGGCGAATTAGGAAATAGCTGTATTTCGATCCAGCAGTCCCCGTTTTCCCTTGGCAACGGGCTGTCGAAGGGCTCCAAGCCCAGAAGAGCCAGCCAACGCTTCGCGAGCCTGCCTTTTAGCTGCCCCGACTGCTGCAAAGCAGCAAAGAAACGCAGCGACACGGTCACCGAGAAAACACTGTTGGAACTCCCCTGCTGACTCCCCAGCGCATCGCTGCTCACCGCAGCGAGGCGCGCCGGGCAGCAAACCCTTCTTCTGGATGCCAAGGTGCAGAGAAAATGCTGCCCAGCACCCAAAGGCAGGAACCCGACTGCATCCGCCGTGTGCGCTGCCGCTGTGAACCACCTGTGGATGCCCAGCAAGGCGTCCGCCCTGCGCCACGCTCCCCTGCCGAAGTGTCTCCGACGTGCCGTCCTGCGGCGCTTCCCTGCGCTCCCTCCGTCTGGAGGATGGTGACGTGAAAAAAGCCATTAAACCTCAGCAATTCGGCGCTCCAACTGCTACTTCTGTTGCTCACTTCTGGGCTACCCGCTGGTGGGGCTCACTGCCCAGCCGGGGACGGTGCAGGGCGAGCGCAGTGCCGGGGGCCGGTGCAGATCTGGGGGTCCACAGAATCACAGAATGGTCGGGGTTGGAAGGGACCTCTGTGGTCATCTAGTCCAACCCCCTGCTGAAGCAGGGTCATCCAGAGCAGGCTGCACAGAGACCACCGCACCACGGAGCTCACCCACGCTGCCCGTCGAGTCGGCAGGGACGTGGCAGCAGCGGGCAGGGGCTGCAGACCCCGCCGCAGGGAGTGCAAACCCGGGTTGGGCGTTATTCAGCCTTCTGTATTCACATCCCATTTCAGACTGGTGCTTTCTGCCTGAACTAAAACTCGAGGGCCTTGCCGTGACTGCGTGTGTGCGTGTGGTCCCGCCGCGGTGGGAGGGAAAAGCATCAGGGAAGGCCACTGTGCGCAGGTGAGGTGCGGGTGACACAGAGCCTGCAGGCGTGATGCGAGGCGTGGGGACACTACCAGCATCCCTGTCCCGCACAGTGCTCCATTACTCATGGGTTCTGCCTGCTGCAGGAAGCGAGGACGACCAAGGTTGACTCTGCCAGGATCCGTGCCTCCTGCAGGCAAGGCTTCTTCTGAAAAATAATCCCCCCGCTCCTGCATCATGAATTTTTTAGTATGATTCATTTAAAAGAATAATTAATTCCAGTGTCATTGGCCATGCAGGGCTTTTCTAACAGCAAAGGGGAGCCCGGCATTTTCCTCGAGCTGTGACCTGTTCCGGCAGGGAACAGGTCCGCTCGTCCCAGCTTCAGCCTCCTGGTAAGGAAGCAAGGATAATCAGAATTCACCATCCTGGTAAAACACTTGGAAATCTAGAAATACAAGGGGCTGTGAAAGAGCTAAGCCTGTCACAGAGGGGTAACAGAACTTTAACATCCAGTCGTTGTTCTTTACAAGCCAGGGGCTCAGAGCTGCCGACACACGCGGGGACCCGGGTGGGTGTTTGGACCAACCGCCCCTGCGGTGCCGGGGGGAGCTGGGCTCTGTGGCCACGGGGTGTGGGCAGGGGGCAATGCTCACCCCTCCTCAAACCGGAGGTGTAAGGAGGAGTCAAAAAGAAGCAGAGGAGGAAAAAAGCCCTCAGAAGTCCAGTTTGAAAACGAGGAAGCAGCTTTATCATAGAATCACAGAACGCTTTGGCTTGGAAGGGCCCTTTAAAGGCCATCCAGCCCAACCCCCCTGCCATGAGCAGGGACATCTTTTAACTGGATCAGGGTGCTCAGAGTCCTGTCCAACCCGGCCTTGAAGTAGACCAAAAAGAAGTAGAAGAGGAAAAAAAAAACCCTCAGAAAGCCAGCCTGAAAACGAGGAAACAGCATTATCAGCTCATTCAAGTCGTCCTTGGCTGTCCTCGGAGTGTGGGTAGCCAAATGCTGTGGTTTTTCTCCCTGGAGACCACAGCTGGGTGCCAGCGCCTGTGCCGCTCGCCGGGAGGGCCGGGAGGAGCGAGCGGCAGGACGGGGGCTGCAGCGCACAGCGCTCCACCGAGTCGGCTCGAAAGAAACCCCCTCAGCTGCTCCAGGAGCACTGGGAGCCGGCCGGGCTGCCACGGCCACACCAGGCAGGAAGCAGAGCTGACCATCAGTGGCCTTCTGCTGCTGCTGCAGCCTGACCGCAGCCGTTCCGCGCTTATCTTCTCCTCTTCCGAGCATCGAGGGAGGGCCGGCGGGTCTCCTCCAGGGAGCCCGGCCTCTCTACAGCATCTCCGTTTTCTGTCCAAGCCAGCGCCAAACAAAAACCCCTCAGGAAAGCCACCCCCAGAATGAGCGGAGAGCTTCAGCACGGGATCCAAACGAGCCCTCGGCAGGGCGTTACGCCGGCAAGCGGC
This sequence comes from Opisthocomus hoazin, assembly GCF_030867145.1. NCBI lineage: Eukaryota > Metazoa > Chordata > Aves > Opisthocomiformes > Opisthocomidae > Opisthocomus > Opisthocomus hoazin. The sequence continues at coordinate 28,888,791 of NC_134417.1, forward strand.
TCCCGCTCAAGTGTGCAGTTGCTGAACCGCGCATCTGACAGCCCTGACGACGGATTCACCCCTCGCTAGAGCAGCGCAGAGCCCGATCCAGGCGCAGGAGCACGGCAGCATGCTGCAAACGAGCTTTCTGCCAGCCCGGTTGTAATTAGACCCCATCCCAGCGCCCCCTCAAAACCCAGCCACTGGAGACCAGTGCTTTAAGCCCAGTTTGTGCCCAGACAGGGGAGCGGAGCAGCCCAACGCCAGCCTCCCCCAGGGCCGCCCGCACGTGCCGAAATGGCCGCCCGGGAGCACTGCGCCGGCGGGCTGCTCTCCACCTGGCGTCACAAGGGTTTTTCAGCCAGGTTAAGGAGATCATTTTCCGATCCAACGGTAGCATTCAAACCATGAGCCAGACTCCGTTCGCTGCTCAGGCCACCCGCAAGCCCTCCTGCATCTCCCCTCGCATCGCTCTGCCCAGCACCTCCAGCATCCCGATCACTTCTCTGCTGAACATGCCAGTTCCGACAATGCATAATTAATGCTGGAAACTGCACGGCGTTATGAGCTCAATCTGACCTGTAATTACAGCCAGCGGAAGAACCACCAGTTCTTGCTGCAAAGAGATGGGTCCCTCCCAGCAGCCTTCATCAGAGGGGTGAGCCAAGCAAGGAGGCAAAGCAAAGCCAGAGCCTTTGTGTTCTTCTGCTCTTTGATCTCCCTGCTCTCCCAGGTGAAGGGCTTTAATGGCATCCGTTTAGGGCTGTGGTTTGTTTGGGTTTGTGTTTTTTAAGCACACAGGTTTCATTATTTAAACAACAAAAATAAAGATTTCACTCTTCACCCAACTGCCAGCCGCACCCGCAAATGCCGGTCCTCGCAGTGACGACGCCGTTTCAGCTGCGCAATTCGCAGCTCCCACAGTCCGGGAGCACATCTCTAAGCTCACTCCCTCCCTGCCGCAGCCCTGGTGTTTCTCCTCTGGAAGCTGCTGCCGTGCAGCGGCCAGGACCCCCAGCCCCGTGCCGGTGGGTGGGCTGCGCAGGGGTCCCCGAGCGTGGCCACCTCCCACGCGAAGCTAGGCGCGGGGGCACCGAGGCGAGGGCTGCGAGCAGCAGCACCGGGGTGTGGGTTTCCCACAGCCCGGGCTCTGGCTGGCAGCTTTCCCTTCTCCCGCCCGCAGCCTGGCAGCCCTCTCCTCCCCGCGCCTTTCCCAGATGTCACGGGGCTTAATTGCTGCATTAGGAGCAAAGAGCTAAAGCACCCACGCTCTCCCAGGAAAGCTAATTCTGCACAAGCTATTAGGGGTTTGAGTGCCGGCGGCCGATAACACGAGCGGAAGACGCAGGGAGTAGCTGCCGCTCTCCTCGCCGGGGACACCGGGACACCTCGCATCCTCACCAGCGCCTGCTCTTGCCCCCTCCCTGCCCCGTGGCATGGGACGGGGTGGAGTGGGACAGGAGCTGTGGGGCTCGAGCAGGCCCAGCCCCGGCCGGCAGCGGGACGCTAGGGGCTGGGGTCACCCTGGGGCTGCGCAGGGAGGTCGGATGACTTCTACTGTTGAAAAAGCCTCGTCGGCTTCCAAAGGCTGAGAGAAGCGGGCCCTCACGGCTCCTGTCTTATCTGAACTTTTGGCCATTCATACCAGAGCCCTTGTTGACATTTTATAACTTCTCTATTTATAAATTTTCTTCCCTCCGCAACAGGCTGCTCTGCAGAAACAGATGTTCTGCACAAACAGCTCTGCAAACAGAGCTGTATCTCGTGGGCTACGTTATCTCACTGACCCCAGATACATGCCTGCTTAATAATTAATGACTTTTTTTTTTTTTAATTACTGGAATACTGCACAGGTTCTCCTGGTGCGCTGAAGGAGGAAACCAGACCCACGCTCGGCATTTTAACGGGAGCCAAGCGAAGTGGTGGAGCACAGGGGCAGAGCAGGCTCTCCAGGGAGCCCTCCCTGTCCGTCAGGTTAACGCCCACCGGCAGGTCACAGAATCACAGAATCACAGCGTGGTCAGGGTTGGAAGGGACCTCTGTGGGTCACCCAGCCCAACCCCCTGCCTAAGCAGGGTCACCCAGAGCAGGCTGCACAGCACCGCGTCCAGGCAGGGCTGGAATATCTCCAGAGAAGGAGACTCCACAGCCTCCCTGGGCAGCCTGGGCCAGGGCTCCGTCACCCTCAGAGGGAAGAAGTTCTTCCTCGGGTTCAGCTGGAGCTTCCTCTGCTTCAGTTTGTGCCCATTGCCCCTTGTCCTGTCGCTGGGCACCACTGGAAAGAGTCTGGCCCCATCCTCCTGACACCCACCCTGCAGATATTTAGAGGCATTTCTAAGGTCCCCTCTCAGCCTTCTCTTCTCCAGGCTGAACAAGCCCAGCTCCCTCAGCCCCTCCTCACAGGAGAGATGCTCCCGTCCCCTCATCATCCTCGTAGCCCTCCGCTGGACTCTCTCCAGTAGCTCCTCATCTTTCTTGAACTGGGGAGCCCAGCACTGGACACAGCACTGCAGATGGGGCCTCCCCAGGGCAGAGTCGAGGGGGAGAAGAACCTCCCTCGCCCTGCTGGCCACGCTCCTCTTGATGCACCCCAGGATCCTATTGGCCTTCTTGGCAGCCAGGGCACGCTGCTGGCTCATGGTTAACCTAACTCATGGTCACGCACCTGAAGTTCTCAAAGTTTGCCACTTCCCCCAGTTCTGGGGGAGCGTCGGCGGCCATGGAAAGCCAGCAGGCTCTTTAAACCAGCCACCAACTGGCAGAGGCACGGAGAGCTGTGATTTTCCAGCAGCAGCTCTGGCGGTGCTGGCTGGCGCCCGGTACCTCTGCAGACTGTCACGCAGCGATTGGAAACGCCAAATATCGGGAGCGAGCGGCGCCTGAGCGAGCTTCCCCACGCAGAAAGCCGAGGGCATCGTCCTCTCTCTGCAAGGGGCTTCGCCACCTGCGCGGGACACCAGCACGGGGCTCTGCCCTGGGAACCTGTCGCTGGGCTCCGACGGCTCTGCGGCAAAGACCCGACACAGCTCATCGGCAAGATTCGAGCCGGGCCGAGAGTAAAAAAAAAGAAAAAAATTCAATATTTCTGTTCCCTGGGAAATTTTGACACATTTTGAAATAAGCTGCAAGTTTTTTTAACATTCGTATTTGCTATTCAGTATTTCGAGTCAAAATATTAATTTTTTCACATTGAATAGTGTTAAAACAAAAAATGCTAGAGCATGGCAGCATTTCAAGCTGTTAACAACATTTTACTCTCAAGTGCTCCCATAAATAGGACAGACTAAACGAATTACACCACACAACCTCGTAAAGCGAACACGAACTCCTGAATAAAACTAACAGGAAATGAAACTTCTCCTCACCAGAGCTTAACTCTACGCCGTAACTCTGATCTCCAACGTTTCCCTTGTCTAACCCTGTTTTTAAAAGACCTTGGAAAATTTTCATGTTGGGTTTTTTTTTTTTTTCTTTTTAAAAAAAGATCCGTGCAGTTTAGCAGAGTTAAACAGAATTTTTTCCTATCTCGTTCCGCCTCCTCCCTTGCTAGCAAGCGACGGCAGACCTGCGATTCAGCCTGGGTGAGGGGGAAACCAGCCGGTAAATCTGCGCGGCTGCTGCTCGGCTGGGACCGTCCCCACGCCAGAGTTAAAACATCCACGCAGCAGCAAAGAGCCACTGACCCCTCCAGCAGCGTGGGCATCCCTTTCCCTCCCCTGAGAACAGCATCGTGTGTTTTCATGCCACCGCAGTGAGGTCTGCACCAGCTGAGCGGCGAGCGCCCGCCTGGGGCTGAGCTCTTTCGGGCTGGCTGGCTTGGCATTTTTTTCCTAACACGAAGTTCCTCATTTCCCCGCAGTCGCAGAAAATCAAGCTGCCGTGCTGCCGCACTCCTACACCCACAAAAGCCCAAACTCTGGCCAGCCTAACTCGCCCCCGCACGCATCCTGCGCCCGCGCCGGCCTCCTCCAGCCAGGGAAGCTCATCAGCTAATTAAGAGATAAACTCGGCGCTCAGCCTCTGTAACCCAGCGTGTGTCTGACAAGGCGACACTTAATTAAAACAAATCCCCGCATGATTTGCAAACAATCTCTTTTTTTAATTACAGTGCATTGCCCGTCAGAATAGTATTTTTAATGAACTGTATAATACCGTGGCCACCCCCCATCCCCTGCTGAAACTCAGGAGTATACGCTCACTTTCTTACATCTCTTTTTTTTTACCCTGCACAAACATTCAAGGACCAGAATCTGTCTGGAGTAACAAGCGCCAACACGCCGCGGCGATGCCGGCCGCGGAGCTCGGGCGTTACGAGGCTGGTGGTTCCCACGGGACGTGGTCCAGTGCCACTTGTCCCTGCTGTGGCTGGGGACACTGGGGGCACAGCACCATGTACAGCGGGGCCTGGGCATGAGCACCCCACTGGCTCCATCCCGGCACCAGGGCTGCGTCCAAACCCCCGTTAAAGGCAGCAGGTTCCCTGCGGCCGTGGGCTCCACACCCTGCACTTCAGGCTGGGAGCTGTGCCCAGGGCAGAGCTGGGGGCTGGCGGGGGCTCGGCACGGCCACGTGGGTCAGGTCGGGTAGGAGGACACGCTCCGCTTACCAAAACCACCTTGGTCCAACCCCTGGAGCAAGTCTGGGAAGCAAGGAGATGCACGAAGCCAACACGCCTCAACCGTGACAAACACCTGGGACAAAGCACAAGCTCCAGCACGGTTTCAAAGCTCACCTCCTCCTTTTTCCAGGGAGAAGGTGGGAGCACAGCCCCAGTTTAGCCCTCCTTAGGCCAACCCCAACCCACGCGGCGACGCCGAGTGGCCCGCAGGACTGGGCGGCACGCTGCCGGTACGCGCTATTCCCCAGGAACGCTGACATTCAGGATGAAGTGGGAAGCCACCGCGCTCGCACGGAGGCTGCAGCCGTGAGGCACAGACGCTCCACGCCTGGCGGGCAGACAGCTGGGCCTCCTCCGGACTATTAAAAACCGAGGGGATGACTCAGCCTCCCCCTCGAAGCGCAGCAGGAGCGGCGCAAGCCCCGCGGCGCGTTCCAGCCGTTGGCGAGCCGGTGGAAGTGTCCCCACCGCACGCCTCCGGTCCCCGGCCGTGGCGAGGAGTGCTGGTCTGCAGGGCTCCGGGGAGCATCCTCGGGGTGCCCGTGCCCCCGGCACGGAGACGCGCTTGGCAGGCAGCGCGCCTCGCCAAAAGGCATTGCCGACTTGGCAAGGGACGCCGCTTTCCAGACAAGAAGAGACACGAAGTTGTTGACACATTTCTTCCTGTTCCCATTCAAAACTGCATCGCGAGCAGGGCTGCGAGAAAGTCACGTGGCAGATTGAACAGATTTCTTCCCAGAATGAGTCTGCGGCTCAGAAGGGTAGGACACGAGGGATTAAAAAATTAATACAAAATTCTGTTTGCCTGAGAGAACTTTCACAGCACGCTCGAAGCAGGGTGCCAGATTCTTCACTGCTTTCTGCCCTGTAGTAGCCTGAACTGATGCCACTTGGAAAGCAAAAGCCTTAAGCAGCAGCTTGGTTCCTATAATTATCAATATCCGCTCTTCTGGGAAAGAATTTACAAACAAAGTTCAAGAAAACGTTGCCCATTTGTCATGAGCGGGTGCCTTTGAACTGCAGCGTTACCAACCACCGCCGTGGGCTGGGAGCTAGGGGGTGGGGGGAGGAAGAAAAGAAGGAAAAATACAGACAGGCAAGGACTGGACGCGTGTCCCTTGCCCCGCCGTCCGTCTGTCCGGCGGCAGGCGGGAGGGACGCTGGCCAGCCCATGGAGCGGAGCACACGGGCGCTGGGGAAGGGGAGCGCGGCAAGTTGCTGGGTGAAACGCAAAACGCCGGGAGATAAACGAGGAAGCGGCGAGGCCTCCATGTTAGCGCTGAATGAGAGACAGAGGTGACACAGGAGAGGCACGTGGAATATGGGAGGTTGGTTCCGGGAGGTTCTGGCGCTGGGTGCTGCCCGTGGGACGTCGCCCTGCGCCGGCAGAGCTCGGCTGTGCTGCAGCCCCCGGCCCCGGGAGCGATTCAGGGTGGGCAGCCCCCCAGGACACAGCTCGGGCTGGGGAAGGGGCCATGGGCACGCAGCTGGCAGGGCACCCGACACAGCCCCGTCTGCCCCCTCGTGAAAAGCGAGGGCTTTTGCCTGTGTCTGTCGAGCAGGGAGAGAGATGCGTGTGTGGACTAGCAGCTGGATTAGGTTCCTCTGTCCCGAGAACAAACTGAAGACTGAATTCTTGAGAAAGAAAAGGATTGGGAAACAGGAGGTTGCCCAACGTATCTGCCGGTGAGTCAGAAAGCGGCAGACCTGGCACGGGTGCTCTGCGGCAGCGAGCGCTTTGCCGCACGCGAAGGCAGGCAGTCACTGCCCGGGGTCGGCGAGCCCCGCGCCTCGCTGGCGGAGCACGTGCACGCCCGGCTCGGCGCTGGGCTGTGCCGCTGCCGGACGCCGGGATTTCCCGGGGGACCCGGCTTGGTGTGGCCCCGGTGCTGCGGCAGCGCCGGGTGAGTCCTGACTGGGGACCTGGGGCCGGACAGCCGCGGTGCTGCCCCGGCCGGCATTTTCCTGACCGGTTCCGGCGATGACGGCAGACACCCGCCTTGAGCTCACGGTGGCACTTTTATCACTGTCCTTAACGCGTTCGTCACCGAGCGTGGGTATGCAGAAGCCCGCCTCCGACAACAGGCCAACGTCCATGTTTGCCAAGACCCAGTTACGCGGGGTTCCTCCAAGGGAAAACAATCTAAGTAAACCTGAACACAAAGCACGTGGAAGCTCAGCTACTGAGGCAGCGTCGGACACCACCGCACCCGAGACCTGCGCAGGAGCCCGGGCGGCGAGCACTCGCTGCGGCACCTTGCGCAAGCCGGCGTAGCTCCGGCAGCGTGACGACCAGTGCTTGCCCTCGGTTTTTTCATGGTGGTTAAGGCTGTCCAGGGACAGCACCCCTGCTTCGACAGCTCGCCAGGGCTCACGGCCCCCCGGCACTGCAGCACCCCTTTCTCACGCTGGCGGCTCTTGGGGGGGCACGGGGTGGGCTCGCTGGCAGCAGCCTGGCCCCACCACACACCAGCTCCTCCTGCCCGCCCAGCGCTGGGGAACCAGTGCCCTCGCTGTTTCACCTCGCTCCGGGCCAGCCGGGCGCCATGCTGATGCGCAGCAGGAACACGGGGCACAAGCCACCCCTCGGCACCTCTGCACCTCCCGGCTCCACCGCGCAACCCAGAGACGTCGCTCCCCTGCCCAGCGCCGTGTCCTGCCCAGCACCCCAGTCCCCTCGGCTCCAGGACACCCAGCCCCAGTGCGGTCACAGCGCCCAGGAGCAGCCGCCGTTACCGACTCAACCCCAGACGGGCGCCGAAGGCTGGGCAACGCCAAGGAAAACCCCAGTAAATGAATTCCCATGTTCTAATGTCCCTGAAGACCTCACTAAGAGGGAACTGGAGCATCTCTCCTCCGAGGAGAGGCTGAGGGAGCTGGGCTTGTTCAGCCTGGAGAAGAGAAGGCTGAGAGGGGACCTTAGAAATGTCCATAAATATCTGCAGGGTGGGTGTCAGGAGGACGGGGCCAGACTCTTTCCAGTGGTGCCCAGCGACAGGACAAGGGGCAACGGGCACAAACTGAAGCAGAGGAAGCTCCAGCTGAACCCGAGGAAGAACGTCTTCCCTCTGAGGGTGACGGAGCCCTGGCCCAGGCTGCCCAGGGAGGCTGTGGAGTCTCCTTCTCTGGATATATTCCAGCCCCGCCTGGACGCGGTGCTGTGCAGCCTGCTGTGGGTGACCCTGCTTTGGCAGGGGGTGGGAATGGGTGACCCACAGACGGCCCTGCCAACCCCGACCATGCTGTGATTGTGTGTCTTGCGCTAATTAAAGGCCAAAAAGGGGGGGCAAGGCCAGGAAAAAAGTGGAGGCTGAAAAAGGAATGCATGGCCAGAAGGGGGTTGTCGGCTAGGAAAAAATTCTTGGCCAGAATGGGGTTAGAGGCTGGGAAAAAGAGTAGAGGCCCAATGCAGATGGCGGGGTGGGGGAAGAAGTGGTGGCCGAAAAGAGGGTGGGAGGCCAGGAGAGATGTTGAGGCTAGAAGTGGGCGAGAGGCTGGGAAGAAACGTGTCAGGCAACATGATGTGGGAGGCCGGGAAGAGTGGAGGCCCAACGGCGGCGGGAGGCCCGGAGGGCACTGCCGGGCTGCCCCAACACGGGCATCGTCACCGGCCCCCCATCTTCATGCTGCCATGCCGGCACGTGGCCTCCATCGCCGTCCTGGCTGCCCTCCCCTTGTGCTGTGCCCCCATTCCAGCACCCCCTGAAGTGCCGCCGGACCACGGCTGTGCCAAGAGCGCAGGGCGCTTGGAGCGGGCTGCTCACACTGCCTGGACACGCGAGCCGCGACAGTTTAACTACCAAAGCGGAAACCCCACTGCAGCAGGTCGTAACGCTGAGCGCCAGCCGCAGAGGGAGGTGATGCTCGGTGCACGGTGACTGCGGCGCAACCAACAAACCCCGGTGACTGCCAACACGCTAGCCCCCCCCAGACCCAGCTGAAGCTGTCCCTGCCCGCTGCGGGGGGCTGGACGTGACAGCCTTCGACGGCCCCTTCCGAGGCAGAGCGATGCCGGAGGGCAGCCGCAAGCGATGCGTGGCGGGAATGCCGATAGCTGCTCCGACCCCCCAGAGCAACCCCACAGATTCCCGGTAACTCCCTCCAGCTCTCATCCCCACGTCGCTCCTTTTCACTCTGTATCCGCCCGTCTATTTTAGGATGAAGTTCTCGGTTCAGCACAGATGTTCAGAACTGGGTTTTACGCAGCAGCGATCTCTTCACATTACTTTCCTTTTTGCACCAGAAATTACAAACAGCGGCAGGCGCAGGAGCCAGCAGCAGCTGTCAGCGGCTGAGTGCAATCACAGCCTGGGTGTATTTCCCCCCTCGCTTACGGCTGCCGACGCTCTGACCACAGCCAGAGACCCCCTCACCAGCCGTCGTGGTCTCCTGCATCCCCCCAGCCCAGACCCCTCGGCGGGTAACGCGCTGCGAGGCGGGCTGCCGGCGCTGCGAGGAATGCACTGAACGCTGCAGGGGCTGTGGGTCTGCGGCTGCTCCCCCAGCCCGGCCCGGGAGCAGCCCACCTTCCCCGGTCAGACACCAGACTGCTCCGTTCGGCGCATGCATGCATATTAATTACGCAGAGGGCATTTTAAACACAGGTGTTCCTTCACCACCGGACGCGTTGAGCTGCAGAATGCGTGGTGTGGCTGCAACAGCCCCGTGAAAAGTGGTGAGCGGCCCCGCATGAGGCCAGCGGTGTCGAGCGCGCGGCAAACGGCAAGGACACGGCCTGGGGGGGTAGCCGGCCATCCCCCCCCTGCCCAGGCTCACGGCACTGCCAGGGCTCAGCCCTATGCCCACCCAGCCGGGCTCGCAGGACCAGGTCACCCCTGGCTGACGCTGGTTTTTGCCCACCGCTAACGAGCGCGCACCGAGACAGCTCGGTACCCAGCCAGGCTTTTCTTCACTCTTCTTGTCCAGGATTCCCCACGCTCCCACCGTGGCGGGTCCCAGGCACCCGCAGCCCCGGAGCACCCGCAGCCGGTGGCACCCTGGGCTGCAGCATGCTGCCAGCGCCAGCCCCATACGCACCCGGAGTTAAACGGGGCCGAAGCAGCCGGCGAGCGCCGGGGTAGCTCTGCCACAGGGCAGCAGAGCCAAGTGCGCAGACAGCGAGGGCATCGCTGCTGCCCGGCAAGAGCTGGGCGTGGGAGAAGGGAAGGGAGAGGCCCAGTCGCAGTGCCCTGACCCTGCACAGGGGCACAGGCCAGGGGACGGGTCCGCCTGGATCGGCCAAACCCGGGGGCAAACAGCGAGATGGACTCCACGCTCGGGAGAAGCGTTTCTTGTGCGTGCTGATGGCCAGGCACAGTGCCCGGCCTGCGGCGAGCGGGCTATCGGCACCACACAGCGAGCTATTTTCAGCCTGACCACGACAAGCAGCTCGGCGGCAGCTTGCCCACGCGGCGGAGGTCAGCTCGTCACCGCAGGAGTTTCCCCCATGACACTGCACCCTACTAATGCTAACAGTAAGATACACAGTTCCTTCTGGATAAAGTGTGGTTTAGGCCTCTCCAAAACCAGCTGCGCTGTAGAGGAAGGCAGCAAAGCAGCAACTCCCACCACTGACCTTTTCCTGGACCAGAGGCACGCACTGAGCAGAGGAAGATGAGATGTGGGTGGAAAAGGCAACGAGCAGCACTGCTTTACAGCAGGGTTTGTTCCGTTTCCCTTCAGCAGGGTTTAGCAATGCCCCTGCAGTGCCACGGCCACGAAGTTGCCAGTGCTGGGGCACGCACAGCCTCGCACAGCGTTTTCAGATGGGCAAGGGCGGTGCGGGATGAACAACAGCACCGGAGGCAGAGCAGAGAGCAGCGAGTTCCCCTGCAGCTGGAGGCTGTCTCTACCGCAGCAAGAGCATCCCACCCCTGTCCCGGCGCAGCCCAGGCACCTCACTGGCAGCACCCACGGCTCCAGCACCTGCGCTCAGTCCTGCAGTTCTGTTCCTGTACCCTACAGCCTAGGGACGGGTCGGGCTCACCCCCCTGAGTGCTCAGACACACAGAATCACAGAATATTCACGGTTGGCAGGGCCCTCTGTGGGTCGCCCAGCCCAACCCCCTGCCCAAGCAGGGTCACCCAGAGCAGGCTGCACAGCACCGCGTCCAGGCAGGGCTGGAATATCTCCAGAGAAGGAGACTCCACAGCCTCCCTGGGCCAGCCTGGGCCAGGGCTCTGTCACCCTCAGAGGGAAGAAGTTCTTCCTCGGGTTCAGCTGGAGCTTCCTCTGCTTCAGTTTGTGCCCGTTGCCCCTTGTCCTGTCGCTGGGCACCACTGCAAAGAGTCTGGCCCCATCCTCCTGACACCCACCCTGCAGATATTTAGAGGCATTTCTAAGGTCCCCTCTCAGCCTTCTCTTCTCCAGGCTGAACAAGCCCAGCTCCCTCAGCCCCTCCTCACAGGAGAGATGCTCCAGTCCCCTCATCATCCTCGTAGCCCTCCGGTGGACTCTCTCCAGTAGCTCCGCATCTTTCTTGAACTGGGGAGCCCAGCACTGGACACAGCACTGCAGGTGGGGTCTCCCCAGGGCAGAGCAGAGGAGGAGGAAAACCTCCCTCGCCCTGCTGCCCACACTCCTCTGGATGCACCCCAGGATCCCTGCAGGCCAAGCTTCGCTCTCTCCACCCACGAAGCCAAGGGCCCGCGCCGGGGCCGGGGCGGGGCCGGGGCCGGGGCCGGGGCCCGGGGCCCGGCCACCCCCCCCCCCCCGCGCTGCCCGGTCCCCGCTCCCGCGAGCCGCTCCCAGCGCGGTCGGTGAGCGCGGCGGGGACAGGGCCCCTTCCTGTAGCAACCCCCAGACCCCCCCCCCCCCACCCCGGGGCAGCGACCCGCGGTGCGAACCGGAGTCCCCCCGCAGCGCCTACCTGCGCGCACGGCAACGCCCGGCTCCCCGCACTCCGCCTGGCTCCCCGCACTCCGCCCGGCTCCCCCCGGCCCCCTCCCCGCAGCCCCTTTAACCCCTAGCCGAGCCCCCCAAGCCCCGCCAGCCCCGCGCTGGCCTGCGGCCCAGCCCCGCCCCCCGGTCCGTCCTCGCCGGGCGCCCGGCGGCCGCCCGAGCCGCGCGCTGGGGTTCCGGCCTCCGCCCGGGATCCGGCCCCTGCCGGCGGAACCCTGTCGCTCGGGTGTCAACCCCGCCGTGGCACCGCGGCCGGCGGCTTCCCGGGCCCCGCTCCCGGCTCCCCTCGGCGCCCGGGCACGGCTCCACTGCGGGCAGAGCCCCTGCCCCGCTCCCGCGACCGCCGGCGGCGGCCCGAGACCCCCGGACAGCCCGGGGCGGAGCCCCCCACCAGCCCCAGGATGGAGCCCCCGGAGAGCCCGGGACAGAGCCCCCAGACACCCCGGGATGGGCTCCACCAGCCCTGGACGGAGCCCCCCGGACAGCCCGGGATGGAGCCCCCCACCAGCCCTGGGACGGAGCCCCCCGGACAGCCCGGGACAGAGCCCCCAGACACCCCGGGATGGAGCTCCCAGCTGAACCCAGGACAGAGCCCCCGGACACCCCGGGTCGGAGCCCCCAGACACCCCGGAACAGAGCCCCCGGGCGCCCTGGGGAGCTCGGTGGTCCAAGGGGAAGCCCAGCCGCTGATCCGTGCGGGTTCGGGGCACCGGCACGGTTCCCTCACTTCGTGGCTACCCGCGACGGCAACATGGCGGAAGCGACGGATGGGCCATGCCAACGGGCACGGCGTTCCCGGCGGGTGTGAGGCGCCAGGCTGGGAAATGGGCAAATAAAACCTGGGAACGCGAGCTCGCGGCCGGCCTCCCTCCCTCCAGAGACACCCCAAATCCCCGCGGGACACAAGTGTCCCACCGCGCTGCCTCTGCCCAGCTGAGCCGGAGGTTTTGTGGTCAATAATTTCGATTATTGGAGCGATTGGCAGGAGGCCGAGCGAGGAACGGTAACGCCTGGAAGCGGGGCTCCCGCTGCGCCCCGGTTCCCGGCATCGGGCCCGAAGACGAGGGGCAGGCGGGTGCCGAGGGTCCCCTCTTCCACCGGCACCGTGGAAGTGTTGCCGCGAGGGTCCGCGTGGGCTGGTCGGCACCCGTGGGATGCGGCCCCCTCACGCGTACCCTCCTCAGGCGGTAGCCGTGACACCGCTCGGCGTCCCGAAGGGCCGTCCCGCAGGCTGAACGCGCCACGCGCCGCTGAGGAACCCCCCCAACACCGGCACACAGGGGTGTCCCCCCCAAACGCCAACCCTTCGGCCAAGCGAAGGCGCGGGTCACGTCACAAACACGCACGGAGGACAGCGGTGCGACTTCTGACCTGATGTAGGAAAACGTAATGAAGAAAGAGAATTTTTACTAGGGCAATTTCACTTTATTTTTTTCCATACAGCAAGGTCAACTATAGCAGTAATAATAAAATAAGCATAAAAACAAATTGCAGCCCAGGACAGAGTACATAATTTGGAGCAACTACAAGCAAAAAGGAAGTCTGTGATTACATAAGAGTAAAACCAAGCACATCTGTCCTTTCAGCAGATGAAAGTCGCGGGGTTGCAAATAAGTGCAACTTCGTTAATTATTCAGTGTGAGTGCTGGCGAGCGCAGGTACGGCAGCAGCCCAGTCGCTCGCTCCTCCCAGCTCTGGCATAGGCAAGGCCAGGTTTCTTGAGCGCTTTCCATGAAAACGGTAAAATTTCCCAGTCGTTTGGTTTTTTTTTTTCACCTGCTAAAAGAACAGGCCCACTACAGCGATAAAAAATAATCACGTAACAACTACAGCTACGGTGTGCTGTTTGGTTTGCCTGTTCATCATTTAACTCTTTCGTGAAAGTCAGTATTTGTTTTGAAGAATCATTTTTTTTGTGAACAATAAACCACTGAAATTGGCAGAAACTGGTTTGAATAGCATATATCTTTAATATACTTCTCTGATACTTTAAACATGCAGTAGTTTTTGAATAATGTACGGAATATTTGATCCATGATTTTACCTTGATGGTTTGAAGTACCTGCTTTTTTTTTCCTTTTTTTTTTTCTTTTTTTTTTTTTTTTCCTCCTTAATGGTTTTCAGGCAGATTTGACCCAGTGGAGCTTTTGTCAGTCATGAGATCTTGGAAGGATGGCGTATCTTTCCAGCCGAAAAAATCCTGGCAAACTACAAGCTGTCCACAGAAAGCAAAGCAACTTTTTCGAAGGGGTATGGAGTGCTAACTCTGTGCCACTTTTGCAAGCAATTTTGTTCAGCCTGTCATTTTATTAGCCTTAACAAAACTCCTTGTAATTATAGACATTTTTATTCAAAATAAGATCTTACTATTATACAGGTTTCTCTCTTTTTTGACTATATACAGAAGTGCAAAAAGTCAACCTTCTCTCTATACGTTCCCACATGCTAAACTGCAGCATAATCAACCCTCAAGAGTTTGCACACACACACTATAATTCTTGTTACGTAAACTTTGAGTATTTGGATTATCAACAAAAAGTCCCTTGATCTATTGATTATGCAGCTTATTTATAACAAGGCCTGATATTCAGGGATTTCAAAAAATATTTAAACAATATTTTAACATTTGAAATGGATACAGTAGAAAATAAATTTTATTCTAATATCTAGGAACTAGATTTTCTCATAATAACTAATTACAAACAAAATAAATCATCAAAATATTACTCAATTGTCTGCCAGGATTGTTGCGATAGCAACAACTTAACTTCTTACTTAGCAATGATTATATAATTATAAGATATCCATATAAAAGATCTTTGTTCTTTTAATGAAAACTAGACAAGAACTAACAATGACTGACATTCTTACATTGTAATATGAAATCAGGAAAATAGAAATCATTTAGTTAACAAGAATACGAATACTCATATGACACTACACGTAAATTCAAACTGAGTATGTTATGAAGAAAACTACTTTTTTTTTTTGTATTTTGAAAAAGTCATCAGTAAACTCTAGTAAAACAAAATTCTATAAACTGAAATGGTATTCAACTGGTAATAGAAAATGAAAACAATCTAATAAATGTAAGAAAGAAGAACTACTTTTAACAAGAAAAAAATAAGTAATGTTCTATGACGTTAAGTAACTACAATAACATGTGAAGTCACCTATACTTTCTTAACAGGATTGAAATTACATTGGTATGGGTTTTAACCCGTAATGTAATCATCTAAGGCTTTAATAGATGTACAGTACAATCAGGAAAATCAACACATCATTCTTATTCTATAAAGCATCTCTCTCAAGCATAAAAACTCGCAGTAAACTCGGAAGTATGGAGAGTTCTACAACCGAACTCGCGCTTCTTCCACTCCCCGCGACGCTACCAGTGACCTGGCCCCCATGTCAGCACTTTGCTGAACAGAGCAAAAATATCCTTTACTAGCTGCAACATCCAAACCACGAAAAGGAGTTCCTTGGGATGAATCCATCCTCTAAACTTGAATGCACATCTATTGTTTTGTTTTTATTTTGTAAAGGCTTTCTAAGGCTATAAGCAGTTAATCGGAACAAAAAAAAATCACATATAAAACTCACCCCAGTATTTAACCCACCCAATTTCTACGCTAATTAACGTCTCTGTTTTGTCGCATTTTGGTTTGTCATGCATCTGATGTCAGTGCTTCTCTCGTCTTCGTTTAGAGTCACCACGTACAGCGTGACTTCGATGAAGTAAAAGTGAGCCCACCTCTGCAAAACATTTATAGTCCTTTCGACTTTCGACAGAGGCTACAAATAGAAGCAAAAGAAGTTCCTCCAACGTTTGTTACTGTGTCTCAGAAATGGCTTTTCCCTTTCGCACATCATGTTATACAGTAAAATACGCATAAATATTACACTACAACGCCTTAAAATAGGTTATATATATGTCCAGGATGGGTTAATCTGTACAGCTGGAGTCTCTCTCCTGCGCTGCCCGCTGTTACCGGCAGGAGTAGGTGGCCATTTCTGAGACAGCTTTGGTTTGAAACAGAACGGTGCCCTTTGACTGGTTCGTGCTAACGAAGTAAGTGAAGATGTGGTTCTGAAAATAACACTGCAGAAATAATACTCTCCTCGGCTGTACAGTCTATGGCACTTCATGAGAATCCTTAACAACAGGGGATTTAAAGCCATCGGTGTGCTTTAAAACGTACACAGTTGTGGTTTCGCTTGGCACATTCATCTCTGTCAGATACCTCTCTCGCCACTTCTTACAATCTATTACATTAAAAATATTACTCTTAAACAAAAATTACTGTGCATGCACGCTCTCGTCTATAATGGCAATTTTAAATACAAGGTGCACCTTTGTTATTTGTAAACCTTGAAAGAAATAAACTTACTTTAAAAAATTATATCTTGGTCTACAGACGTACCAATACAGAATAGATTAACGGTTACACCGTCGTCTGTCTCTTCACGGTGACACGCACGGCTACGTAGGACGGAGCCTACAGACGCGTGCGCAGACCCGTGCGCAGGCTCTGCGCTAGAAAAGGCAGACAACGGTGTGGCTTTGAGACAATAAGATCACCTCAGCACAAATATCAATTCCATGTACAAAGTAGATAGGCAACAGTGTGCGGGGGGTTTCCACGTTCTCGTTTCGTCTCGTTAACATGCAATGTGTGGATGTCTTACTGCTGAGGGAGTTTCCGAGCGCGGCCTGACGTATATACATTATGGCTAATGAGCTGTCCTCTTCTCAACCCACACACGCTGCCCTTTGCTCTTCAGTTACGATCTGCGGAGGAAAACAGACACAGCATTCTCGACACCGCCGCAACTCCTCGTGGGCAGCCCAGCAGGGCTACGTGCCAACCCGCATCGGGGAAGCGCGCCCTGACCCCGAGGGATTGCCCTTCCGTAACGCTCCTGCGGCAGAGGTTCACCTCACACCTGCGCTCCGCGGCGACGAACGGCACGGCGCGCCAGTCCCCGGCCGCGGGACCACAGTCTGGGGGATGGAGCCCCGACACCGGGGCAGCTCCCCACACAGCGCTGCTCCCACCAGCCCCGCTCCTCTGCTCCCAGGCCCCGCTGCCCTGTGGACTGGGGAGCCCAGCCAGCACCCCAGAGGTACCCGAACACCCGCAGAGATCCGGGCCCTGCGTCCCCAAGGTGATCTGTCCTGCTGAGCTGCCCGGGTCTCTACCACAGCTCCGAGGGCGATCCCTCCTCTGCCTCCCCCCGACACGGGGACAGGCCGACTGCGGAGCGGAGCCTGGCAGCGACCTCAGCCTGCAGGCAAGGGGCACCCCCTGAGTCGCTTCAGCCACGTAAAAATGTCTGCGCTCAGCCGAAAGGAATAACTCTTATTATAAACCCCCTGTGGCAAGTCAGCTAATCCTCACCCTGAGTGATAATTCCATTATGGCAGAGCCATTCAGTAAAAACCGCAGCAGAAGTGGAGCGCAAGGGAGCGCGAGGTAACACGAATGACACGCTGTCCTGGGGGAGGGGATGTGCTGCAGCAGGTCCTAAGGACAACGGCCAACTCAGCGGCAGACTGGAAACGACAGTCTGCTCGTAGGAAGGTACAGGGGAAGGAAATCTCTGCAGCTGAGGCGCGCCAACCTGGGTTTCAGGCTTTGTGGGATGGAAGGTTGCAGCGCGCAGAGCTGGGACCTCTCCGCGCCGCACCGCCCGTGCCAGGAAAACGCTGCACGCACCAGGCATCGGGGTCTGGCAACCTGTCTTCAAGAGACAGCAGGCTTCAGCTGGGCAGTGGCTAAACCTGGGCTTTCAGAGACGCTGGCTTGCCAAACGTGGAGATTTAAAGTGCGTTCTGTCCAAGGACAGCTTAACGTCATCACCTCCCCCCTAGACCGGGCACAAACTGAGGCACAGGAAGTTCCGTCTGAACATGAGGAAGAACTTCTTCCCTCTGAGGGTGACGGAGCCCTGGAACAGGCTGCCCAGGGAGGCTGTGGAGTCTCCTTCTCTGGAGATATTCAAGACCCGCCTGGACAAGGTCCTGTGCAGCCTGCTGTGGGTGACCCTGCTTCGGCAGGGGGGTTGGACTGGGTGACCCACAGAGGTCCCTTCCAACCCCTACCATTCTGTGATTCTGTGATTCTGTGACCTGGCTCACACCAGTGCGAGAGCCATTGTCCTTTATGAACAGAACCCAAAGCTCTGATTTTAGACTCTCTGATTTTGCTATTCAGAAGTTTATCCGTACGTGTAATATGTTCCATCCATACGTACAAACGCGTACGGACACCTGGCCCAACACACTAGCTAACAGGGTCGCTGCCACCCACGGGATCCCCCCCCAGCGACGCGTGGCACGCCAGCGACGTTCAGGGCCGCCTCCCCCGGGTCTCACTAGCTTTCTTAGAAAGAAAAGAACAACATTCTGCCCCTGCAAAAGACAAATTATGCCCACGCATAGGTAAGAAAACTGCAAGCAGCAACACGCTGGGAACTTACTGTTCGATGACAAAATGTCTACATCTGCGTAACGTACTTGTGGCTAGTCAGATGTTCGGCAGATATTATGGGTATCTACAGGCAAAAAATGTGAACAGTGAGTAAGACGTGCAAGGAGCCGACCCAGAGACACAGCATTTTGCTACAGAACACGTTTGGAAAAGTAAGGATCAGCTGTGAGTTGGTGGATTTTATATTGTAACTATAAGTTAAAGTCAGCTGAAGTGCTACGATAGCAACTTAAAACTGGAAAACATTGTGTTAAGTACTACTTGACAAATACAAATAAGTATTATTGGTTGTTTAGGAAACAAGAGAAGTTAAAATCTACAAAAGTCATGCAGTGCAGTAATTGAAAATAGCCCTTTTTGTTGGCCTACACAAATTCTGTGCTTTCAGTGCTTCATTTGAAATGATCAGTTCTGCAGTGGCCTTGTCTCAGTCTGATTTTGTGAAGTGTTCACTGCTTTCACCGTCTCGGTTTTTGAACGCCAAACCTAAGCTGCCCCAAGCTTGATTTTGACGGCTGGTGAAAGCCCACTGTCGAGTCAAGCTGCCCGCTCTTCCCACGGCCGCTGCGGGCATTGCGGTGGATCGGCCGAAAAGCCCAGACTCCCCAGAGCAGTGAAACAATTCCCCAAAACGCCCGTCTGCATAGCTAGCAATCCCTACGGGGCCCTCCCGCAGAGCCCCACCAACTCAGCTGCCCGCTGAACATGCCCGTCAGAGCCGGCGCAGGCTGCCGGCAGCACGGACGAGCAGGGCACGCGGGCTGAACCCCCGGAGCGAGCCCACCCTGCGCGGGCGGGTCTGTCCCCGGAGAAGGGGCACCCGAAGGCACGCCGGCTGCGGGAGAGCCCCGAGGAACCCTGCCGTGCGGACAGGACCAGGAGCCCGGCGGGAGGAGCAGGGAGATGTGCCCACACGCGGGGAAATGCGCTGGGGCACGCAGCACCGGTCTGCACCACGGCACGCGGCTGCTGCGCCTGAAGAGACTCTTTCCTGACGGGCACGGGGCTGACCTCGGAATCCCCACGGGAAAGGGAACGGGGAGCTTTCTCCCCAGCTGAACCGTTTCCAGGCCCCGGTGCCGGTTTTCCCACCCCTCCTGCCCTCTCCTCCCCTGGCCACTTCACACCACTCCGCCGCATCGCCAGCTCCTACAGAAACGTGCTCCAAGCGTACGGAAGCGGCTCGTACCCTCGTTTCCGACTGCCACCGGCCAGGCTGGTGCACCCCACTGCGTGGCAGCGTCGGGGACAGCGCTGTCGGAGTGTACCAAGGACCTTCTACACCAGTCAGTGAAGATGCAGGGCCAGCTCTTTAGACTTTCGGCATGCAGGCAAGTGGCGTCGTGTGGCATTGAATAATTTCAGCGTTGCTCACGCAGTATATACATATATCTGGTATATATATATATATCGAGGTGTGGCTGCGGTACTGCGCTAAGTGTGTCATGAGGCTCCGGGGAGGACATGGATGGAATGGGCAGATTCTACAACAGCAAGTTTCCCTGTGATCTATTCGGGACAGCGCGTGGTTATTTAGACAGAGATGATTTTTAGGAATAATGATGTTTTTCTGCGGCTTGCCTTGTTCTCACTGCTCTCCGGACTCAGGGAGGATACAGAGACACTTCCATTAACTGTACGGTGCAATAAATGACATGAAGACACTCTGGGCACGCAGGTGGTCGCTTGCTCAGGGGACACCTGTGCAGAGGCCATCCTACCTCTAAAGCAGCTTTCCACAATATAAATTAATTCTTTAGCTACTTCAAATGGGTGAGTGGCACCGCCATCAGGCAAACGCTTCTCGAGAGCAGAAAGCGCTACCTGCTTCGCAGACTAACCTGGCTAGCTTTTGGAGCTGTAAAACACCCGGGTCACTTCTGAGACTCGGGATGTGCACGCCTACATATCCCTGCGATAGTGCAATTTTTGGAATAACGTTTTGGAGCGCTCAGTAAGGAGGCGGGTTAACAAGGAACGCACAGCTGGGCGCAGCACAAACTGGCAGTGCTCGACAGGCAAAGGCGGAAAGGCTGGCAGCCACAGCCGCTGGACCTGACCCTGCGAGAGCCTGCGGCACTCGGCCCCGCCGCGGCAGCGCCTGTGGCATGGCAGCGATGCCGGGGGCCGCCAGCTCGGTGGGATCAGCCCCGAGCACGGGGGTACGGAGCTGCGGGAGCAGCAGGGCACGGGCACCGCTGCTCAGCGTCCAGCCGCAGCTGCAAACCCGACAGCCTCACGACGGGATCTGGGAACTGCTCGTGGAGTCAGCTCCAACGACTGAGGGAGCTGCGTACGTCAGGTCAGCCTGCCTTCAACTGACATTTAACTCCAGAATTAATTACACATACAGAACCACACCGGCAAAATGCTGATGAAAACGTTCAGATCCCTCTCCTAAAAGGCACACGTGTGATTCCCACTGAGCCAAGAAGAATACCTGCGTCTTCGACCAGAACTGACAGTTTCACACCATCGGCAACTCTAACTTCCTAGTACATCTCAAAAAATAATTTGTTTTTTAAGAGGAACAAGAGGGTCTTTAAGCAGCTTTTACCGCTGCACTTTCCGCCAGCCGTACTGCACAATCTGCGCTTTAGACAGCCCGGCTGGACGGAGCCGGCAGCCCACGGCCTGCTCGCAGGCGCAGCTCCAGTTTCTGCCTTTCCTGGGAGGACTTTTACCTAGCAAAACACTATTCTTTTGTTCCTGAAGTACAACCAAAGATGGAAACAGTCAGGGCAGCTATGTAGAAACAAAACCAGGCTCTAACGGGCATTTCCTAACGGAAGCTTGTCTGCGGCGACAGGTAACCGGCCCCTTCCTAGCAGACTCGCAAGCTGAAACAAAGGTTTAAAGGAAGTTTCTGCGCGTCCCGTGCTGATTTTTGTTTTGCTCTTGGAAGTGGAGTCAGAACACCTTCAGACTGTTCCAGCCAGGACCCTGCAGCCCCTCTGCACCAAGGTTTTCTGGCTGTCACTGGGGCTCTACGCTAACAGGAACTGTCGGCTTCACAGAAATAGAAACAAATAATGGGCTTCATGTATTCTCCCTTTCTCTTTCCACCTCTGAGAGCAGAAAGAAGCAGCACGGCCCGTAAATGTTTGGACTGAGTCAGAAACTCTATTAACAATTATTTTTAGCATCAGAAATGGAACCGCAGCACCTTTTCAGCCCGGATAAAGGCTTGTTCAGCTGTGCTGCAGGTCTCCGAGAGAATGTGTAGGCCAACAAGAGGTAAAATCCAAACCCCCATGCTCATGAAAAGCACCAATTTCAAGTTGTCGGTAAGGAACAAAGCTGTAAATTAGCAAACCTGGTTGGCTGTGGCTGTTGCAGCGAAGGGAACACTTGTGGCAGATGTTGTTGCTGCAGACACAGTGGCTGGCGTAGCACCGTGCACCATGGGAACTTTCGGAAGGAAAATCACATAAGCAAACATACCGAAGAGTGGAGCAGTATGGGGACCAGCGCGACGTGAGGTGGGGTAATCGAGCATGGAATTTACCACAGCAAAAAGCCCGAGACATCATGGCCAGCGCGTGACATGCAACCACAGTGCAAAGCAGGACAGCATTCCAGGGAGAAAGAGGGGAGGGAATGAAAGAGAAAAAAAGGGGAAAATGCTTGTTACCATCAAATCAAGGAAATCGACACAAACAAGCTTAACCATTTCAATACAAAAATCAACAGAGGAATTTTTAAATGCCCTTACATTTACAAATTTTTGTCCTTTAAAAATTCAACCCAAACATTTACTGCAAACAAAAATTAATCTCGTTGAAGGACAGTATAGGTCTATGTGGCTACAGTAAGGTACAGTCTTTATTTAACAGAAGATAGTTTCTAAACACTGGAACTCATAGTCCAATCAAAATCCACCAAGGAACGATGCGCAATTCAAACAACGGCTACACATAATTAACCACGTCTGTGTGCCCGTGTCAATTAAATAAAACGACCGCATTTAATTGACAGGTGTTAGTGCAGGAGGCTCAGGGAGACGGATTGGCACGAGAGCTGTACGTTAAAATCTAGCAGTGGATTTTGAGGGTCCGTGAGCTGCACCACAGGTTTAAGATAATCAAGAAACAAAGCTGGCACCTACCAACACTTGTAGCGGGTGTCATGCACAATATTGAGCCTGCCCATCATGCATTGCAACAGGAAGGTGGATTTGGAAAGGGAAAAGAATTAAAACAACCCATCACACGTGTCGTTAGAAATTTCATTTGAACAAAGAAGAAAAATTGTTATTACGGGAACAGTGGCACGTAACGGTCAGCACAATCAAACCAGACAACAGCACAGTGATCCGTTAGAACCAGTCTCCAGCGGAGGGGAAAGAGCCGAGAGAACCGTGTGCTGGTGTATCGTGTCTGCCCTCCTAGCAGCGGGCAGGACAGGCACGGCTAGGAAAAGCTTCTGCGCCTTTGTTTTACAACTTGTGTAGCCCTACAGCTTTTAGCCCTCTGACACCGGCTCTGTGACAGCCCTGTCCCTGTCTCCTCGGACCAGAAGCAGCCAGCAGGCACCCGAGGTGCGTCCCTGCGCGGAGCGGCCGGAGCGATCCCTGGCAGGGCTGTGCCCACTGCCCGCAGTGCCCGTGACGTGCAGGGCCGTCCCGTCCTGCCGTGACAGATGGACGGCAAGGGCAGGCGAGCCGCGCTCGCCCCTCCGGCCGCAGCCGCCTTGTCGGCTTGGATGGGCTGCAGCGAGGGTTCCTCGCGCAGCCGCGGCTTCATCTGCGCCACTTCGTTAGCCGCAGCCTGGCCGCTCCGAGGTTTGGCGGCTGCATCAGCCTGGCGCAGGTGGATCTGCCTGCTGTGCGTCTGCCGTATCGGTACCAGCCCTGCGAGCTTCCGGGGGAGTGGACGCGGTCCTGGCTGTCCCCGCGTCGGTCTGCTGGACACGCAGCTCAGAGGAGCGACTGAACAGCTCAGGGCTCCCAGGCAGCTCACGGCAGCACCGGACAATACTTGTTTGGCATTTCTTTCTACTTTACAGGACGTATTTTAAGCTGCCAGTGTTTGGGCTCACAGCCTGTGACTCCCTTTAGGCTACACAAAAATAATGAAAGTGACAGCACCTGGTGACATCTGCCCCATGACTGAGAGCCAACAGTGGGACAGCGGTTTTAGGGCCATTACGGTGTCGTTTTTAGAAGACCTCCAAGTTAGTAATCCTGTTTACATAGCAAAATGCTTCCCACCAGACTGAACTCGGAGTCTTCTATTTTTGCTTCCCATACGATAGGCAAAGCTATACTGATATTTCAGAATATCCTTTTTTAATAAACGACTTATATGCCGGAAGCAGCAGAAACTGAAATGAACTCTGACATCTGGGAACAGAGAGCGGCGTGGAAATGGAACCGTGTTCCCGCAGAGTGCCGGCGGGAGCCAGGGCAATGCTGCTGCCGAGGCCGGGAAATCGCTTCAGCTGCTGCCAAGCACTGTAGCGGCTCACGCTGCCTCACCAGCATTTAACTACGCGGGGAAAGTCAGCTGCTGTGATTACTGCCGGGGACAAGGTTATTCCCTGTCATCACTGTATCTGTAAGGCTACAAAGAACAGGGCATCATCATGTTTCCTAATTACTCTTCTATTTCTGTGTCACGCAAGAGGCTGAAAACACTCACAAAGCAAGGTTAAAAGAGGGATAATTCTTCTGACCTCCCCATGCACAAATCAGGGCTGAAGCCAATGGGACCACTTGCAAGATTAAAAAATGGAGCCATATTTGGCTATAAATTACAAACAGTAGGTAAAACTGTTTTCCCGGTCCCTCTTATGACATCTCTCTGGTGTTAATGAGGTTACAGGGAAGCGCCTTTGAGTTCCGCCTCTGCGCAGAAGTGCCCTGTTTATCAGGTTGTACATACCTCATCGGATCTGGAATGTTACGTCATTTCATGCATAATTAGGTCTACATGCTAAGGACAAGTTAGATTTTCATAATGACTCTGAAATGCCACTGTACAGCTTTTCAGCTCAAAGCTTTAGCCTGAGTTACCATCATCAACACTATAACCAGCACACGCAGTTCTGAAAGGGAATTGAAGCAAATGAACATAAGGCAGAGATGAGAATACTAGCTAGGGTGCAATAACTTGCAAATATGCAGACACAATGCTGTATGACCCTCTTACCAGTAATAAAAATCATTTTTGCTATGACCTTCATCTTGACTTCAGAAGCTTTGACTGACTAATGAGAATGCATGAATAATAAATGTGCAGTTTCCAATGTTCCCTAGCTTTTCAGCACAAGGCAGAATGTTAATTGAAGGATGTGCTCCGTTAACTGATCATAACTTCACAACCAGATTATTTCTGCAGCGGAATAAAGCTATTTTTATAAATATTCTAGGTCTATGGGTGTTTAAAGCATTTTTTTTCTCTTCTCTCTCTCTTATTATTCCCCTCAGTCTATTTATTCTGTCCAATCTACTAAACCCTAATTAAAAACACCACCACAGACAGCCCCAGCACTCCGGTCGAGGTGACCGGCTGTGCCTGCTCTTTCCCTCGCTGGCGTTCAGGAGCAGAGCGGTGCTCTCCGCAGCCCCAGCAGTCCCACGGAGAGCGGTGCTTACGCAGACACCGCCTCAGGAAAGCATCCGTGCCCCGTGCGCGTCCCGGCCAGCAGCGGCGGCTGAAGCCGTGCCACGGCCGGCTGCGCCCGTGCAGCAGCTCTGGCCCTGGCCCTGGCAGGCGCATCAGGACCACAGCCCCTGGGAGCACCCATCCTGCAAACCCGGGCCCTTCCTTCTGCGGGGTGACGCTTCTGGGAGACCACCTGGTCACTGGGTGACACGCAGGGGCCGGGAACAGCTGTACCAGCACAGCGGAGAGGACACTGAGCCCAGGCACGGCATGGCAACAGGCTCCAGGGCATGAATCTCGTCTGCCTGCGCGGAGGAGCTCTCTGCACGCACGGACATACGCCCAGCCGGCTCACAGCGACAGCAGGACACAGAGCGTGCGCAGCAGGAGTGAAGGCCAAGCAACCGGTGCTCGGCAAGTCCACAGCCCCACCGCGAAATGTTCGCCTGCGTGTCTGCCGAGGCCTCAAGAGCCAGCAGCCAGGACCAAAGCACCAGAACAAGCTGTGAACTTCCACTGCGGCACGCAGAGCCTCCTCCTTCAGCAGACTAACTCCCCTCATTTCAGCTTGCCAACACCACCAGTGTTCCCAGGGCTTTCCTGCAACGCCCCTCAGACTCCCCTCTCTGTCTGGCGGCAGCTGCCCACACCAAGGTTTCTGGGAGACCTCAGCAGAGGAGCTGTGCAAAGAGGGAGCGTTCTCTGAGAGCGGTGAGAGGGGTAGCTAAGAGCACTTCACCATCTGAAGCGTGCTGGAGTGCCAGCGTCCATTCCCCGGCACGGACGATCCCTTTACCTGCTTTCACGTGCCCTGGCACACAGGCAGCCAGAATCAAACCTTGCAATTTAGAGGAGGTCTCTGGCTTTGCCTGGAACACAAAGAGTGGAAAACCCTGAAGGGTGAAACACTGAGAGTAAGGTGCGCTGCAGAGCGGAGGGTCCTGACAAGACCCCTGTACCGTGGAGGTTCTGCCACCATCCAGCCCTCCAGACCTGCTGCAGTTTCATAAACTGCAGCTGAAGCAACTAAGCACACACATGAGTAACACGCTTCGGGTGTCTCCACCTGAAAAACGCCGCTTTAACTCAGACCCCACTGCATCAGCCTGCCTCTGCCCCATGGCAGCGGAGCTGAGCCCACCCAGCTCTGCGCTCTCCCCTGCGCTCACAGGGACTGGCAGAGCAGCTCTGCGTCCAGACAACTGTGCACAAACAGGACTGCTGCTCGTTAATTTTCAGTGGGGAAAACTAAGAAGGGCAAGGTGGCAAACAAAATTTTGAAACTTTCAGAAAAGTACTGGATTACTGGAAAGCTCAAACTGCTGCTATCTGAAAAATATGAAAAGAGAATTTATAGTGGCTCATGCTCAAAAATCCTTTACTCTTCTTGTTTAATGTATACTAAACTCCAGTGGGCAAATGAAGCATCAAGAGCCACTGCGCAAACTCCTGGAGGTTTCAGTACCGGTTTGCTGGAGGAAGAGCTGGGTGGGAGCACCAACACCGAAGGCCCCAGTCAGCGACGTCTGCACGAGCTCAAAGGGTGCGATTCGGAGCAGCTCGAGGGCCCCCAGAAATCCTCCAGCCCCTCGCAGATTTGGCGGCAGCTGGACAGTGGCGTGGTTTACGCACTGCATGAGTTTGGCTTTGCCAACACAAACCTGCGAACCTGTTTCGTATCTACAGGCAGGACTGCGACTGCACAAGCGTTTCTGTAGACATTTCAGTGGGCTGGAGACCTGACCTAAAGCTTACTCCATCAGAGACTTTCTATTGGCTCCAACAAGCTTTGCAATAAGCTTTTATGAATGTATTCTAGTGGTTGCAACGCAGTTTTGGAACCTAGGTAAGTTATTACAGTGTACTACATCAAGCAACTTGATTTTTGTGCCATTTAAGTTACCGGTTGGTTGTATGCCAGATCAAGAAAGAGTGGTAAAAGGCATTACACTGAATTCCTGGGAACATACTTGCCAAAAATGTTTAGGATAAAATCCTTAGATTTCTGGGGTAAAACTTCAATAGCTGTATTTTCGTTTCTCCCCTCCCCTCCACTAGCCTCGTTACGAAGGGCTGCCCTCACAGACTCCTGCCAGCCTTCTCAGTGCAGACCTCCCAGACGCCCTCTGCACACCCCTACAATGACAGTGCTGTTTTAATGTGGGTCCGAACGCAAAAAACTAACTCAGCTGCGTTAATACAGCCATCAAGTCACCTGACATACGAGATACATCATTTTTCACAAAGCGCTGCCTGCAGAACCAAACCCTGTATTCCAGCTTTAGGTCCCATCCCTTGCCCCCTGCAGGGACTTCTGCTTCTGCAAACAGCACGGGCACCAATTCCTCAGCAACTGCACGAGGCCAAGGGTAGGTCTGATGGCTCTCCAGTAAGAACAAGCGCACCTCGGATCTGTGTAGCCCAAAATCAGCGCTGAGGCCTGAACCTTGATTTCTTGCGTGGCTTCAGGATTAGCCTACCTGCGAGGCTGCCTGCCTGTGCCTGTCACAGTCACTGCACCTCAATTCGAATCAAAACCTTCAGGTGTGTGACTCCGAGCAACCGCTGCTAAGCACACGAAGGCAAAGGGGTCTTACAGCAAAGAGGAACAAACACGACAGCTTAAGAGATGTGTAACGGAGAGCAGTTAATCGAGGGGAAGAGGAACAAGAGAGATTTCAGATTCTGCTTTGGGATGACAGAGCATGACGCTGATTTTCACATCAGACCGGAAAACACCCACCCAGCTCCCGAGCGCAGCAGAGAGCAGCCAGCCCTCCTGCAGCCAGAGCTCCTCTGCCCGCGGCTCTCCGAGGCCGCCCGCGCCTGGCAGCAGCCGTCCCGGCACCGGTGCCCGCCGCGCAAGCACCGACACACACTCGCCGTCAGGAACACACGGCTATCTCCTCGCCTGTTTTTTCCAGAATTCCCCCTTCTCCCTCCCCAGGAAAAGGCCCGCGAGCAGCACTTACCTGGTGGGAGAAAGGCTGTATGCTGCTGCAGCTGCATGTTGGCGAGAGCTTGCTGGTATTGGAAAATACCAGTGTTAAAGACCGCGGTGGCACCATTGGTTTTTTCAAGCGCAGGCCTCTTTGGTAATGGGGGAAGTACAGCTTGAGGAATTCCCTGAATGGCGGATGGGTAGAAAAATAAAGTCCAGTAAAAAAAAAAGGGGGGGGGGGAAGGGGTGGGGGTTGGCGGGGGAGGAGGACGGGAGGGAGGGAGAAGAAAAAGAAAGAGAGAGAGGAAAAAAGAAAAATCAGTCGAAGGCAAAAAAAACAGGCAGCACCATGTTTATCCATGAGCAAGCAGGCAGCATAGCAGACTTAACTACCAAATAAAAGGCGAGGTACAAGCTGGACAGGGGAGCGCTACTTTCGCCTACCATTACAGCGGCGCCGGTAACGTGCGGAGCCGGACGCTATAGGAACCGGCGTACGTCCCACGCTACCGCCAAGCTTCGGGGTCTCGGTCACGAGCACGGCTACCGGGGCAGGGGGAAGCAGCACTGCTAGCTCCATGAGGACCAACACGTAGAAGCGATGTTAATAGTCGCTGTCCGGAGCGGATGGCAGGGCCGCCGGCGCCAACCCACTCCCCGGGCCCCAGTGCCTGCCCGGGCATGCAGAGCGCGCGCCGCATGCCGGCACCCCCGGGCCGCCGCCGCGCCGCCAAGCCATGCCAACGCACCCTGCGCCGCCCGCACGGCACCCTGGGGATGGGACGGGAGGGGACGGGAGGGGGCCGGCGGGGTCCTGCCCAGGGGTCTGGCCCGGCTGTCCCCTCGCCGGGGGTCGGGGCAGGGGTTCGGGGGTGGGGGACGGGGACCGGGACGTTCCGCTTCTGCACGTTAACCCCCAACTCGACTCTACGATACAGCTACATGCCAAGCTAAAAGGTGAAAGGTCATAGTACCAGGTCAAAGGTTGCCTCGAGGGGTCGCTTCAGTGATTTGACAGCCGACTGAGTCTTAATTAGCAGGCAGCGAGCACATGATGGCAATGGCCAGTGGGGTCAAGCGCATTAACACAAACAGCAAGCAGAGGTGCGTCATGGGGGCAGCAGTGCATTTGGGGAGGTGAGAAAAAACAAATAAAAAACAAATCACCGGATGCCGTGTACAACGGTAACAAGACTAGGCATGCGCGGGGGCCGGCCGGGCGCGGGGGCTGCGCGGGAGCGGGGCTCCCCGCCTGCGCCCACCGGCTCCCCGCCTCCCGCCCGCGCCCGCCGCGCTCCTCTCCCCGCGGCCCCGCTCGGGGGGGACGCAGTCCACGTACGGCGCGGCCAGGGGCGCGGGAGGTGGGCTGGTGGAGCGCTGCCACGCCAAGGTCATCGGCTTCAACCTTGGCCACTGCGGGCTCGCGGCAACCAAAACACGGGCTCGTCTCTCCGTGCAGCCGGGCAGACACACACCTACCCCACGCAGACACACGGCAAACCGCAGGCACGCACACGCGCAGCCACACACACGCGTACGCACACGTATACGTACGTATCTGTACGCCGCACACCAGCAGGCGCAATCAGTGAAACGCCTTCACGGTCTGGAATGGCTCCAGAGCGGGTCCGGCGCCGCACGCTGAGCAAGCTCACCGCACCGCGTAGCGACTGGGCCCCCCCGCGCAGCCCCCCCCTCCAGCACGAGCAGCCAACGCACCCACCGCTGCCTCTCGCCTCCCCGCACTCACCATGGCGGCTGCAGTCGCTGCGGCCTGGGCAGCTGCAGCTTGGTTAACCTGGTACTGGGCAGCCTTGATCTTGGCTTGCAGGTGCGCGGGAGGGTGAAAATATTTGCACTTTTCCCGTGAGCATCTCCCCTTGATGTAATCCATGCAGACGGTGACGGTGTTGTCATTGGTGTCGATCATGGCGCTGTCGGCAGGGTGGGCGAACCGGCAGTCGTTCTCTCCCCTGTTGCAGTTGCCACGCTGGTACTCTCGACACACCTGCGGCACCAGGGAAAGAAAGTCGCTGAATTTGGGTGATGGGTGTTGCGGGCACGGCTCGGGGTTTCTGGACGTCTACGAAGGCGCCGTGAGGACGGGTGCCCAGCCCCGGGAGGAGCAGGGCGATGGTGGGACTGGGGGCTAAGCTCCTTGGCAGCAGGGACCCAGCTTCTCTAAAGCTCCTCCTGATGCCAAAGAGCATCAGGCTGACAATGAGCCAGCAGTGTGCCCTGGTTGCCCAGAAGGCCAATGGCATTCTGGGGTGCATCAAGAGGAGTGTGGCCAGCAGGTCGAGGGAGGTTCTCCTCCCCCTCTGCTCTGCCCTGGGGAGGCCCCATCTGCAGTGCTGTGTCCAGTTCTGGGCTCCCCAGTTCAAGAAAGATGAGGAGCTACTGGAGAAAGTCCACCGGAGGGCTACGAGGATGAGGAGGGGACTGGAGCATCTCTCCTACGAGGAGAGGCTGAGGGAGCTGGGCTTGTTCAGCCTGGAGAAGAGAAGGCTGAGAGGGGACCTTAGAAATGCCTCTAAATATCTGCAGGGTGGCGGTCAGGAGGACAGGGCCAGACTCTTTGCAGTGGTGCCCAGCGACAGGACAAGGGGCAACGGGCACAAACTGAAGCAGAAGAAGCTCCAGCTGAACATGAGGAAGAACTTCTTCCCTCTGAGGGTGACGGAGCCCTGGCCCAGGCTGCCCAGGGAGGCTGTGGAGTCTCCTTCTCTGGAGATATTCAAGCCCCGCCTGGACGCGGTGCTGTGCAGCCTGCTGTGGGTGACCCTGCTTGGGCAGGGGGTTGGGCTGGGTGACCCACAGAGGGCCCTGCCAACCCTGGCCATGCTGGGATTCTGGGATTCTGTGAAAGCCCAGCAGGAGCGAGAGCCAAGCGCACAGCAGGTTTCATTCGGCTCCCGCTCAGCCGCCCACAGGGCTTTCTATGTTTTGGGAAGCTACGTGCTGCGGCGAGCTCTTGGAGACCACCCCACCACCACGGTGCTCGGCCGCGGCTGCGCTCTGCCGTGAGCTGGCTGTGCCCGAGCTGGCAACACCGGATGCGTTAACTGAGCGACCGGCCCGCAGTGCCGGGCGGGGGGCTGCCTGGCCACAGCCCCATCGGGCGGGCGCTCTGTGCCGTGCCGGCAGCGAGCTGCGCCCACGGGTGGGCAATCCCTGCGGACCAGCGGACAGCGGGATGCCCTGGGAGAGAGCGGAGCCTGCAGTCGGAGCAGCCACCAGCCCCGCTGTCACACCAACGCCGCCGTGACAACAGCCAGTGATGCTGAAGGGATTGGAAACCAGAGGAAGAAACGCGCTCGGCTGGAGGGCATCCCCCCGCGGCCCCCGACCAGCATAGACCCCCGGGCCTCAGCCAGCGCCGGCAGTGCAGAGCCCAACGTCAGCACCAGCGCGACAAGCATCAGCTCCCTCTTCACACACCCTGCGCTTTAACAAAACGACGTGTGTTCTCTTCGCAGCCAGCTCGTCACGAACCACAAACAATTGTCATTTCAGTTTTCTGAAGGCTATAGGAAACAGAAAGGGATAAAAGCAACCAAGTTCGTATAAAAATAAAACCACTTTAGTAGATGGAATTTCCTTTTAAAGGTGGGTGCCCATAAGCTTGGATCATCAGTATTTCCTCAAGGACCTTGGCTCTGATCCCTGCAACAAACCAAATTTGGTTGCTCTTTGGTTTCCACCCACACTCGTGCTCTAGCTGCTTTTTAACCCCTGCGCTGCTTCGAACGCCAGCTGCCCACCACCTAAGGCTTACGAAATGACACCCCCGGAGGGCACGGGCAACGCCATTTGTGAGCCTGTCCACAGGAAACATCCACTTGCCCAGGGTCATCCCGCATGACCCCATGACACCCGGTGACAGGGACTCTGGATGTGTCTTTGCAGCCAAGTCAAACAACGGTTCAGGCACCTCCGCTGCTCTCCTTCCTCCCCGCGGCCCCACTGCTCGAGGCTCGGTGTCTGCAGAACTGTTCCTGCAGCACACAGGGAACAGGCTGGGCAAATTCCTCCGCTCGAAAACAGCCACCTGCCTTGCAGTAACTTCTCAGCCGGCTCCCTCCCCGGGTCTGGTCCCCACGCAGTGACACGGACCCCTCTGCCAGCCCGCACGACACAGCCACTGACTGGGGAATTCCTTTGATTATTTGCTTGCAGGCCAGAAGAGAACTGGAGTCTGTTCCTCTGAAGAGAAAGCAAGGGACGTAACTGATGGCAGCCGACTGCCTTTGCTCTTCGTCTTCTCTTGGGGACCCACAAAACCATGGTCCCAGAACCACTCGAGTTGTAAGCAAGAACTACTCCATTCATAACACAAAGATGATATGTACAGACTCATACATTGGTGTGTGTATGTAAATATAAATAGCTATATAAACAGAGCGAGGAAAAAAAAGCATCCACAGATAAGCTAATTTTATCACAGCTAAAAACCAAGGAAGAACGACGAGAAAGCTGGAACAGTCAGGCAGATGATCTCCGGCATGTCCATAGCAAAGACTGCAGAGCTGTCCCGCAGCAGCCGAGACCCGGCAGTGAACGGCTCGCTCCCGGCACTCCGTAACAGGTCTCTGAACGACGGCGCAGAGCCGTCCGACACCAACCAGAACACTGCGAGGCCTTTCAACCAGTGTGACCAGTGATGGCTTTTCAGCCACTGTTGACGGTAGCCAAGAATGCTTCCAATTCTTCTTTATTTAAAAGCAAGCATTGAAAATGGTGTTCTTTTTTGCCACGGGAACGCAGTAACATCTCATTCCTCTGCTGGAGCAAAGAAGCATGGTACGTTGTCTGGTCTTTCAGATCTGCAGAGCTTTTATTTAGTTATTTATTAATAGCCCTATAATTACTATCACAGTTTTCAACTCAGTACGTTAATAAACACAGACCAGAGAGGCACCCGCACATCTCCAGCCTGTCTGCAAAAAGGCTGAGCTCGTGCTGCAGCACGATGGACCCATCGTAATTCACTCAGCTTGTTCCGACCCCGGGCTGGGTTTATCGGGGTCGCCATGCTGGGACCGCCGCTGCCCAGCGTGGTGAGGAGCCGCAGCACAGGTCCCGCGCTGCTCACCCAAACGCGGGCCGCGGCTCGGCCGAAGGGAGGCGGGCAGCAGAGCCCAGAGCCCTGCCCTCCCAGCAGCCCGGCTACCTCCCGTCCCCTCCTGGAGGGAGGGAGCAAGGTCCGGCTTCCTGACTGCCCACCATCTGGCAACTTCCACGGGCAACTTCCAAGGCGCTGCTTTCCGGCAGCCAAGGGTAGATACGGCCCCAGCAGGCAGCAGCATTCTTCGTCCTGGAATGCTTCTGACAGAAGATGATGGCATTCCATGGAACCACACGCCTTCCAAATAAAACCGTTAGGCAATCCCCTTCTCTCTCACTTCCCTGTCCTGCTCACTTCTCCTCTGGTCCACTTGAAGAGCCACACCTTTGTTCGAGATACTTCTGGCAGGAGAGGAGCGGGAGGAAAGCTGCAGGAAAAGCCTCAGCCCACGACATTTCCACCCTGAGATCCAGTTTCCTCGTGGGAGTGGCTGAACGCCCTGGACGCTCAAACACCCGCACGCTGTCTGTACAGGCAACATGATCCCAACGCGTGTGGAACCAACCCTGCTGCCAGCAACAGCCACCGACCTTACCTTACAAATATTCACACTAATTCAGGAGACTGGGCACACAGTCTGACCGACTTGTGCTGTCTGCCTGCTTTCCTTAAAATCCCAGGTGTTTGTACTGGGAGCTTTTAGCGGGGGAACAGCCTGATTCGGGACCCCAGAGCAAGCATGCTAACTTAATTAACGCCAGAGTACATCATTCCTGAAAGTAAGTATTCAAAATTCTAAGCAGAACAGATCATATTCCAAGATTAGCTGCTAACATCATTTCCCGAGGTCAGCTCATGCCAAGGGAGAGCGAGCTCAGCCATATAAAGCTCTCGAACCACATCAGAACAAATGGCAGCACCGGCAGCAATCCGCTCACTGCAAGGGCAGGTAGATGCATGCTGGCTGCTCCGAGAGGCAGCAACCAGACCATGCAAAATCTTTCAAATCAGTTCTGCGTCTCTGTAATACGTAAGGTGCATTAAAAGGTTTTGCTGTTCGTAAAAATGATGTGCTCATTTGGTATCTGTGTACACTAAATTTGGATACTCCACATTAAATGACCAATGCACTGGAAAGCACCAGCAAGTTATCTTCTCACCTACACATTTCACTATTTAAACTGCATTTGCTGGAGCGAAAAAAGGAGGACAAGACAGCCCCCACCCTCAGATATTAATGTTATAAGACAGCAGCGCGGTGTGGAATTGCAGTCGGTGGGCTGGCCTGGATGCGCTCGTGATCCCAGCCAAAACAAAAAGCAAAACTCGAACAAGTTAAAGGGTAGAAGAAGCTGGATCTTTGAAGGCGCTGCCGGGAGGGCACGGCTGGGACAGCCCTCTGCCAAGGACAAGGATGGCTCTGAGGAGTGGAGCCTGCCGAGACTGATGCAGTTGCAGCCGCGAAGGCTGCCGGGTGCTGCTGGAGCCGGGCTGTCAGCCAGCTGGAGAGCCTGGCCGAGCACCCAGCGCCGGCGTGGCCACGCTCCGGCTGTGAGCAGAGCCCTCGGAGGGCTGGGGCCGTCTGCTGGCGTGGCCCAGGGCTCTCCCCGGCGCGGGGTACTGCCCCGCGGGAGCTCGGCCGGCACGCAGGGACCCGGCACACTCCCGCACCGCCAGCCTTCCCCGCGGCGAACGACGCCGGCTACCGGAGGAACCCCCGCAGCGGGCCGTTTCACCAGGAAAGGTGACAAAACAGGCACTCCTCCAAGTCCCAGCACCTATTTTCAGGGGTTCCCAGCCCGGCCATCCTCCTCCCTTCCATTCAAGTTCAAAGCAAAAACACTCGGCCTTTTTAAAACATTTTACGGATTTCAGATGGTTTTGCTCGCTTATCCCAGTTGGTAAAACTGGTTTTTACTGCAGCCTGTGCCCCTGGGTGTTCTGTGAGAGCAGCACGCTCACAGCCCTTCTCGTGCACAGGAGCTGGGCTCAGCAGCGTATCACAGAATCCCAGAATCACGTTAGGGGTTGGCAGGGCCCTCTGTGGGTCACCCAGCCCAACCCCCTGCCCAAGCAGGGTCACCCAGAGCAGGCTGCAACAGCACCGCGTCCAGGCGGGTCTAGAATATCTCCAGAGAAGGAGACTCCACAGCCTCCCTGGGCAGCCTGGGCCAGGGCTCCGTCACCCTCAGAGGGAAGAAGTTCTTCCTCGGGTTCAGCTGGAGCTTCCTCTGCTTCACTTTGTGCCCGTTGCCCCTTGTCCTGTCGCTGGGCACCACTGCAAAGAGTCTGGCCCCGTCCTCCTGACCCCCACCCTGCAGATATTTAGAGGCATTTCTAAGGTCCCCTCTCAGCCTTCTCTTCTCCAGGCTGAACAAGCCCAGCTCCCTCAGCCTCTCCTCATAGGAGAGATGCTCCAGTCCCCTCCTCATCCTCACAGCCCTCTGCTGGACTCTGTCCAGTAGCTCCTCATCTTTCTTGAACTGGGGAGTATCGCTTCTCTGAAAAGCTGAATGCAGAGCATGCAAGCGTCCCGAGGACCCAAGCCTGTGCGCCGGCCGACACCAGCCCTGCCCCGGAGGCCCCACGGGCTGCGGTCCCCTCTCCAGCTCCCACCCTGGCCACGGGCAGAGCTGTTGCTCGGGGGCTTTGCGTACATCCCGCTCCTGCTGCCAAACCATCAGCTTTTGAGCCGGCAGGTCCCCAACACCACTGACCAGCACCGCGGCCTCTACACGGGTGGAAGCAGAACCAAACACAGCAGCTGACCTCGGCGCTGCGACCCAAAGGGCTCCTCGCCATCGGCATCCTCCTCTCGGTACTCACTTCTGAGTGTAGCATGGTTTATCTGTGAATTCATCTAACTGCATTTTGGTTTTACTCCACCTCTGGCAGGTACCCACCGTGACACAGAGTCCTCCGAGGCAAGAGAGCCCTTGGTGCCTGCAAACAGACCCCGTGCGCTAGCTCTGCGCGGTGCGCCTGCCTCTCCTGTAACCTGACCACGCTTTGGGGAACGCTCTCCTCGGAGAAAACAG
This sequence comes from Opisthocomus hoazin, assembly GCF_030867145.1. NCBI lineage: Eukaryota > Metazoa > Chordata > Aves > Opisthocomiformes > Opisthocomidae > Opisthocomus > Opisthocomus hoazin. The sequence goes on from NC_134417.1 coordinate 28,924,438, forward strand.
CTCTAAAAAGGGAAATGATGCGACCCTGCAGAAGGGGAACCTGTGGTGACGTGAGCTCCGAGAATAGCAACAGCGGGCAACGCTCGCTGGCAGATGACCCTCCACCCTCCGCCCCGCTCGCAGCCTCCGGAGCGGCAGCTTGTCAGTCAGAGACGCGACTCAGGAAAAGGAATTCATTTTCCTTGTAAGGAGAATTGAACCTCATTAATGCAGATGCACGGGCAGAAAGCAAGGCATCACAATCACACTTGGCTATGTTTTAAACCAGAGACCCTCCTCGCAGCGTGCTCCCGGGGCTCCGGGGCCGGACCCGAGAGCAGACCAGGCCACCGGCCCCCCACTGCCCAGCCTTCGGGCTCTCCCCACGCCGAGGAGCTGCCGCAGGACGAGGGTCTCCGAGCCCGGCCACCGCGTCACCGCGCACGGGCAGAGGTGCGTGCCAGCACGCACGCCGTGTCTGACAGACGAAGGGGCCGACAGTGCGTCCCCCCGCCTGCTCCGCTGCTGCCATGGCCGCCCTGCGAGCTCCAGCCCGACCAGGGCTGCCCAGCGCCCGTGCCCACGCCGCGCTAGAAGGCTCGCCCCGCGCACGCGGCAGGCCGGTGGCTCACCGCCCCGGCGGCCGCAGCGCCGATAAGGTGCCGAAAACACTGCCAGGCCTTTCAGATAAGAGAGATTCAGGGCAAGGGAGAGCACCGACACTCGCTGCAGCGAGGACGATAAGGCGGGCGGGGGAGTGCCGGCACCAGCTTCCCAGAGCCGCAGCAAGGCAGAGGCTGAGCGGAGCTCTCGCTGCTGCCATCGTCATTCCTAAAAGGGCTCAATATTCCCGTTTCTCTCTGCAACGGAGGGTCAGAAGCAGAACCGCAAGCATTAACTTACTGTATGACCACTCAGCCACTCCCCATCCTCACCCACCACTGAGGTACAACACCATAAGCTGAAGTGAAACCCGCATTATTTTCTTTCAAAAGAATTTTCAAAAATTTTGACAAAAACCAGAATCTTGTAAGAACAATGAAGACAAACTTTTTAGCAGGGCCTGTTGCGATAGGACAAGGGGTAATGGCTTTATAAAAAAGAGGGCAGGTTCAGACTGGACACAAGCAAGAAATGTTGTACCATGAGGGTGGTGAAACCCTGGCCCAGGCTGCCCAGAGAGGCGGTGGATGCCCCATCCCTGGAAACACTCAGGGCCAGGCTGGACGGGGCTCTGAGCAACCTGATCCAGGTGAAGATGTCCCTGCTCACTGCAGAGGCGTTGGACTGGATGGCCTCTACAGGTCCCTTCCAACCCAAACCGTTCTCTGATTCTATAAAAATATTTTATACCTGGGAGCCATAACAGACGACACAGCTTGTGAGAGGAAGTGACACACCGCGGCTCCTACCTCCAGCCTGTCCGTCCTCATCAGCTTCTGGGCAGCGGCGGCGGCAGCGGCAGGAACCGGGACACCGGGGTTCCCTGTCACCAGCATTGGGGCGGTGGGCAGGATCTCCGCGGGGACCAGGCCTGGGGAGACGGGCCCCAGGTAGGGGTTGAAGGTGGCGGACGCGTTGGTGGCTAAGCTCGGTGCAACGGAAAACATCGGCTGCGGAGAGAAGAAAGACACTTCACATATTTATACTTGCCATGCCGTCAGCACAGTAACGTTTAGGCTACCATCTCCAGCACGCTGGCAGTGAATTTGTCAGTAGTGGGAAAGAAGTGTTTGTCCTGTGTGTGGAACACGACGAGCATGCATGCAAACGTCGCACTCGAGCGAGTCCACAAGGGCAGGCACCCCGCCAGCCTCGCCGGTTCCTCTGCTCGAGCGTCCCTGTGCGATGACGGCACGGCAGCGCGTGGAGCAAGCCCTCGTCTGACCCGAACCTCAGCAATGCCGCCGGAGACGGGTGCTCCGCATGGCCCCGGAAGAGAGCCCAGGCTCTGGAGGGACACGTCCAGGACGTTCCCTGGAAAACTGGCATCTGCACGAGGGCCACGACGCACCGCCACACCAGCTCCACTTCAGACAGACAAATGCAGTCCTGACCCCGGCGACAGCCAGCACGCGTTCAGCAATTACAGAGGTTTTTAACACAGGAACAAGACCAGACAATCATCATCATTTATTTCTACAAAATTCCACAGGCTGTCCACGCAGGTATTCGGAAAGAAACACACCGCATCGTATCTAGAGCAAACCACCAAGCCAGAGAAAGAGAGAGTGCACGCAAACTCTGGTTTTCGTGTGCGTTTGCTTGTTTTAAAAACAGAAAGAGTCAGATGTCCTCGCAGGCTACCACGTGTTGTGAGGATAACTGGGTGCAGAAGACCCAATAACGCTGTAAGACAAAATGTGGAGCTATTGCACTGCAGTAAAGCTTCAACAACTCTTCTGCCCCACTGAGTGCAAAGGCACTGCGCTGCCCGTGTAACTGCCAAATAAAATCTAGTCTGGAGTGTTTATCTTCAGTATCTAAATAAAGTAGTTACTCAAGGCATTTAGATTTGTCTTCCAAACTCATTTTCAGAGGGGAAAAACAACTCTAGAGTTACAGTGACTCTTTTTCTCTGTTTCATATCTCTTCAAGCCAGACAGCACATAACATCACGAGTTTTTGTATTCCTGAGGAAATGACTGAACTGTTTGGAAGCGAGGAACAAGACCATTCGGAACACTGGGCAAAAACACCCGCAGAGACTACTAAAAAAAGACAGTAAGTTATGTAAACGGGAATAATTTCTGTTCTGTCTCTGGTTCTTCACCCATGTGAATGAAAAGCAGAGGGGCAGATTTTACAGGAAATAAAACATGACTCTGAAATACACTATTAAGTCACTGCACTTTACTGTGTTATTAGCTATGTAACAATGAACAACAACAATAAAACTACGAAGCAGTCTGTTAGCGTGTAACTTAGAAGATACCAATGTTTGATTTCAACCCAATAAACTCACTATACAGTAAACCAAAGACTACCCCATTTCTTTTCTACTGAGATCATTTTCTACTGATACAAACGCCCCGCGGCCTCCCGACCGCCCCGTGCTCCTGCAGCTCGCAGGCATTTTGCGGTGTGCTGCACACGCGTGAGTCGGGAGACAGGAGCCTGTCCCGCCGCCGCACCAGCCCAGCCCGGGAGCAGCCGACGCGGTGGTGAGCCCAGGCGGCTCGCAGCCCCTCGGCCTCCCCGAAGAGACGCCCGGCGACGCGGTGCCCTCGGAGGACAGGCGGCACAGACCGGTGTCCCCGGTCATCAACGACCTCGATGAAGAGTTAGAATGTACCCTCAGCAAGTTTGCTGACGACACCAAACTGGGAGGTGTGGTAGATACACCAGAAGGCTGTGCTGCCATTCAGCGTGACCTGGATAGGCTGGAAAGCTGGGCAGAGAGGAACCTGATGAGGTTCAACAAAGGCAAATGCAGGGTCCTGCACCTGGGGAGGAACAACTTCATGCGCCAGTACAGGCTTGGGGTGCACCTGCTGGAGAGCAGCTCTGCGGAGAGGGACCTGGGTGTCCTGGTGGACGACAGGTTAACCATGAGCCAGCAGTGTGCCCTGGCTGCCAAGAAAGCCAATGGGATCCTGGGGTGCATCAAGAAGAGTGTGGCCAGCAGGATGAGGGAGGTTCTCCTTCCCCTCTACACTGCCCTAGTGAGGCCTCATCTGGAGTACTGTGTCCAGTGCTGGGCTCCCCAGTTCAAGAAAGATGAAGAGCTACTGGAGAGAGTCCAGCGGAGGGCTATGAGGATGATGAAGGGACTGGAACATCTCCCCTACGAGGAGAGGTTGAGGGAACTGGGCTTGTTCAGCCTGAAGAAGAGAAGGCTGAGAGGGGACCTAATAAATGCTTACAAATATCTGAAGGGTGGGTGTCAGGAGGATGGGGCCAAGCTCTTCCACAGCAGGCGACTCCAGGCTCTGACCTTGCTTCTGCGGAGCAGCCCAGCATCACCCACTGCTGCCCTAGTGCCAAGGCCACAGCCTGGCTGCGCCCAGCTCCCCCAAAACCAGTCTCCAAGCGAGGGGGGCAGGACCCACCTGGGCAGGCAGAGCCCTGCCTCAGGATCTCCGTGCCCGCAGGCAGCAGGACACGCCACCCCGCTCGCCTTCTGAAACCCCTCCCTCAGGTGCCAGAGAAGGACAGGTAAAAGCGTGAACGAACGAAGAAAGATGGGGAAAATCCACAGACATTAGTTGCAACTAAGATAATTAAAACATTTATCAAACAGAAATATGAGTGAAAGGATCCTGCTGCTTTGCTTACCAAATTGCAAGTCTCTCATTAAGTCAGTTCACTTACCTTCATTAAAGCATATGGTATTGATTTTTGTAAAACAGAACAAACTGACTGAAGCATCGTTAGATGGAGGATATAAATCACTTCCTAGAACAGCCTGAAATAACACCCATCTCAGCTCTGCTAAAAAATACCGTAATTTTCAGGCCAAGCTACTCGGATGACATCCATTGGGAGACACTACTTCTGGGACCGCCAGCGGGCTGTGGCAGGTGTCCTCGTGCTGCACCAGCCTGGCTTCTGCAAAAGCAGAGCCCGCACCATCCGAACCTGAGCAGCGCCCACCGGGACCACCCCGGCACGGGCAGGTGGCCTGAACTGCGCTGCGGAACGCACTGGCTCAGACGCTGCTCATCACGGACAGCTGAGTGTAGTGTCAAGGAGAACAACCCCAGGCACCAGTACAGGCTGGGGCGGACTGCTGCAGAGCAGCTCTGTGGAGAGGGACCTGGGTGTCCTGGTGGGTGACAGGCTGACCATGAGCCAGCAGTGTGCCCTGGGTGCCAAGAAGGCCAATGGCATTCTGGGGTGCATTAAGAGGAGTGTGGGCAGCAGGGCAAGGGAGGTTCTCCTTCCCCTCTGCTCTGCCCTGGGGAGGCCCCACCTGCAGTGCTGTGTCCAGTGCTGGGCTCCCCAGTTCAAGAAAGATGAGGAGCTACTGGAGAAAGTCCACCGGAGGGCTACGAGGATGATGAGGGGACTGGAGCATCTCTCCTGTGAGGAGGGGCTGAGGGAGCTGGGCTTGTTCAGCCTGGAGAAGAGAAGGCTGAGAGGGGACCTTCGAAATGCCTCTAAATATCTGCAGGGTGGGGGTCAGGAGGACGGGGCCAGACTCTTTCCAGTGGCGCCCAGCGACAGGACAAGGGGCAACGGGCACAAAGTGAAGCAGAGGAAGCTCCAGCTGAACATGAGGAAGAACTTCTTCCCTCTGAGGGTGACGGAGCCCTGGCCCAGGCTGCCCAGGGAGGCTGTGGAGTCTCCTTCTCTGGAGATATTCCAGCCCCGCCTGGACACAGTGCTGTGCAGCCTGCTGTGGGTGACCCTGCTTGGGCAGGGAGTTGGGCTGGGTGACCCACAGAGGGCCCTGCCAACCCCTAATGTTCTGTGATTATCCTCACACTAGCCTCTCCTTCTATTAAAAAGGAACATTAACCCAAAGGACTGCATCACATTACTCTTTTACCTTTACCCAAATGTTAGCGTGTGCCCAGGCACTGCTCGGTGTGAACCCGAGAGCGCCGCGCTCGCTTATGATTCCTGAAACAAGCAGACAAAGCGGTTAGCAGAGCAGAACGTTTTAAGCCCTGGTTCTGACCGGCTGCATTTTGACTTCAGCTTCCCCACAGTCCCAATTACGAGACTGCTGGCACTGAGGCTGCATCATTGTACTCAAATCATGAAATAAAAATAAAACTGTGGCACGTGCGCACGTCTGTTTCTAGCCGTTGAAACTGAAAAATGATTCTGTGGTTCCTGGGGAGCTGAAGCACGTGAAGTACAGCCCGTGTCGGAGCTGTCTCGCCGTGCGGATGCTGAATTTTGCTCCTGGTCTGCGAGCGGCAGGCAGTGGGCCCAGCCCGTGGCAGCCCTGCTCCTCCGGCACGGCGCAGCCAGGGCATCCCCGAATCCCCGCCATGCCATGGCATTCCGTGGCTGCACGTGGCCTCCGCGCATCCCCTCGCTAGGTGAGGGAGAAATTTCATTTAAAGAAAAGCCAGTCACAAGGGAGACAACAAAACGTCCTATCTTCTCACGCTGTGCTACTGGGAACTAAAGCCAATTTACTGTGACGATCCGACGTTTTCTGCTTTTCTCCCCCACACACACTTTTCCTTGCAACAGCCGAGGCATGAAGCTCTGTGGGAGAGTAACAGCTCCATGAACTGCATCAAATACGCTACAACATAAGGACTGGTATTCTACAGACCCACAAAACGCGGGGCCAAACAAGCATTGGGCACAAGTGTGAGAGTCCTTTCTGGGGAGATGATTTTTCCTAAGGATTCTGCTACATTTGGAGGAGTATTAATTGTCACTGCGTTTTTCGAAATAAAAGCTGAAGAACCCCTCTAACAGAGTGAATACAGGTTTCCTAACGGCAGGTATCTGGAGGTAAACTCAACTCCCTGAATTCCACCCTTGCCAGCAAGAAAGGAAGAAAAGAACTGTCAGAGAAGTGCTAATGCAGATCTGTTTATTGTATATCTCCTGTTCAGCTTTTTCCCTTTGCTGCCATTTTACCCGCTGAAATAGAGTGCTTCAGCCAGGGGAGCACCGCCTGCCTGTCTACGTAGCACGTACCAGCCTTGCCCACGCACCGACCGGCACCCGTCTCGCTCATCTGTTAACCAGCACGCTCTCACGTCTGAGCCAGCAATTTATACTGAAAGGGTTCTGGGCCAGATTTTTCCATAGGCTGGCTGGATTGCCTTCGAGAGGATCTGGCACGGGGTGCAGGGCGGGTTGATGCCAGTCATCGTTACACGCGCTGAAAGGAGGGACTGCTGCGGGGAAAGCCATGGCGCTCAGCGCTGCGCCCCGCTGCACTGCGCGTGCTTACGGAGGAGCAACAGATGCGATGTGAGACACGGCCACGTTCTGCGCTGACCAGACGAGAGGCCTCTGACGGACTCTCCTTCCCCGGCCCCTGGGCTTTCCGCACAGAGCGTGATCAGCTCCCTCCCGCCAAGCCTGCGCTCTGGATCCTGCAGCCCAGACCCACACGCTCTATACGTCACCCAGGGCAAGTTCTGCCCTGCCTGACAACGCGCTGTGAAACGCAAAGTCCAATTCCAGGAACTAATTCCCTGAGAAGGGTCCCCGGAACGAAGGGAAAACATCCAGTGGGAATCTTCTCCAGCCCAGGAATTTCCTAGAGCACATGAAATTGCAAAGGAAATGTCTATTCATGAAAACCCCACACAGATGACTCGCTTTCTTAATTTTAAGAAATACATCGCAAAAAATTAATTAAATTAACAAAAGATGAACAACATTAATTAAACTAACAATATTACTCCAGGCAAGGGAGAATTAAGCAGTACAAAGACACGCAGACCGGCACTTCATCGTATTTGATTTCTCCGCCAGCTACCGGTTCGTGGGACTTTACAGGCGTGTAAGCACCCCCGCCAGCTCCCTCCGGAGCAGCTCCCGGCACTCACCGACCGGAGCCCAAACGCGCACGTACCACGGGCTGCAGCGGGGCACCAGGCATCATGGCGTTGGCAATCTGCATCTGCTGGGCCAGCATGGCCATGTTCTTCTGCTGGATCAGGTTATTGCGTCCATTGATCTCCAGCTGCGTTTTTAAGTGTGGTGGTGGGTGAAGGTATTTGCAGTTTTCCCTTGAGCATCGGCCCTGAAGAAGAGAATTGACACAGTTGGCTTAGAAGCTATAGGCGTACCTTTGCTCCGTATGTCATTGGCTAGAGCACGCCCAACGCACGCTACAGATGCGGGAGGCCAGCGCTCGGCTGCATCTCCAGGCTATCGCACGCCAGCCGGAGCAACGCCACAGCTCCAGAACCAGTCGCATGCTTTGCCTCTCCAAACTCCCTGTTCCTGCGACTCCGCCAGCACCGTTTCTTCGGGGAGTCGCTGAAGGCAAGCAGGTACCAGTCGCTCTGCAAGGCCGGCACGCCCGTCCTCCATGGGCGCGCGGTTCTGCAGGGTGACGGCGATGCCCAGGGGACGCAGAACGGCCGCCGGCCCGCAGAGCTGCCTCGGGAAGCACGCGAAGCGCCGTGGCCCAGCTGCAGCAGCGGGATGGCTCTGTGGAGGCGGACGGCTCGCTCCTCTTGCTGGGGCGCGGGGGCACCGGGGGCATGGGGCGCGCAGCGCGACGGCGGCCGAAGCGGCGTGGTCTCCAGGAGCTCGGCACCAGCGCTGCGCCTTCACCGGGCCGGAACGCCGCTTGCATGCGATGCCTTTTTGTTGCGATTGTGCAAACCAAACAAGATAATCAGAATTGACTGGTTTCTAAATATTTCATTAAATTCAGATGTCGTAAACAACAGATTTCATGCACTAATTCTATTTGGATCTAAGGACGTTCATCAGTTTGACAACCATTCACATCAAGAAAAAATAAAAAACAATTCTATGTACGATGTATCCCAAACGCCACCATCCCTCCTGTCACTGAGCAAAGCAGCTCCGCACTGCAGACCCCCTGCTTGGTGACCCTCCCAGGGTGGTCCCCAGCCCCCCGTGCCCCCCCGGGCTCCCAGCTGGGTGCGGAGCAGCCGGGGCACAGCGAGCTGGGCGCCAACGTGGGTTCTGCAAGCCAGCCCCAAGTGCCCCGGCTGCGGCTCCACCAGAACTTCGAAGCCAAAGGCGCAGCCGGGGTGGAGGGCATGGCCAGCCGGGCTGCGGCGCAGGGACGGCGGGGAGGGGGAACCCCTCTCCATGGAAGGGAACCCCCTCGGCTCACGGCACGTGAGCCACGAGCTCGCCTGCCACCAGACTCCAGAAAATCCAAATTCCTTAGTATGGAAGCTTTACACACTAATTGTTCTTTAAAATTGTAACGCTGGAGCCCATACTTTCACCAAAGGGATGACAACGACAGAATAAACGACTAAAAAGGAGAACCGAATCCTTTTCTGGAAAAAAAGATATTCCTTAAATTGCATTTTTTTTCCTTTACTCCTTCATCTTTGAAACAGATCCAAAGAGGAACAATGACCAGGCAAAAGACAGCCTGAACTTCAGTGAGAAACAGTTCTTACCAGGAAACAAATTAATTCAATACGGTTTGACCTTCTCCTGCAGTTTTGCTCGGCAAGTTGAGCTGTGTTCTTGTTGGGAGCCCTGCCAGGAATCTGAGCCACAGGACGATTCTCGTCTCCCCGGCTGGCCGTGAGCATCGTTTTGCCGCTGCCCCCCTCCAGTCCCCCTCTCCCGCAGGCACCCAAGGTTCTGCCAGCTCACTGACACCCCAGCGACGCTCGCGCAGGCACCCAGCGCTGACACACCGCACAGCACGTCCAGCGTGGTGGCTGTTGCCAGGCCACGCACCCGGGTCGCGGCCAGCCTGCTGCGCGCCCCGTGGGCCGTCCCCGCAGCGCTGACGCACCCGAGGGCCCCGGGAGCCCCCCGCATGCCCCGCTCCCCAGCAGACCCCCCAGCAGCTCCCAGCAGCTCCCAGCAGCCCCCCAGCAGCTCCCCAGCAGCTCCCCAGCAGCCCCCCAGCAGCTCCCCAGCAGCCCCCCAGCAGCTCCCAAGCACCCCCCCAGCAGCCCCCCAGCAGTTCCCAGCAGCTCCCCAGCACGCCCCACTCCCCAGCAGCTCCCAGCAGCCCCCCAGCAGCTCCCAGCAGCTCCCCAGCAGCCCCCCAGCAGCCACCCAGCAGCCCCCCAGCAGTTCCCAGCAGCTCCCCAGCACGCCCCGCTCCTCAGCAGCTCCCAGCAGCTCCCCAGCAACTCCCAGCAGCTCCCCAGCATCTCCCAGCAGCCCCCCAGCAGCTCCCCAGCAGCCCCCCAGCAGTTCCCCAGCACGCCCCACTCCCCAGCAGCTCCCAGCAGCTTCCAGCAGCCCCCAGCAGCTCCCAGCAGCTCCCCAAGCCCCCAGCGCTGGGCAGCACTCACGGCAGCGCCCAGGGAACGCTCGGAGGCTGCGGGCACAGTGGCTGCGCTGCAGGGAAGATGTGGGGAGGCAAACCTGGGCAGCCTGGGAACGTGTTCTCACAGGGGAACGGAGCTTCCTGCTGCAAATCGGGGTTCGGATACCACAGCAGCGAACACTAACGACACCCAGGCAGAAAAGGCAGAGCGTGCCACGGTCGCACGACGCGGCAGGTAACCAGCAAGCGCTGCAACAGCTTCAGTTGCACCGGTTCTTCTCCCGGCACCGGAATCGTGCCAACCGCTGCTGCCACCGGGTAACACGGGGCGAAAGCACGCGTTCACTAGCGGCCTGGCAGACGGTATCTTACACAGCACAGCGTAAAGATCAGACTTCATTAGTGCTAAACGAGTAACGTGGAAATACAGCACATGCTGCTGCACTCAGAGAGGAGCAATCAACAAACCTGATTCCCAAATGAAGATCAAAGGCAATGTCTTATTTCAGGGGTGGGGCTGTCACCAAGAGAACTGGTTCTGATTTAACCAAAACCAGGACAGGGGTTTGGGCTGCTCCACAGCTCTCCAGGCAGCATCCAAAGACTGGATCACGACTGCTCAAGGTACTTTCACAGACTCCAAGGCTCGAAGGCCAGAAGAAACCGCTCCAGTGACCTGATGCAATGTCCCCAGGCTCGGGAAACAGGCAGCCCCCTCCCTTGCTTCCCCGCCAAGGCCAACATTTCTCTTTGCTTAGCCGCTCATCTTTCAGGAAGACAATTTACTCGGAGTTAAGGACTACAAGAACACACTGCATCCCTAGGTAAACTCTGTTTATATGTAGTTATCATCAGCTACCATCAAAAGTTTACATCTTTCTCGCCTGCACGTCGCTTTGGAGTCTAGCGCAGCATTTAGCTGTCAGCCTTCCTGAATCTCTAGGCCCTAGAAATTTTCCAAAAGAAATGCAGACTTCTCTGTTTGGGAAATGGCTTTCTGGCCTTATGGACCTTCAGAAACGGTCCGCAGAATGCCCAGGAGTCAGACACCGTAGCTGAAAGCCACCGTCCAAGACCTCGGTCGAGAACACGGACTGCATTCATCTCCTGTGTGCTGCCACCACGGGGCTCCTTGGCTCCCTCTCCACTAGGTTCTGGTAACCTCCGCCAGCAAAGTTTAAGGCAGGTTTTCACCTCCCGAACCTTTTCTAAACCTTCTGCTGTTTCTTCAATCATAAAAATATCAACACTAAAGCACGTAAATTCGGAGCAGTGGCAGTTGAGCACGCCGGCGGCGTCCTGGCACGCGCACCAGCCCACAGGCAGAGTTCCACCAGAACGCAGCTGGGCTTCACCCATGGGAACCGCTCCCGAGCTCCCTGGGCACACTCCGGGGTGGCTGACCCCCCACGCTGCGTGGGACGCGGACCCCGGGCAGAGCCAGCGGGGCTCTCGGGGTGCGGAGGGGACAACGGCGGGCTCGGCCCCTCGGCTCAGCGCTCGGCGTCCTCCCGGCAGGAACGCCAGAGCGGGAGGGCACGCGGGCCGCTCTCACATGATGTTTTTCTCCAGCTCTCATATCAACAACGTTCGGGCAGAGCGCCAGGCTGAACCCAACAGCCCACCCGACTGCCGCTCCATCCAGGCAGCGCGGTGCCCGCAGGATTTCCAGCTGCCAGGCCTTGGCAGATGCCAGGGACGGGGACAGGGAGAAGCGGGTGGCACTCCAGGCGCTGGCAGCCGTGCCGCCGGCTTCACAGCTCTCCGCACACACCGCTGGCTGACGCCGTCGGCATCGGCGCCCGGCGCTGCTCCGGGGAAGCTGCGCTGCACCCCGGCCAAGCCCGCGGCGGGCAAGAGAAGCAAGCCAACCCGGGAGCCGCCGCGACGACAGCACCGCCGCGGCACGGGAGCTGCCACGCCGCGCGGGGAGCCGGACGGCGAGCGGCCAGGGACACCGGCACGCTGCATGGAAGCCACCACACATGGCTTTTACACCCTTGTGCAGCTTCCAAGGAAATAAGAAATAAACCCCAAACCATACCTTAAAAACCTCGTAATCGCTCACCTCAATTCCTCGCTCTGACCCACGCCCCACACCCTTTGCTCCAGGCATTTCCTGAAGATGACTGCACTTCATAATAGCTGCTGGTCAGATTGTTGGAGTGTTTAGTTGGAAATAGGAATTAATAAAAATGTGTCTGTAAGAAAATATTTACTTTATTTGCTTGCTTGCTGACAGAAAATGCCTGTTTTGCTTGCGTTTTCTATTCCTTCCCCTGGCAGGTGGCAGCGAGCTGCCTCCCCGTACGCGTCCTGCCTGCTCGGGTGCCAGCCAGCACCCAGCAGCTGCTCCTGCCCCGCGACACGGCAGGGACGGAGCGGAGGGGAACCTTTCCGTGTCACGTTACTACTGCCCAGCCACACAGACATGGGCTTTTCTGACTTTATTTTTCACATTAATCTTTACTTCTTGGGGCAGACACATTTTAGACGTGCAGATCTCTGTTTAAATTATCGGTAAAACACCAGGAAGAAGTATAAGCTTTTTAGTGAACAGCAGCTACTATACAAAGACAAACTTTTAAGTCTTATTTGAAATACGAGGGCAAGTACACATTTGTTTCTGCTTCGACTGCAGAAGTAAATCTTTCACCCCGCACTGGCTCTCCATTTTAGTCTTCGTTTTCAATCCCCTGTTCTGCACCCTTCACTTCCGCTGCTCGAACACGCTGCCGAGAAGCACAGCCCGCCCTGGCCACGGGCCCAGGACGCCCGGCGCAGCCTGGACGCGAGTGCCAACCCAGCGCCGTGCCGTCTCCCGTCCCGCCTCGTCGAGGTGCGGCGTGGGGCTCCCCGAGCTCCGCTGACCCGCTGGCGCAGCGGGGAGCTTTCCCTGGCCCTGCCTTCGGGGAGCAGGGACACAGGGACCCAGGCACGTCCCGGCCACGCCGCCCGGCTTCACCCTCCCAGAGCAGGAGGCATTTCGTGTGAGCGTTTGCAGAATTGTGAACGAGAAAACAGGCGAAACTCAAACAAAAAAGAAGCCATGGTCAATGCTGTCTTGGAAAGATCACCCCAAAAATTCTGCACTCGGAAAGACAGGGTAAGCATCTCCAAAAGACTCGGATCACCTGACAGCCGTGCTGGATTTTGACATTTCACCTCGGTACTGACGGCTTTCACACGGAGGAGCAGGAAACGAGCCCGTTTCGCAGGTCACTACCACGTTCTTCTCTGTAACACCAGTGTTCTGCGAAGCTCTGCATCCTCTGTTCCGATCCCACACTGTTTGTCAGAAACACAACAGCAACTCTTGCTCTCTGGAAATAACTTCCTTCCACAAAATAGCCTGACTGCTTGTTTGATAATGAAAATGTGTTCCTGGGATTCACTTCTGAGACTGCAAACCCCTCCACCTGCTGCAGGCTTAGCTAACACGGGCACCAACAGTTTGCACTTCTGCCCTGAGGGAGCATTAACGCAGACACCTCCTCAGCAAACACCATCCAGTCCGTCACACGGGGGAGGAACAGCAAACTCGCCACCCTGGTGGCCTTGGCTCCAGCCTAAAACTTTCTTGGAAAGCACAGCCTGGTGATGCAATAAGCAAGGTCTAATTAGCAAACTGCTCGCACAAGGTCGTTACCCCTCCGGGCACCCCTGCGCCAAGCCGAGATGCCCTGTCCTCAGCCGCTCCGCAACTGGGCCATGGGAGGGTCTCCACCCCGAGTCCTCTGGGGTGTGGGAGGGCCCGGGGACGACCCCGGCCGCAGCCGTGCCGTCACCCAGCGTGACCCCCAGCACCAACCCTCCTCTCCCAGCACGCGCCCCGGGAGCCCAGCGCAGCCGCTACCTCCCGGACCCCCCAACTTCAGGCTGAGGTTCCTCAGAGCCGCGCTCGCCCGGCGCTTGGTTATTCCCACGGGGACACCGTTCACGGCACCACGATGCGGAGCTGCTGCCTGCTCCCTCCAGCAGCCAGCCGGGCTCAGGACGGCGACGCGGCACTGGGGACACACCCAGACCCCCACGAGAGGGTCTTACAAATATGCTTGCAAATATCTGCAGGGTGGGTGTCAGGAGGATGGGGTCAAACTCTTTTCAGTGGTGCCCAGCGACAGGACAAGGGGCAACGGGCACAAACTGAAGTAGAGGAAGTTCCAGCTGAACATGAGGAAGAACTTCTTCCCTCTGAGGGTGACGGAGCCCTGGAACAGGCTGCCCAGGGAGGCTGTGGAGTCTCCTTCTCTGGAGATATTCCAGCCCCGCCTGGACACAGTGCTGTGCAGCCTGCTCTGGGTGACCCTGCTTGGGCAGGGGGTTGGGCTGGGTGACCCACAGAGGGCCCTGCCAACCCCTGCCGTCCTGTGATTCTGTGAGAGGGGAGACGGCAGCGAGGCGACACGGCATCGGCCCTTCTGCTCGCGGCGTTAGCGGTGCTTAGATGGGCTGTGCTGGGGCACCCGCGGCTCTGCAGAGGGGGATCCTCCGCGAAGAGCTCGTCCGGGAGGATCAGCCACCATCAGATGGCACAGCCAAGGCAGACAGGCAGCAGAACGCTGACTGGGCACAGACGAAGTGAAGCTCTCCGTTACTGCTGTCGCTCAACACACACCGGAGAGCGCACGCTGCACACAGCCGTCCTGCCAGCCCTGTTTCAGGTCATCCCCTGCAGCAGCATGAAACCAGAGCAAACAGACAGGCCCAGCGAGCCGGCATGTGCCACTGCCTCCGCGCGTCCCGGTACGGCACTGGCCGCCGGCTTCAGCCAGGGCAAGCTGCCTGAGCCCACCCGGAGCTTCCCTCTGTGCTGCCGGAGTTCGGCAACACCGACCACCCTGCGCAGAAAAGACATCTGCACGGACAAGGTTCCTAACTGCAGCTGGGCTGGGAAAGTCTCAAAACGAAGCAGCGCCAGCCCGCTGGGTCTGTTTATTTCTGCTATTTTTATACCACTGCGGTAGCACAACCCCAGTTACCGAGCACTTGCTACACCACCCTGCGCGTGTTTATACAAGAGCTGCTGCTCACGAAAGCCAACGGGAAGGCTTCTTGGTTTTCATCAGTCCACCACCACCGTACCATTAGAATAACACCACAGAAGTCTGGGGCCAGAGGAGAACCAAGGGCACCAATGTGCCACTCACTGCGTGCGGAGACCTTACTGGAACAGACCCCGGCTCTCCCTCTAGGTCCCTGGGACAGATCCCAGCTCTTCCTCAAGGTCCCTGGGACACACTCCAGCTCTTCCCCCGAGGTCCCTGGGACAGATCCCAGCTCTTCCCCAAGGTCCCTGGGACAGATCCCAGCTCTTCCTCAAGGTCCCTGGGACACACTCCAGCTCTTCCCCCGAGGTCCCTGGGACAGACCCCGGCTCTTCCCCTGAGGTCCCTGGGACAGACCCCGGCTCTCCCCCGAGTTCCCAGCGCCATGCCGGCGCGGCACTGCTTACCATGGGAGTTTGGGATGCAGGTGAGAACAGCAGAGAAGATCAGGGTGCCCATGAGGGTGGGCCGTGAGGAGCTGCCTCTGCCCTGGAGCGCAGAGCCCGCAGCTGGTGCTGGACCCTGGTGCCGGACCCCGCCTCGATGGCGGTGTCCGTGGGTACCTCGTGTGCAGCAGGTAAAAACAAAACACAAACTGCAGCCAAACTCTGCTCCAGGCTCCCCTCTTGCTTATTCCAAAAGGAAACTGAAGTGAAAGAAACACCAGCCCCATGGAGTCGCTCTGGGTTCATAGAATCCCAGAATCCCAGCATGGCAGGGGTTGGCAGGGCCCTCTGTGGGTCACCCAGCCCAACCCCCTGCCCAAGCAGGGTCACCCACAGCAGGCTGCACAGCACTGCGGCCAGGCGGGTCTGGAATATCTCCAGAGAAGGAGATTCCACAGCCTCCCTGGGCAGCCTGGGCCAGGGCTCCGTCACTCTCAGAGGGAAGAAGCTCTTCCTTATGTTCAGCTGGAGCTTCCTCTGCTCCAGTTTGTGCCTGTTGCCCCTTGTCCTGTCGCTGGGCACCACTGAACAGAGTCTGGCCCCGTCCTCCTGACCCCCACCCTAAAGATATTTGTAAGCATGTTTTGAGCAAACATTTTTTCCTCAGGTGGTTTTGTAACATTACAGTTCAATCTGTGACCCTGCATGCAGCACTGCTGTCCTCGTGGCCGTCGCTCAACCAGCGAGGCAACCCCCGCGCCGCAGACGCAGAGAGCCCAGCTTTGGCCACCAACGCCCCGACCAGGAGCGGCTGCGATCGCTGCTGCCGGCCCCTGGCCGCCGCCACGGCCTTCGACCCCCTGCAGCGCTGCGATGGGCTCAGTGAAGCGTTTCTGTGCCATCGGAGGGACCGAGCCCCGCTCTCCAAAACCAGACGTCTAACCCGCAAATTCTGAAGAGGCCACCTCCCGAAACCAGCACCACGCGCTGCCCGTGGCCGCTGACACTCCTGGGCGTGCCACACACGCCGCCTGCACTGCGCGGATGCTCAGCCACCCCGCCGCTATTTATCAATGACCAGTGCCCGACCTAATTAACCCAACCATCAGTGCCCGACCTAATTAACCCAGCCGCTTTGGGGGACTCCGCACCGAATCGCTGGGGGTGTTCATGACGCCGAACGCCCCGCTGCCGTCTCCCCTCGGCCGGGGCCGTGCCCGTCGCCGGTGCCCCGTGCTGCCGGTGCCCGAGTGACTCGCGCTGGGGCCAGCAGCGCTAGCAGCAAGCCGAGCCGCCCAGCTGTAACGCGTTACGTGTTTCCGATCCAAAACAAACAGGCAGGCACCTCCCTCTTCCAGGGAGCACAAATTCCTGCCGACGGCAGAGCGCTGGGCGCGTTCAAACCCGGGCAGGAAGACGGCTGTTACGCAAAATCCGAATATTGCCTGTAAATGGTAAAACTATTTATACCGATGCGCATGTGTTTTACAGGAAAACACTGAACTACACGTAAGCTACGGTTTGCTTGTTAAAAATAAACCGTCTGCACTCGCCTGGTTGTAGCAGCGAGCCCGCCAAGCATACAATCGGAGAAATCTTTTTCCTATAGAACAAAAAGAGCGGTTGGAGTTCTTTGACGGACTCGAAGCACGCAAACCGCAGCCCCGGTGACTCAGTGGCTGCGCTCAGGGCCGCGAGGCCGGCGGCGATCCAGAGGCAGGACCGCGATGGCTGAGGTGCGGCACAACGCCGACGTGCGGCCCGTTTCCAGACCCGGCCCAGGGCACGCCAGAGGAGCCGTCGCTGCACCTCAGCCCCAGCCTCCTGCCGTGTGCACCCACGGGTGCCTCTTCCCGAGCCCGGCCGACACCGTCCCCAGCTCTCGGCTCACCGCCCAACCGACCCACCACACGCAGGGTGCCCGTCTGGGGATGCCCCGCCGCAGCCAGGCCCCGGCTTGCAGCCCGACAGCCTGCCCAGAGACGGCCTGGGCACTCCCGAGGGGTTTCCAGGTGGGACCAGGACGTCTGCTGGTGGCAACCGCCCGTCCTCGGAGGAAGGAGGCGAGAGGAGGGGTGGGCACCGGCCCTGCCAAGACCCCTCAGCCCGCTCCGGGCCTGGGCTGCGGCACGGGGACGCTGATGCCAGCGCCAGAGCTGGTGCTCGCACCCTCTGCAGACACTCTTCTTCCACTTAAGGTGAAAGCTGAAAACGAATTCCGTTTTTTCCAGGGGGAAATGGCTATGATTGCTTTCTTTTGTCCAAAACCCACACTCCAGGTGTGCGGGGAGCGTGTTTTTTGCTCCCCAAGAGGCGTACAAGGGTGTATGGCCATCCTGCACCCCGTGTCATCCCTCAGGTTCCTCCAAGGCTGGGCCCGACAAACCTGCTGCTGACCACACGGTAACGATGTGTGCACGTTGCTGGATGATGCTGAGCTTCTCATCAACCAGCACCCCCAAGCCCTTCTGCTCAGGGCTGCTCTCGATCCCTTTGTCCCCAGCCTATATCTGCTTGGGATTGCCCTGACCCATGGGCAGGACCTTGCCCTTGGCCTCGTTGAACCTCATGAGGTTCACACAGGCCCACCTCTCCAGCCTGCCCAGGTCCCTCCGGATGGCATCCCTTCTCTCCAGCATCTCAACCACACCACTCAGCTTGGTGTCATTGGCAAACTTGCTGAGGGTGCTCTCGATCCCACTGTCTGTGTCACTGACAAAGATGTTACACAGGGCTGGTCTCAGTACGGACCCCTGAGGGACACCACTTGTCACTGGTGCCCCTCTGGACATCGAGCTGTTGACCATTACCCTCTGGATGAGATCATCCAGCCATCTCCTCATGCACTGAACAGTCCACCCATCTAACCCACGTCTCTCCAATTTAGAGAGCAGGGTGTTGTGGGGACTGTGTCGAAGGCCTCACAGAGGCCCAGAGCGGCGGCACCCGTAGCTCTGCCCTTGCCCGCTGATGCAGTCACTCCATCCCAGCAGGCCACCAGCTTGGCCAGGCAGGACTCGCCCTTAGTGAAGCCATGCTGGCTGTTTCCAATCACTTCACTTGACTCATCTGAATTTGCTAAGACACTCTGTATCACTTTTCTGGCATGACATGATCTTGGTTATAATTAAATTGAGCCAGCTACAAGGTTTATACTTTTTAATTATCTTTGTGCATCTTTTCATACCCAGTGTAGCCACAAAGCACACAGAAGTGACCACTTCATGACGTCTTTGTGCGTGTACCTTGTAGATAAAAGTCTCCAGCCCTCGAATTTATCACTTTGGCTTACACGGCTGATGGCACTTGGACGGACACAAACGCAGAGGGGCTGTCACATCGCCATGAAACTCAGCAGGCTCAAAAAAAAAGAAAGAAAATGGAAACCAGAGTAAGCAGACTCTCAGGATGAACCCAGGAGGAAAGCCCCGCCGCGTCTGAGCTCTGCCGGGAGCTGCTGCTGGGGGGGCCGGGTGCTCCCGTCAGCCCCACACGGGGACCGAGGCGATGGGGACAGGACTGGGCGCGGGGACGTTCACGCCTGCAGCACTTTGCTTCGCAGCCCCTCCGCCCGCACAGCACCCGCAGCGGCGTCACCGGGATGCCCACCCGGCTCAGGTCAGTCCGTAGCCTGGGGTAAGGTGGCCGCAGGAGGCTCTGCCAAACCACCCCGAATCGCGGTTTCGTAACAGCCACTGGCAAAGGCATCAACAGCTTACGGAAATATAAATACTCTTCTAACCCTTTGATGTGATTTGGGATTGATATTCACACTATTACAAATCGTCGTACAACCACATGCGTCTGCATACACACATCGCATGCATCGACTTCTCAGTATTTAAATTTACACCACTACCACTCCTAAGACACAGAAACTCTGCAGACTGAGACAGAGGAACACTGGATTTCACAGAATCACAGAACCATTCAGGCTGGAAAAGACCTCTAAGACCATCGAGTCCAACCATCAACCCAACACCCCCATGCCTGCTAAACCATGTCCCCAAGTGCCACATCCACATGGTTTCTGAACCCCTTCAGGGCTGGGGACTCCCCCACTGCCCTGGGCAGCCTGGGCCAAGGCCTTACCACTCTTTCAGTAAAGACATTTTTCCCAATATCCAATCTGCACCTCCCCTGATGCAACTGGAGGCCACTGTCTCCCAAGCAAGCCCCACTGCCCTCAGGCAGTGCTGTCCTGCAGGACGACAGGGCATGGCGTTCCTCCAGGCCTGCGCAGGACACCCAGATGTCCCTCCGAGGGTCAGTTCCCTCCCAGGGGCTGCACCTGGGTGACGACAGCAACTAAAGACATTTCCAGCAGGGGCTTCAGAAACGGCTCGCTCTGAACTCCTAAAGCCGTAAAATCCTTTTAGAGCAATCTCTGGTAATCCGCATGATCCCCACTCAAGCATATAATAACCAACATTTTAAGTGTAAAATGAATGGCTTTATGTCAAGATCAGGTAAAACACGTGCAAGATTTAATCTGGTTATCGTTACGGCTTCACGCCGTGCCAGCCAGCAAGCGGCGGTGACCACAGCAGCGGTGCCCGAAGCCTGGCCAGCCGCGGGTGCCGGGCACTGCTCTCGTCACAGGGCGCAGCCTCCCGGCGAGCGACCCCGTCTGCAACCCAGCCCCTCGCCTCGAGCCCCAGCTCCTGGGATCACCGCAGCCCCACGGAAACGACTAAAGTGAGCAGGAAGCTGAACATCCACCAGGTTCCACTGCAACTGGCTAACGGAAGTACTGCAGCCTAATTAATATTTAATAATATTTTCAGGCTTCCAGTTTGTTTTGGTGTGGCACGACAGAAAACAGGCAAGCTGTCAAACACTGCATCCAGACTGAGGGAGCAAACAGTCAGGACAGGGCCCCCATCCAGCAGAGCGGCAGAAACAGGTCGATGATGCTTCAGGCAAATTTAAAAAGGGGACACCACACGAGGGATGACACCACGCACGTGATCATCTACTTTTTACATAAAAACCGCTCAGAAACCGGCCCTGGCTGTCTGCAGGGCTGCTCCCACCGTCCCGGCCCCTGCGGCCCCACCACCTCCAGCAGCGCCTTCTGATGAGACGGCACACCGAACTTCTCAGGTAGATCCATGCACATGTGGAATACAAGAAACCCCCCGATGCAGCTATTTTCACTTGTTTGTGCAGCGCGCTGGCATTCGGGGTCTCCTCTCCCTGGTGAGCAGGGAGAGGTGGCTGGCGCGGTGACCCGAACCGGCTCATCTGTGTCCTCACCCACCAGTAAAGACGCAGCGGAACTCTCCATTGCAGGCGCTGTATTTAAAGCTGAATTGCTACGGTTTAAAAATGATATCTTGCCTTTGTGATTTTGAGAGAGGAATGGCCATTACCTGTAGCTGGCACCTGCAGACAGAGTAAGCGGAGGCCAAACAGTGTGCCCGAGCTCGCAGCCAGTGGGACACGGGGCTGGGCGGCCCCGGCCGTGGCTCTGCCGCCAGAGCGATGCCACTCTGATGCTGAACTGCACAGGCACGATGCAGCGCGCTGCCACAGCACCCTCGCAATAAACGTGGCCTGGAACATGCAGAACAGGCAGAGCAAACACGCGGCACCAGATGGGGCCAGGCACCCTCGCTGCGCAGAGCCGGGGAGCGAGCCCAGCGGGGGCACCCGCGGCAGGAGGGACCCCAGGCCCAGCGCCCCCGATACCGAACCATCTGCTGGAGAAAGGAGACGCGCGCTTTCCCCTCCTTTCAGCTCTGACGGGGTTTATGGCAGCAATACACCATCGCGTTGCAGTTACAGTGGCTGAGACGTGAGCAACGTTACCAGGTTCCAGCTGCAAACCGCCACGCTTCCTTCCAAACGGAGTGAGCTGAAAACCAGTTCACAACAGACCCGCTGCAAAAGCAAAAACAGCCCTTAAAAAAGATATATTTTCACAACATTTCACTGTAATTTCAGGTCCGCACCTCATTTCCAGCGCACTGCTCCACCAGCTTCCAGGACACGGCAGCCACGCTCCCGGCTGCACCGCTGCACAGCCCTGCTCCCGTGGCATGCCCAGCTGCTCCCATGCCGGTAACTCGCAGGCAGCCCTTCACACGGCCGGGGAATCACAGACTCACAGAATGTTCGGGGTTGGCAGGGCCCTCTGTGGGTCACCCAGTCCAACCCCCTGCCCAAGCAGGGTCACCCAGAGCAGGCTGCACAGCCTGGGGCCTCCCCAGGGCAGAACAGAGGGGGAGGAGAACCTCCCTCGCCCTGCTGGCCACGCTCCTCTTGATGCACCCCAGGATCCCATTGGCTTTTCTAGGTAGCCGCAAGGGCCGGCAGCTTCGCAGCAGCGCAGCAGTACCTGGAGCTGCCCCACTGCACCTCGCCAGCACCGCGGAAGCGCACCCCGTTTCCCAAGGCACAAACCCGGCAGGGCAGTGCAGACCTGTGGGACTGCTTTAACAGCAAAGCTCCAGCCTGGAGCTGACGACGGGCCACCACAACGCTCCTACGGGCACAGCGCGGAGGCGCGTGCGGAGAGGAAAGCCTGCAGGCAGGCGTCCAGGTACGGCCCTGCAGGCACTGCCACTGGGAGCCAGCCAGCGACAGAAAGCAGGGCAGCCCTTGCCCCTACTCTCCTGTATTAAAGTAATCACACCGGTTTTGTTCGGATGCCTGAAATCCTCACTGCTAAATCTCTTCTCTAGCATCCTACACCCATCAGACTTCTTCTGAAGGCTCACTGTGCCTTTACTCCGTTAAGAGAAGGGATTCCCACAAGCTTTCACGCAGTATTGCCCCTTACAACGCACATTACTCCCGCTGGCAGATTTTTGCAGTGGCCGTGTTTAATTTCTCCCGGACCCCACCTCAGGTTTGAAGCAAACAGCACGTTGCAGGAGGCAGGCAGTGAAGCCTGGGAGGCGCGTTACCTGCCCCCACCCTAACGCGTAACGGGGCTGTCGCGGGACAAAGGCCCAGGTGACCTGAGGACAGCGGCTGCAATGCTCTGCCGCGCCGGGCGGGACATCAGCGCCCGCGCAGCCGCCGTTCAGAGTTAAGGTCACTGCTGAATAACCAAAAAATTCACGTCCTATCGATAAATCGTTCTCCGCTTCCCAACAGCGCACCGACGGCCCTCCGCCAGCCATCTGAAGGTCAAGTGCTGGCGTTGTTTTGTGTCTGGGTGTTTAGAGAAGAGAGGCTGATCTAAAGGCGTCAGTGGAAACTGCAGCCCCACGCTGCTGACACTGGGAACCACTGCTGGAACCGTAACCTGAAAATGCCAACACACTGACGTGTTTGGGGCTTTTTACTGATGTGGTTTACATAAGAATTACACATTTCTCTGTTTTCTTGCTATCCCTTTTATAGTATTTTTCCTTATTTTCAGCAAATACAGCATCTTGACACGTTATTTTAAATACAATTAGAATAAATCTCTCAGGCAAATGTCTTACTGATTGAAAAATAATGAATATACGTTGACTGAAAACGATTCCTAAATTAGACTAAAAATTACCTAACAATATTAGTGGGGAAAGTAATTATTAAAATACTATTTTATTCAAGTGAAGCTAAATGACAAATTCTGATTGAAATAATTAACTTAAAAATAGGACTTGACTTTACAGCCGAGCACGAGCGAAACAAAGCTTCCCCGGTCTGTGTGTTGCGCGGCCGCCACCTCCGCACAGAGAACCCCGGCGCGTGGTCCCCGACGGCGAGCCCCCCGCAGCGCTCCCAGGCGCCGCGGCCAGTGCTGCTGCTCTCCCCCCTTGGGTCCCTGCCTGCGCGGGGCACCTGGGTGCGGCGGCCGCTGCTGTCGGCCATGCTCCACACACCTGGCCCCGTTCGTGTGTCCGTGCCGTGCCGCCCTCCCGTGCTTCCCATTTCTTCTCCCGGCAATGTCTCTCTCCCCCCCAGCTTCTCTCCCCAAGCGAATTCAAACGTCCGATGCGCCCGTCCAGGTCTGCCTCCGGAGCAGAGCTGCCCCACCACAGTGCGGGCTGCCTCGCCGCTGCGCACCCTCCGCTTCAAGCTCGTGAAGTCAGCGGCGAAAGGCTCCACCAAAGGGACAACGACAGGCTGGCAGCACCAGAACCGCGCTTCCGACCCCAAAACGCAGCCAGCTTGTGGGGGACCTGCTCTGATGCCTCTGACGGGAGAGACCCACCGACCCGGGATGACTCCAAGGAGCACGGGGCAAGGCCGGCTCCCCTCCGCAGATGCCGCCAGCCCCAGGCGTTCGCCGAAGGCAGGGGAAGCTGCAGGCCTTCGGTGCCCCGCAGCACACGCCATAGCTGGCGGGACTTCTCTGCACCACTCCTGCCGGGTTCCCTCGCCGGAAGGGACTGCGCTGGGTACGGGCTCATCTCAGCTGCTTTTGGTATCTCAGAGCTGTGCTGAAAAACTATCTTATGTTTCAGTCAAATACTGAAAATTACTCTAATACTCTAATACTGTACTCTAATTTTTACACATCTAAACGGTCATTTCCACCACTAAAAGGCAGCTGAGGACTAGCAGTTCTCCTGTGAGCTAGGAGACTCGTGCAGAGAATGAAGGAGATGCCTGAGCATGCACCAACAGCGAAGAGCTGAATGATCTGGCTGGTTTAGGGGGAGCGGACCAGCTGCTGGGGAATGGGAAAAGAGATCGTGAAATCCTCCAGGACTTGAGGTACTCCTTACAAATATGAACATTTTTTTCAGATAAATAAAACATTTCCCTGAAACCAAGGTCAACCACACAGAAGGGAACTGTTCTGTGAATCAATACCATACAATCGCAGAATGGTTTGGGTTGGAAGGGACCTTAAAGACCACCCAGTTCCTCCCCCTGCCCTGGGCAGGGACCCCCTTCCACCAGCCCAGGGTGCTCCCAGCCCTGTCCAGCCTGGCCTTGAACCCTGCCAGGGAGGGGGCAGCCACAGCTTCTCTGGGCAGTCTGGGCAGGGCCTCACCACCCTCATGGGGAAGGATTTCTTTCTCACATCTAACCTAAATCTCCCCTCTTTCAGCTTGAAGCCATCACCCTCTGTCCCATGACCCCATGCCCTTGTCACAGCCCCTCTCCAGCTCTCTCGTAGCCCCTCCAGGCACTGGCAGCTGCTCTCAGGTCTCCCCGCAGCCTTCTCTTCCCCAGGCTGAGCAGCCCCAGCTCTCCCAGCCTTCCCTCCCAGCAGAGGGGTTCCAGCCCTCGGATCATTGCTGGGGTCTCCTCTGGCCCCGCTCCCACAGCTCCAGCTCTGCCCTGTGCTGAGGGCTCCGGAGCGGGACGCAGGCCAGCATCCCAAAGCCCAGGGAGGCGATTCCAAACACACCTCCGGCTGCCATTTCCACTCGAATGTGACAAGCACAAAGCGAATCTTCACCGAGCAAACACCAAGCATGGGGCTCTAGCGAATCTGCACGAGTAGCAAACCGCAAGTTACTGGCACGATGGGAAGCAACTGCTGTTCTGACCTGGAGAAGTGAATAGCGACTTCCTCAGCATTAGAAACTTTTTCCCAAAAGTTTGCAAAGCAGAACAGTTTTGAATTACCAGCGTGAGAAATGAATCTCTTTCAGCGATGCCACACTGCAACCTCTGCCGAGCAGCCCGCCCTGTGCCGCTCTGCAAGAGCAGGCTGGCGTTCTCAGCCCAACCAGCCCAAACGCACCCAGCCCATTCCGCCTGCTGGGAAAAGGCCCTGACTGCCGGGCACAGCCGCCCGTCGCCAGCGCTGAGGGAGGCATGGAGGAGTGACCTGATTTCCAGGAATGCAAACAGCTCGCCAGTCCCTAACCCCCACACGCGAGGCGTTCTACAAAACCGTGAACTGTCTTAGACGGAAACATCTTGCTTCAACAACATCCAAACCTTTCTGCTCAATTACTGCACGCAGCCGGTACTGCCAAAACAAACCGAGAGCAGCAGCTATGGAGGGGAGAGATGTCAGGGACTGCGGCACAGACTCTCCCGGGCACTTCAGCAGGTAACAGCGTGTCCACAGCGGCGGGGACACTTGTGCAGGTGCCGCTGGGGCAGAGGCGCGCGACTGCAGTGGACAGGCTGCCTCGGGCAGCTGCCACCCAGTACTGCCACTGAAAACCTCAAAATCTTCACCCTTTTCGTACAGTTTGCTTATACAGCAACCAAATTAAGGCCACCCAGTCTACCCATTTATAAAAGGAAACATGAGAGACTGAAGTAGCGCACACAGCCACAGAAGAAAGGCCTGTGCAGGAGGCATGGCTCCCATTTACCCCTAGCTGCACCGGACTGCTAAACCAGCTCAGTCCCATGTCGCTGCCCTGCAAGCCACGCAGCCCCGAGAGGTCACGTCCCCGGGGGCTTCAGCTCTGGGGCACACGAGGATGCCAGGGCTGACGGACCACTGACCTCCATCTCAGCGGGCAGAACCCGGGCACTGCGACCCTTGGTGCAGCGCACACCCCACCAGCGAAGGTTTTGGTCCCCGGTTGCCACCACCATGGTACCACTGACAGATGCACATGGAGAACTGACCGCGTGCCACCCAGCCTCACAAACCCCAGTGGTGCCGGTACATCGCCGTGCCTCTCAGCTCGGGGACGGCTGGTGGCCAGCTTGGCTGCCAAGGGCCAGCTGATCCCAGCACCAGGGACGAGACAGAGCCCAGCAGGGCAGCACAGGACAACGAAACGACACAGCGGAGACTGACCTTACGGGCTTGTTTAAAGAGTGACACAAAAGAGAAGAGAAAAACTTCACAATGCACAGCAAGGGAAGGAAAAATGCTTAAAGCTTCCAGCAACGAGGGATGTCAGGCCAGAGGACAGCCCTCTTCTAGCCAGCATCACTGCTGTGACTGCAATGACAGAGCCACAAACCTACTTGAGAAGAGCACAAAATACTTTCCCTGTCCAACAAGAACTTTAGAAACTAATAAAAGCTGAAGAATTTATGCTCTGAAAAAAACCAAAAAGTGATCAGGAAATCTTTAACAGTTTTTAAGAAAAAAAATCTATGTGCTTTCCACAACAGGGAACTCGGTGAAGCCAACGGCTTCAGCTTTTGACCAGACAGTGATCTCCACCAAAACGCACCTTTAAAAGGCCACATCCATCCCCTCCGCGGTCAGCCCGGTCCTCCCAGGACAGAGGGCGAGCAGCATCCCCGAGCCAGGCGGATGCAGGCGTGCCGGCCCAGCCCCGTGGCACACGGCCCCGCTGCTGCCCAGTCCCCGCAGGACTCCGGCATGGCCACCGGCACCAGGCGATGCCCCGAGGCGCAGCCACCCCCGTGACCCTGGTTCTGGCACCCCGCCTGCCCCACAGCCCGGCGGGCATGGACTGCCGGAGCCTGAGGAACCATACCTGCGGTGGCGGGTACACCCCTGGTGACAAAGCAGGCACGGAATCCCGCCGGGTCCCTGGGCTGGGCGTGAGAAGCATCCGGAGCAAACAGTTGGTCTGCGTACCGAACCAAGCCGAGTGCCAGCAGCTGACTATTCTTTCTCACCCTGATGGAGCTGGAGCTGTCCATAGCAAGCAGAAGTCTGCTGAGCAAAGCAGTAACTGACGTGCGGTCACGGGCCCAGGCCAGCTGTCCAAGGGGCGGCGGGAAGCACAGCTCCTCTCGCATCTCACCACGCTGCCGTGCTGCCATTCGACAACCACAAAGTTCCCCGCAGCCTGACACTGCTGTACCTAACAAGTTACCGACAGCACGGAACTTCTGCAAGGCTTCATCAGTAGTGCAGCAGCAATGAATGAAGCCAGCGGCGTGCACCCACCAGCACGGAGAACGCAGGGACCTTGAGCCCAGGGGCACCCGGAGCCCAGCAGCAGCCCCTGGTGCCCGGCGTGCCCCCCACCACAGGGCACTGCCACACCTCGGCAGCTGGCATTAAATACCCCTGCCCCTTTGAACTCTGTCCTCTAAGGCTTAACGCCGTCTTGTTGGAAGTGAAACTCACAGAGCAATCATCAAAAGACAAAGACGCGGCTGACAGAAAACCCGACTTGCATTTTTCCATAGCTGTGCAGGACAGAACCAACGCTGCTCTTGCTCTCCTCTTTTCCCTCCCTACTGCAGCACAGCGGCAGCGTAAGCAACACGGTCAGCTTTGGCCCCTTGCTTTGCACACAGCGATGCATGTAAAAATGCTGCCTGAACTTTATATTCCACCGAATCGTGAACTCCCCCTCCTAGAGTTAGACTGACTCCGAGAAATCACAGGTAAGTTTTATGCAGAGGAACAGTCAACACACTTCAAGAGGAAACACAGGAGGGGCTGCCCATCGGGCACATAACGCTCATGGACGCTTCACAGACTAAAAAAAATAAATTAATTACCCGTCTGCCACAGGGTAAGGCAGGGGATACTTTCTGTTGCTTTCCACAACTCCTCCCCGCTCTCCTTGCTGGCTGCTGGGTGGGGAAGGAAAGGAGGTGTCTGAAGAGCGGAGGATTCGGTGGAAAAGTGAGATCACACACGGAATTTGTCAGACAGCAGGTACCGAAACGCAAGGGAGATGCAGCAAGCTGAGTTTTGAAGCAACCTGGAGGCCAGCTGTACACAGCCTGCCAGGAGTAGCTGCTGACAGAAAGAGATGCCCTCAGGACAGGTAAGCAAAGCTCTGGAGAACCGTCAAAATCCATGTCGTTACAAAAACCACAGGGCAGGGAACAGAAAGGGAAACAGGAACGATTGATTTTGGTGGGTAAGCCAAAGGCGCACAAGCAGAAACGCTGCAGAGGGCACAGCCTAAGCCAAGTGAGCGGGGAGGAGAGCAGAGGGGTGGAGGAGGAGGAGAACCAGAGGCTCTGCACCACGAAGAGGACGCAGAGCCCGGAGGCTCTGGCTCTGCCGTACCCCGGCAGCAGCACCCGAGGGGTGCGGTGGGGACCTCTCGGCTCTGGTCCCCAGGTGCTGAGCGTGGGCTGCAGGCCCCGTAACCCCAGCTCAGCGCGCCCGTGGTACCACGCGTCCTGCCTGCGGCCATGGCCACCGCCCGGCCCAACTCCCCACGCTGCGTCATCCTCCTTCAAACCCACCCCAGAGCAGCGCTCATTAAATCCTCTCCACTCATTACCCCGCTCCTCACCTCCGACAGCGAGCAGCGGGCTTCCCCTGGCTCTGGTGAAGACCCAGAAGACACCCACGATTCAGTGCCGGCAATCCCGGCAGCCGCAGGGAACGCCGAGCCGGCACCCGCAGGAGCCAAGCCCAGAGCCCTCGCACCACCAAACATGCGGGCAGCTGCTGACCCGGCTGCAAACACACAACGGGGCCCGGCGCGGGGACCTGCCCAGGCAACACGAGGTGTTTCCTTCTACGCAGGCCTCATGGCAAGCAGCCGGGGCAGCACCGGCACCGGCCCGTGCCGCAGGCGGCTGGGCAACCAGCACGGCACCCAGCACGGCTGCTCCCCGGCCACAGAGAGAGCGCGTCCAGTGCAAACGGTGGATCACAGAATCACAGAATGTTCGGGGTTGGCAGGGCCCTCTGTAGGTCACCCAGCCCAAACCCCTGCCCAAGCAGGGTCACCCACAGCAGGCTGCACAGCACCGCGGCCAGGCGGGGCGTGAATATCTCCAGAGAAGGAGACTCCACAGCCTCCCTGGGCAGCCTGGGCCAGGGCTCCGTCACCCTCAGAGGGAAGAAGTTCTTCCTCCTGTTCAATAGGAGCTTCCTCTGCTTCAGTTTGTGCCCGTTGCCCCTTGTCCTGTCGCTGGGCACCACTGCAAAGAGTCTGGCCCTGTCCTCCTGAAATGGATCTGTCTGCGTACAACAGGGATCACATTAAATCCAAACCAGGGGCTCCCGCACGCAGGCCTGCGGCACAGTTCACACCTCGCCTGCTCTGGCAGCGGCCAGGGAGCCGGGCTGCAGCAGGGAGCAGGGCTCTGTACAGCCACTGCTCAGCACCACCAGCCCGCGGAGCCTCGCTGTGAACCAGCGGTGCTGTGCCACAAGCTGTGGCAACTGCCACAACTCAGCACGTGCCAATCAAAGCAATGACAATGAATACTTTTTACAGTGGCACGGTGCCATTAAAAATAAAAAAAAACAGAGAGGAAGATGCTGTCCCCTGCGCAGTCAGGCCTGCTGCAGTCCACGGGTGACGGGTGTTTTAATTCTATGTCAGAGAAGCTATCTTCCATTCTGTGCTACTTTAATGCCAAGTCTCCAATGGGCACTACTCATTTTCTACCAGCTTTATTCCTGTTAACTTTCCAAAGAAGTTTCTCTGAGGGAGAGCAGGGTTTCAAACGTGTCAGCAGCGTCCCGCGGCGCAGCAGGGAGGGGAGGGCGCAGCCAGCAGCACCAGCTTTGCAGGACAAGCTCTCTTCCTTCCAGTTAACTGCGCCAGCAGCACCTCCAATATTACTAGTTAAAGACTTTAGGTCTAAATTTCAGATTTTTCAATAAATCGGCTAGTTTTTGGGAAGGCTGAGTGCTTTGCATCCCTCGTGGTTTGCCGAAGTGCCAGCGTAACCGTCGGCACCCCGGGCAGCGGCCGCGGCAGGACGAGCCTGTCTGGCTGGGGACCTCCGGACGCGGCCCGGGGATGCCTGCTGCCCCGAGACGCAGCAGCACGGCCTGGCAGCCAGCACCCCCTCCCGGGGCACCCACCTTTCCCCCCCCTGCCCCACCGGCCCCCACCCCGCCCTCCGACGCCGGGGCAAACGCCTGGTGTTGTTCCCAAACGCCCAGGGTGTCTGAGCAAGCCCTGGGCGGCAGAGCAAGGCGAGGCCCTGACTCAGCGACGCGTGGCCACCCCGAATACACCAAAATAACTTGTTTATTCCTCCTGATGCGTTATTTTTACAGCGGCAGCTCTGGGTATCCGTGGCGGCTCGCTGCAGGGGCCGGCTGTGCCAGCCTCGCTGGGCGCCGGATCGGGGACGTCCCCGCTGCCCTTGTACCCGGGGGTCTGCAAGAGACACCACAGCCAATGCCCACCCCGCCAGCTGCGCTGGGCTCCCAGGGAAAGCCACCCTCCTCCTCCTCCTCCTCCTCCTCCCAGCACCGGCCAGTGCCTCCGCGCTGCCCTTGCAGCTCCAGAGTGTTAAAGCCCTGGCCCGAGTCGCTGCGGCTGCCGGAGGAGAAACCTTTGGCTTGCCGTCGCCTGGAGGAAGGCCCTTCTAAATCGAAACGTGCCCATGGCTCCCAGCGAGGCAGAAACAATTCCTTCACACCCAGGGGCGGCGTTTAGTAGCTCAGGATGGCCGGGGACAGCTTGCTGATGCCCGCCCTGGCTGCCCTCACGCCGCTGCTCAAAGCAAGAACCAAAGTGCATGTTTCCCTTCGGCAGACCGCGCGTCGGTTCACAGCGCATCCCTGGAGCAACAAGTTCAGGCTCTTCAGTGGCTGACATCTCTCTGTAAACGGTGGTTCTGGCGGGTACGAGGCCACGCGAGTGAACGCGAGCACCCGTCAGGGCTGCTGATGGCAAAGTGCGCCTGGTGAAGGCACGTGGGCACACGACCGAGCGGAGCGGGGCCGCGGCAGAGGAAGCTGCTGGCAAGTAACTGTTGCTCAACACGACACCAGTCTTGGGGAAAAATTGACAGAGTGGAATAACAGGAAGCTTACTCACTTCTGGACAAAAGCAGCAAAGCCTGCGAGAGGGGGCGGGAGGGGAGCGGGCGGCAGCTGGGGTGGCTGGGCTGGCAGGGCCCGAGAGCCCAGCTCAGCTCGCGGGACAGGGGACACCCGGGAGGCCGCAGGAGGAGGAGGAGGAGGAAGGCTGTCCTGTGCCGGGCCGGGGCAAGGGGAGCCCCGCTGCAGCAGAGCCTTCACGCACACAGCAGGATCTGTAGCATCACCTGGGGGGGCATGCATAGCAAGAGAGAAAGACAAGCTAAAGGCTAGATAAAGAAAGCAACCAAACCATGCCAAAATGAAGACAAGCTGGATTTAATAAAGTTTTTTTCTGCTTAGGCAAACGAGGGGAGAAAAGGATTCAATGAACAAATGGCAGAGAAATAAAAATCAAGTCTATGGTTTAAAAGTTACTACGATGCAAATCTGTCTACAAGTAATTCAGATTTCAGTGGCAAAAAAAAGAGAACCGGTTGATGTACTTGATATCGGGAGGAAAAGGGAGAGCTGAAAGTCTTTAACAAAGAACACGTTTAAGCAAGCAAGGGTAGCAAAGGGAAAGTGTCGTGGGCAAATACAGGCTGATACATCAGGTTTGTTTTACTCAGCCAGTGTGTGGTCAGGCACAATAAAAGCTTCCTGAGCAAATAAACAGCCTCTGGTCCCCGGGCCAGGCGCAGCCACGGCAGCACCAAGCAGCTGGGTGCGTGGCAGGGGGCCCGTGCCGGCGACCCGGGCAGCGGAGCGGCAGGCGAGGCCTCGCCAGTGGCACTGCTCCCCAGGCAGCCGGGACACGCTCCTCACGCCTGTCCGAGCGGACACAAACCCCAGCAGCACCCCGCAGCGGGACACAGCCCCACGGGGCAGCGAACGGGCGGCGAGCAGCAGCCCTGTGCTGGTGTGGGGATGCTCCAGACGCGGCTCCCCGGCCACGGTGGCACAGGACGGTGGCAGAAGCCACGGACGGCATGGGATGCCTGAGCCAGGCGGCACCGGGTCCGCCAGCCCAGCCTGTTCCCGCCCGGCTCCAGAGGGGCTCACCCCACGCTGCAAGCACCGCTCTGTTCCATCTCTAGTTTGCGGTGCCCAGCTGTGGCTTGCCTTCACCATGCAGCAACGACATGACAGCCGGGGCACGGGCTCAGTCCCATGTCCAGCCACCGCGCTCTCAGGCCAGCGTCCAGCTCCAGCACCGACACACCGTGACATGATCCAACACTCGTTAACACTCGGCCATGGAAACACCAGCGAAAGACAAAAATTTCAACCCATACGGATGCAGAACTTCTCGCTGAGGGCTCGGTACTGCTCGCCTGCAGCGGAAGGGAGCGGCACGACGCCGCTGACCCGGCAGCAATGCCGGACTCCTCAGGCCCTGTATCGGTCACAGATCTCTTTTTTCCCATACAGCTTGGGAATCATTTCCTGCACTCAGTGCTTTCCAGGCCCCACAACACTGATGTTGTAGGTCATTATTTTGCAGGGACAAAGCTGCATGATGGATGTATGCACTAATTAAACCGTACCTAACAAGCAGGCTACTGTACTCGCACAATCTGTGTCCCTTTCCACTTCTACACCAGAGGTTTGGCCTTGCTCACTTTCTACATAAGACAAAAGGACAACAAACCGACGGAACAAAAGACCCACTGTAAGCCACAGTGTGCAAACAAAAACTGTATCTACGTTGTCCGCACCAGTGCAGTGCAAACATAATTAAGGCCAGGAGACACCACCACTTGCTCCCAGGAGTTCTCCACCTTCTCTCTGTTAAAGCCCTGCGCAGGCTTGACTTTTAAAAATGCAACTCTGTTTGAGCAAAGACGCAGACAGACTGCGCGGCTCGGCGCTGCTGCATCCCGCCCGGCAGCTCTCCGGTCTGAGCAGCCGGGCTCCGTGCGGCCCCAGCCAAAGCGGGTGGCACACGGAGCAGAGGCCACAGCACAGACGCGGAGCGGGCTGGGAGCTCCGGGCGCAGCCGGGCATGGAGCCTGTCGGCACACCCCTGCCCGTCCCCAGCGCAGGCTGCTCGCTGGCCTGGCGCCAGCCGGCAGCCCCAGCACCATTCGGAGATGCACGCGTTGCTCCCGTTTGGCACGACCCAGGTGAGAGCCCGTGGGAGATCAGAAACACGGCCGCAGGATGAACACTCGGTATCGAAGCCTCAGAAAGCTGAACTCTGTCAAAGTCACAAACTGGGGGGAAAAAAGGCAGTGATAGCTCAGAAAAGCTTATGAAATACGTGACAATGACATCAGAGGAGCAGGAAGTACACATAAACAGCAGAAACTGCCTTTCAGCATCTGCAAGGCCTTACAGAGCGTCTGGGCTCCGAAGGCATGAGCAGGGAAGATCGATCTGCCCCTGCTGTTCTGCCGGAGTGTTGACTAGAGGAGGTCAGCGGACACGAATTCGTGGGAAACACAGACAGCAGGATTTATTTTTCTAAAGCTAAATAATCACGAAATATGCCAAAATACGGCTTTGTGGTCAGAATCCCCTTGAGTGTTTATTTCGACGCAGGCACGGACAACTCCGTGGTCCCGGCACCACGGCACTCCCTGCCCCGGCTGGGAGCAGGGACCCGCGCCTCAGTGCCACGCGGAAGGGGCAGAGCGCGTTTCACAGAAGCAATCTTTCTGTAGGAAGTGGCGTTTGCACTAATGGCAGCTTAAGTTCGTTACGAGGCATTTCAACAGTTCCACTACCTTTCCCGTGTACACCGAGAAGAAGAAAGCGCAGCCTCTGCAGATGTTATCTGTGCCGCGTGTGAGCTCAAAAACCTGCCCACGGCCCGGAGATGCGAACGCTCTTGCTTGCAGTGTTCAGCCGCATCGCTGGTGGGAAACTAAAAATTTTCCATGTGTGGGAGCCAACTGAACTGATGAAACAAAAAGCAACATTCAGAAGGAAGACCAGCGTATCGTGATGTCATTTGAGAAGCACTTTTTCCCCCAAGTTCAGCATGTGTGAGGCAGAACCAAAGCCACCGTGCTGAGGGCACTGGCCTCGGGGCTGGGCTGGAGAGCCGCGTTACAGGTGGTGGCTCTTCAAGAACCTCAGCTCTCCTTTAATGTATTTCACGTGGATCTACGAGGGAGGAAACAACTCATTTCTGAGTATCAAAAGGAAATAAAAACGCCATTAAACTGCCCTCTCTTCCCTCACCTTTTTTTTGTTGAAGTTCGATCAGATTGGCTCCAAAAGCAGTAAACCAAGAAAGAAGTGAAAGAGCAAAGGAGAGCTTTCCACACTGTAACCTCCACACAACAAACCAAGTCCAAGCTGCAAGCTCTGCCCAGCCCTGCTGCCACCCCCAGCAGCCCCAGTCAGGCACTTCACGCTCCACCATGGCACATCTGAGGGCAGAGGTGCAGGGCAAGACACGGCTTCACGGGCAGACACCTCCCTCCTCTTCCTCCACGTGGACAAAGCCACCCAAGGTCAGGCTTCCCAGCACTCAGCCCAAGCGTGAGGGCTGGAGCCTGTCCGCTCCCAGCACAGAAACAGGAGGAGGTGGAGAAGAGGAGGGAGAAGGGGAGATGGGGCCAGAAGACAAGATGAAAAGCAAGGAGGCAGCAGGCTGGAGGGAGACACAGAGCTGCTGCCCAGGGCTGCTCCCACCGCTGCCACACCGTGCACCATCCTCCTCCTCGGGCTTCCGGGGAAGGGCAGTGAGCTCAGCGAGCGAGGAGGACCCGAAGCACTGGGGACTCCGCGCGCCGCTGGGCTCAGCCCTGTCAGCGGGATCTGACCCTGTCCAAGGCAGGCCCTCAGCAGAGAGCTCCCGTCCAGCACGACGTGCCCCGTGCTCAGAGCTCCGGCCCGGGGACGCAGGTCCCAGCCGCCGCGGGCAAAGTACCCGCCAAGCCTCGGAGCCCTTGGAGCCCCATGGGCACCCCACCGCCACTGCCAGCCCCGGCCTTCCCCCGCTCCCGGGGCTGAGACACAGCCGAGCACGGCCAAGGAGCAGAAGCTGAACCGCGCAGCTTGTCAGGTGATCACAAGAGAACTTCAGGAGTTGCTTAACAACCTCTGACTACTTGGCATTTGAACAGAGCAGAGAGAAGAGAATGCAGCAGCCACGGACGGTGCTGGACAAGCGACCTTTCGCTGTGCTCCAGACACCACTCCAATCCAGCAACGCTTTCCAAATTCTGAAAATTAAATGTGGGTGTATTTTTAGCAACTGCTATTTTCAATTTGTTTAAGCACAAAGCAGTCTCTTAATTCACAAAAGGCCTTTCCAGCTGCTGACGGCTCCTTTTCACACACAAAATCAAAGCCACAGGATCCCAGCATGGCAGGGGTTGGCAGGGCCCTCTGTGGGTCACCCAGTCCAACCCCCTGCCCAAGCAGGGTCACCCACAGCAGGCTGCACAGCACCGCGGCCAGGCGGGGCTGGAATATCTCCAGAGAAGGAGACTCCACAGCCTCCCTGGGCAGCCTGGGCCAGGGCTTCGTCACCCTCAGAGGGAAGAAGTTCTTCCTCCTGTTCAATAGGAGCTTCCTCTGCTTCAGTTTGTGCCCATTGCCCCTTGTCCTGTCGCTGGGCACCACTGCAAAGAGTCTGGCCCCATCCTCCTGACCCCCACCCTGCAGATATTTAGAGGCATTTCTAAGGTCCCCTCTCAGCCTTCTCTTCTCCCGGCTGAACAAGCCCAGCTCCCTCAGCCTCTCCTCGGAGGAGAGATGCTCCAGTCCCCTCATCATCCTTGTAGCCCTCCACTGGACTCTCTCCAGTAGCTCTTCATCTTTCTTGAACTGGGGAGCCCAGCACTGGACACAGCACTGCAGATGGGGCCTCCCCAGGGCAGAGCAGAGGGGGAGGAGAACCTCCCTCGCCCTGCTGGCCACACTCCTCTTGGTGCACCCCAGGATCCCATTGGATTTCTTGGCACCCAGGGCACGCTGCTGGCTCATGGTCACCTTGTCACCCACCAGGACACCCATGTCCCTCTCTGCAGAGCTGTTCTCCAGCAGGTCTGCCCCAAGCCTGTACTCGTGGAGGGCCACAGCGGATAAAAGCCCTTCTCCCCATCAGCTACCCACCGGCACACACCGCAGACATCGGGACAAGAAACTGCCAGTCCTGCCAAAGCTTCTGGCTCCCAACGCCCGCGGTGCCGCCGCAAGCCCTGCTCAGTGGGCTGGAGATGCTGCCTCTGCCCGGCCTCCGCGCCAGGGGTGAAGGGGACGCCTGCCAGTGGGGTGGGAAGGGAAAATGCTGACCAAGCCTCAGCTCTCAGGAATGTTTTCTGAAAATGATTTGTTATGTTTCAAATAGTTCACTGTAACTGTTGTATTTACAAAATTTGCCAACCTAAAGGCAGGTGTTTTAAACAAATGACTAAATAGTTAATCTGTTGTATTTCCTCTGCTTCACTAAGTCTTTAAGCTTCGCCAGCGAAACAACCCCGGAGCGAGCAGTGTCTGACCCTACGCAGGTCCCTCGGTGCCTCCCGCGCGGCTCGGCAGGGCGCAGAGCTCCGTCCTCACCCCAGGGCCCTGCTGGGCTCAGCGCAGCGCCAGCGCGTCCCCTGCCCTTCACCCACGTGTTCGCGGGGAGCTCTCTCGCGGCTTCATGCTCGCCAGCCAGCCAACGCCAGAAAGCAGGCGAGTACAAAAGAGATTTTAACAACGCCCTGACTTCAGAACCTCTACACGACGCAGACAGAGAGAAAGCCAGCGAAAACAACGCGCTATGGTTAGTCCATCATGTCGCAGCTGGAACACGTCTTGCGATCTACGCTCTGCCAGCCCACAACGCGGGTATCACAGCTAACCACCGCCGACGCGTGCGTGCCCGCCTGCGCCTGCTGCCCAGCACCACAGCCTGTCCGCGCCCAGCGACCCGCCGAGCCTGGGTGCCAAAGGCTGCCGTCAGGGTCCCAACCCGCCGCTGGAACCTCCGAGCAATTGTGCTAACAGAGCTACTTCCAGCTCATGGTCCTTTCACGCAACGTGAAGCAGCGTTTGGCTGGCTCCAAAGCCCGCTGGCTTGCTCGCGAGCTGGGCGCAAGCCGTGCCGTGCCAGCAGTGCCAGAGGCACCACGCAGCTCAGCCCGGCACCGGCACCGAGCACCCCGGCAAACCCCCCGAGCAACGCAGCCCTGCGAGCTGACACCTCCCGTCCCCCCAATCCGGCAAGCCGTGCTGTGTGCTGCCGCTGGTCTGGGATGTTCCTGCACATACAGACACCGACACACTATATAGCACATACCGAGCACATGCATACACCTATAGTACGCCGTGTGTACACACACACACGCGTAGCACAGAGTAAAACACCGCGTTGAAAGCTTTATACCAAGTAACTTTAAGCTTCCACTGCAGCCACTTTTTCTGTGTCTAACCACTCAGGTATTTACACATCTAAAATCACCAGAAACACCTAAACAATAAATGTGTGATAAACACTGTGTAAAAATGTGTCACATTTGTTACAGACATTAAAAATATCTTCAGCTAATGGCCTGAAACAGTAAGCTCCAGCCTTTGCTTTCCCTCCTTTTCAGTGCCCTAATTAAGCCAAATGTTAAACGTTTCCAAGCAGGCAAAATCCGGCACACTTCCCTGCATATTCAAGAAAATCCATCAGCAAGTAGTAATTTTCTCCTCAGATATACTTCATATCACACCAGTAACCACGCTTGGAACTAGGTACAAAAACCTGTCTCGCAAAGCGCTGGCAGCAACAGAGAATAGACGCATCTTCTCATGGAATTTCAGAGCCGCTCTGCGCACCGCATCCACCGACGCACTGCCCTCAGCAGCTCCGTTCTCCACGCCTCGTGTGTTTTACTTTCCTCCTGCTCCTCTTCCCCTGGCTCACACCTTTCAAAGAGTTCGTTCTCCTTCGGGATCATCCAGGCGGTGCAACAACACCCGACCTCCCCTAACCTCATGCCCTCTGTCTTCTGTCTCCCCTTTAAATTTCTTTCTTTCTTTCTTCTGCTTCGTCTCCTTTCCAAGCTGGAGGTTTCCCCACCTCCTCATGCTATCTTTCTGTGAGGTGAAGCACGCCCGTCCTCATCACCTCCTCTTCCCTTCCACCACCTTTCCCCAGGTCCCTCCGACGCTCCCCATCCCGCGCGGGCTGCGTGCCCCGTCCCACCGACGGGCTCGGCTCAGCCGCGGGCGCCTTCCCGGAGCCAGGCAACAGGCTGGGCTGACGGGACTGTACAGACTGCCCAGTGCCACCCCCGCCACCGGGCCGGGCTGCTCGGAGCCCCATGCAGACCCTTCCCCGGGATGGGGGCCAGCCTGCGGCCCGAGGTATCAGGAGGGCGGCCGAGCCTCCCGCGGCTCCTGCCCGCAGCTCAGAGGCCCAAACCCAGCTGGCGGCCCCGGGTGCCCCGAGCCCAGCCGAGGGAGCAGGGTTCCCAGGATGCGAGGGGACAACACGAGGCCCCGGTGGGCGAGGGCCCAGCGCTGAGCCCCATCCTTGTGCCTGCCATGCACCCGCCAGCTGGCTGCCGTCACCGGCTGCCATCATCGGCCGCAAACCTCCTGCGAAGATGAAGCAAAACAGCATTTACGATGTCCCAGCTCCTCAGCTGGCTGCGTTAGGGCCATTTACACCAAAATTTTAGCCCCCAAAGGTCTTTGTTCTTCCAGACTTGAATTAAAGCAAACCAACCAACCCCCTCCCCATGGGACTTCCTGCAAAAATATGTCTTTAATGTACTACGGCAAATCAAAATAGACCTACAAAAATTGGTTGAATTTCCTATACACTGATTTTAAAAACAAACCAAGATTAAAACAACCTTCTGATTTCAAGAAATACTTCAAAAAGGAAGGAGTAAGTGCAGCAGCTGCATTCAAAATCCTGCCCGCAGCCACTACAGCGGTGCCCTTCCTTCTGCACACGGCCGTACACCCTCGTACAGAAACCACTCGCACCATTTCTGTTCACCTGAACGTCCGTGGCTCCCACCCCGCCGACACCCGTGAGCTCGCCAACCGCGTCCCGGCGAGCCCCGGGCAGGCGGCCCCACACTCGCAGAGCCCAGCGCCGCAGGACGACGGCGCGGAGCTCCCGCACGCAGCCCGCGGCCCAGCATCGCCCTAACGAACCCATGGCGAGGGCAAACAAACCACCCCACCACCCACGCCCCCGACCACGTCCTAAGGGGGTCAGTAACACGATGATTTAATTATGATTTACCACTTCACATGTCTGGTCCAGGTCATTTTAGCATGAGGTATTTGAGCTTATAATAAAGTTTCTTCCTATTTCTCCTTTTTTTTCCCCAAGTATAAAATCAAGCCATCCACAGTTCACACAGGAGATGGGATACAAGAAAGCAGGGACAAATTCTGGTATTCTGAACCTTAATCAGTGCTTATTCAGCACTTCATCAGTACTGGCACCTTTCCTTAGGAAGAACCGTTTGCTTCAACATGAACAAGCCGTATCAATTTATACCTTGGGTGGATTGTTGTTTTTTTTTTTAAACAGCACTTCAAGGAGGTTTTAAAACCAAATAATTCCCAGGTCAGTTTTCTTCTGCAGTTTTGAAATCAGCATTTGAATTCATTATCTGCACGATTCCAAACTTTTTTTTGAAAGTAAAATGAGCAACTCTGCATACAACTTGCACTTTGGAACACTCCTCTCTATTCAAAGGAACCAGGCAGATGAAACCCTCACTCATTTGGAGCTCCTTTAATGAGTGCCTTTCTGTGGCAGCGGCTGCAGGACCAGGCAGCCGTCCCCCCAGTCCCAGCTGCCACCAGCACCGCCACCCGGCTGAGCCCCCCGCTCCGCTCCGAGCAGAGGGCTGCCAGGCCCTGCTCCACCAAACCCTCACTGCAGAGGGCAGCTGAATGACGGCAAGGTAGCAGGGATCCCTGCGAGACCTCTGAAGGTGGCAGAGGACAGACACCAGACTTCCACCCTGTGTACAGTTTAAGCTTATTTCAGTCCATTTCCAGGCTTCAGGAAAGTAATGTTCCAGCAAAGCTTTACACACAGTAATCCACGAGATAATAAACCGAATACAGCTGCCAACAAGCTGGTATCTCTGCCTTCTCACAACGGTATTCCTACCTTTGCCAACTCATTTATTTTAAGGACACAAGTAGCTGTACCGCAAAAAAGCCAGCTGCATCATCGCTGCAGGCATTTAAATTTTGGTTTAAACATAATCCCTGTGCCCCTCTCCCTTGTGTACACACCTAGGTCCTTCTGAAAAATTAGGCAGGCTATTTATATGGCTGCTCTTATTTTCAAACTTATGCAACAGCACCCATTCTTCTCTCCTTCCAGTCACCGGGGAAAATGCCGATTTTAAGAAAGAGAATAAATGATTACATGTGCTCTACGTGTCTCCTTTCAGCGTTACTCCTGGTGCTTCAGATGGGTCCTCTCACCGCGTCAGCACAGCCAGTTCGGCATCCCGCATCTTCCTGGGCCGCCCCTGAAGTATTCTCTGAACCCTTTTACCTGGGCTGCCAGGTTTGCCACCACCACTCCCGGGGGCCGGCTCGGGTCGGGCTGGCGGGCGCAGCGGGGCCCAGCCGGGGTCCGGTGGCCGTGACGCCAAGCGGCTCTCGCACTCCAGGCCAGCCGATAGACCCAGCTGCCTGCATCGCGCTCCTGTCCCGCTGCCCCCTTCCCGTCTTGCTTCCATCCTCCAGGAACACCTCCTTCCTCGCTCCGAAAACGGCCCTGGCTCAGCGCATCAGTGCCTTACATTTAACACATATTTCAGCCAGTTTGTTGCCATTTGGCTTATTTAACA
Organism: Opisthocomus hoazin; assembly: GCF_030867145.1. NCBI lineage: Eukaryota > Metazoa > Chordata > Aves > Opisthocomiformes > Opisthocomidae > Opisthocomus > Opisthocomus hoazin. Next base: position 28,965,042 of record NC_134417.1, read on the forward strand.
ACCGCATGCAGACGAGGGAATTCTCACCACCATTATTACATTTTTATATCCCTTTCGGTTTATTCCTAAAGAGTTCAGTAAGCTTCCTTGCAAATTTACCTCCCCTCAGCACAAACACTGCTCCAGGTACTCCACGCTTTCACCGGTCAGAGCACAGGAATGACACGTGGGTGTTCACGGCTCTGCTTGCACATCAATCAAATTAACACTAAGAATGTCTTCTGAAAACAAAACACAACTTGCAAATAAGCTGTTACAAGTAAGTTATTGGGGGGAAAAAATGTTTAAATACTTCTAAATAGTTTTTCCAGCAATATTTTAAAGTACTGTCGAAGCCTGCACTGAAGTTACTTTTGCTAGCACCACTGCAGAGCTGTACTTTCAACACAGTGCAAAGCCGGGTTGACTTTACAGCCTGGAGACTCTTCACTCGTGCTCTCCAGAGTTCATAATCGTTTCCAAAAATGCCAGTTTCAACTGAAGCAGCACAGTGCCACGGTTCTAAAAATCCCTTTTTTCCTCCTGCTCAGCCCAGCCACACAAAAAGATTAAACCTCTGCGTTCTGGTTACAGTGCGCTCACCCTGTCGCTGCAGGTGGATCGTGCCAGCTTGCAGCTCCAGGCATGTTCACTTCCATGCCACAAATGCTTGGCCAGGTGAGAAACTCCCGACCGACAAACCCCACCACAAGCCCCCCCAGCATCAACCGGAAATATTTAAATCACAAATTTCTTTTTCTAAGAAACAATTCCTTGTGCTCCACCATCAAAAAGAACTTTGCATTTTAAGGTACTTTACTTTGAAATGAAGCTGCCACATATATACATGTAGTGTATATAGCTATCCATCCATCTATCCATCCATCTATCCATCCATCTACCCATCCATCTACCCATCCATCCATCTATCCATCCATTTACCCATCCATCCATCTACCCATCCATCCATCTACCCATCCATCCATCTACCCATCCATCCATCCATCCATCCATCCATCCATCCCTTGCAGGCCTTGTGCAAGAGGAGCATCTGACTCTGCCACAGAACTGCAGGTGCAGCCTCAGTGTTCGATAAACAGCAGCAATAAACAACAACGCAATAAATACAAAGAATTGCCCTTCTCTCTCCTTAGAGGAGCGCCTAGTTTAGGTGTGCAATCTCTAACCACTCTGCCTGCCCAGCCAGGGTTTTCCCAGCTTGCCTGCATTTCCACCCGGCTGCAGTCACTGCGCCAGCCCATGCTGCCTCTTAGTGGGGTTCCCTGCAGGAAGGTTTTACGGGGGTACCGGCGCAGCAAGGGGATGACCATGCAAAGGCCCCGCCGAACGCGCCCCAGCCCCAGCGAGCCGAACGGCAGGCACAACGCAGCCATCAGCAGCTGGCTCCAAACCCTGGCCCCACTGCGGAATCAGGCAGCGGCAGGAGAGCCGCGCAGCCTGCCCAGCTCCAGCTCGCCCTGTCTCCAGCCGGCCGGCGCGCTCCGAGCTGCTGCACACCGACGGTGGAATTCTGCTCCGAGAGCAGGACCAAGCGCGCAATCCTTTTTTTGTCCAAGTATTGACTTCACCAGTGTCAGTTTGCAGGGAGTCTCACAGTCCAAGAAAACTTTTCACAGCAGACTATCTTCTTCCGTCTGTTGTTTTCAAAAGACCTCAGTGAAGCGTGCGTACTTTTGTTCCTACATTAACGAATGAAGAAAAAATGTGTGCTGCTCTTGGCACTGCTGTGCCAGCTACTACACACAGCTAAAAATCTGCCGGGCTCCCATGAAGTGAGAAACCTCTCTGTGGGCCAGTCAAGGCCAGGAAGACTCCTCTCCAAATAACCACGCAACCCCTCCCTCACCCAGGTTCACGCTAGCACTGAAACCATGCTGCATTTTAGACTGAAGCCCGCCAGGACGAAGACACTTCTGCAGTGGACCATCAGTCTGCGCTCGCAGAGTGTAACCACGGCTGTGAACGCATCACGGAACTCTGCTTGCTCACTCGCACACTCCTACACGTGCTTACTGCTTGGATTCCTCCCCAGCACGTACAAAGCACACGCTAGTCGAATTTGTTAAAAATCACTCCTGTGTCTTCTTGCAATCTTAACTTTGTAACGTTTATGATCAACTTGTATTTATGCTTTCAAGACTGTGGCTGTTTTTAGAAAGGCGTATGTCTACAGGAAGGACAGGGAAAGGGAAAACAACACTGGAAAAGCTGGAAATTGAAGCAACATTAACATCGCTAGGGGCTAAAACGCCACAGGGCTTCTGATGCTCCTGAAGTTCTGCAGGTGGATCTTTCCCTCGGACAGCAACTCAGTCCACGACCAGGAGACAGGAAAGACTTCAGAGGAGCAGAAAGAAACGACCTCTACTCCCGCAAAGCAGCAGTTACCAACTACACCTGCAGCTGCCCTGGGTTTGCGTGGCTGCTCTCGGACCGCCTGGTCCCAGGTACGCTGCAGACCCCCTCGTACCCGAGCCCACTCTTGCCCACGATCAGCCCCAGCCGTAAACGGCCATCTTCCACCTCGGGTCAACACAGCGTTTGCTCCTGCTGCTCCCACAGGCATCTCCCCGAGCGGAGGGGGCCTCAGAGCCCCCCTCTACGCCGTGACCCAAAATTCGTCCTCACAGCCTCCTCCCTACATCGGCCGCTTCCCAGCGCCTTGGGCACGTAAGGATGCGTGCCTTCCCATGCAGCCGGCACGGCAGGAGGGACAGCATGCACGTACATGAAGGACAGTTTCCATACTTTGCCACTCCTCTTTTTCAAAATTAAATCTCAATCTCACAACCATTTATGCTTATATTTAAGCCTGGAAACCATCCCATTCAAATTCAGTGAAATCATGCTGACAAGTAAACGGCTTTGTTTCCTCAAAAACTGCGCCTTCCTTCGAAGGGTACTCTCTGCCTTTCGCACTGACTCTCTGCACTATTTCGCCAAGCTAGGAATGGTCCAGAGGAATCTGGAACTGAAAAGAGTCTTTCCAGGAACTTCACGGGACTCGAAGTGCTCTCGAGATGCAAGCTCGATCCAAACCCGCTACCCCAGCCGGCCCCTTCGAACCTTCCTGCTGAAGCAGCACCGCTCTGCAGCAGCCTCGGAGCAATCGGCCTCCCCATCGGAGCAGCACCGGCGCTCCCTCCGGGAACCCCGTCTCCAAAGAGCCAGGGATCTCCCCAGGATCTCCAGGGCTGAGAGCCGGCAGTCGCGCTGTGCTGGGGTACGGCAGGCTGCTGAGCTCAGCCCTTTTATCAACCGCGAAGTTTACGCAGTGACTGTGCTATAAAAACAAATGCCATCTGAGGAAACAGATCCTGGTTTATTGTCGATATGTCTACTACATCCAGGAACGCGTCTACACACTCTGAGCAGGGACACCACCTCTCGAGGCAGTGCCCACGCAAGGCAGCGCCGTTCCTCCGCAGCGGAGCAGCTCTCAGCTCCGGGCTGGGCACCCTGACGCCGCGGGGCAATGCCCACAGCTTGCCATCGCTGGCAGAAAGCACCCCAGCACCGCTACACCCCGCAGGTGACGCCGCTGGATTTGTTATTCCTCTTGAAAAAATGCACTGTATCAGATGGTTACACTCTCCTCTATTTGGTCAAAATCTTGGAGTTGCTTCCAACTAACTCAATGGGTATCCTATATCAGTTCAATAATGAGACACTCCATAACGAAGATGGTATGTCATTAGTATTTCAATAAATTCCAACACGAACCCCAAAAAACTTTTCTTATTTGCACAATCCTGTGTTTCAGTATATTACAATTCAGTGTTTACTTCAATCTTACTTCAACAGCCCTTCAAGTGGCACTGTGCAAACTAAGGAAAAAGAACTCTAGATCAGAATAAAAGCCTCTTTCGTTGTTTTTGCGCAGGAACTCATTTAAGCGCAGCCCTGGACAGAGACACGAGCAGCCTGGATCCTCCGGCTACCGCGGGGCTTGCACAGCCAGGCGAGTAGGGCCCACCTGCCGCCGTGCTGCTCGCGGGCAGAGCCTCCGCACAGGTCCAGTCCCTCGCAATTAGGGCTGCCAATTAGCACAGCCAGCGAGACAGAGACTCGGTGAAGTGGCTTCAGATCCTTTCCAGACTAGAAAGATCTCCCTCTCACTTCCCCAAGCGCTGTAGCACAAGCCTGGTGGGAGGAACACAGCGAGGCGACCGGTGGACACCACCCAGCGATTAGCGTCATGGAGGCTGTGTGCTGCCTGGGACCCCGTCCTCTCAGGGGGGACTGGCCCGACGCTGCCGGCAGCGCTCCCCCCGGAAGGTGCTCCAGCCGGCACGGACCCTGCCTTCTCCCTCTGGTTCACTTTGAAAGCAACACAGACCAGGGGAAGGACATGGGATGCCCAGGAATACACTTTAATTGCTCTTCACCGAAGCCTTCTCTACCCCAAGCCTGTGCTGAGCACACGGCACTGCGGCCCCCGACCAGCAGCAAGACGGTGCCAGGAGCTGGTTCCCAGGGTGAGCATCGCTGCTGCGAAACGGGGAGAGCAGGCGCTCGGCTCTCCACCGAGCCCGGCCCCACGCACCCATCACCAGCCCATGGGGAAAACCAACCCGGCACAGAAGGAAGCAGCAGGAAACAGAGAGGGGATTCCAGAGGGGTACATTGCTAACCATCCCCAGAACAACGCCGCTTTTCCTCTTACCAGGGTTTTCACAGCCTGACCAAACGGGCAGGCGGGCGGCAGCCATGCCTCGGCTCCGGGACGCCTTCCCTCGAAGACCGGCCGTTCTCCGGCGTCAGACTCGGCCCTGGCGCGGGAGCCACGCCTGACATGCAGCCCAGACCCCGACGCAGCGCCCAGGGCAGTGATCCCCGCACGGCCTCCAGCTGGGCTAACACGGCTGCGGGGTCTCAGCAAACAAACACCAAGGCTTTTCCAAAGCCAAACACCAGGCACGGTCACACGGTCTTAAATGCAGCCTGTGGCTTCTGACAAAGCTAAGCGTGAGCCCTGGCAGCAAGGCACCTGCGACAGCTCAGCAGAGACCTGGGGTCACGCCGGGAAGGCGAGAGGCCTCACAGCCTGCCTCTGACCACCCCTCTGCGGACCCGGGACAAACGACCGAACGCGCTTGACAGCAGATTTCGTGCCTCTCAATTTTCCCTGTGAATTAGTTCAGAGTTTTACTGCTTCTGACTGCACCCAGCAGAGTGACTGTACGTAACAAAAACCCATGCTAGTTTCTACTGCACACTGCCTCTAGAAAAGGGACAGCGCAAACGCTGCAATGCAATGTTTTAATTTGGTTTTCATTTCTTCCTGCAGATATAGAGCTGAAACTGTAATGCGAACTCCGAACACTGTAGTGAGCTGCAACTCTTTTGTCCGAGTATCTGACAGCAGATTTCAAAACGCCGTTCATATTCCCACCGAGGAACACGCATGGTTTCGATTGTTTGTTTTTCTAATGGACTATTTGCCACTCTGCCGAACAATTGCACCATTTTCCCAATGTATTTTCCACTTGCCCTGTGCTTCCTCTTCTGGAGCTCAGCCCACTGGCAGACACACAGGCTGAAGAGGAGAAAAATGGCAAATCAGATCTTAGGAATCTGAACACTGTTTATGTTTTCATTTTTTTTCCAAGGGTTACTGCTTTACAAGCTTCCTCGGAATCAGACACGTGTCCTTCTGCCTCCCAGCCCCTGGGCCAAGCCTCCCCTCTGTGCCCTGAAGGCCGTCCCTGCCTTGCACTCCAGTGATGCAGCACGCCCCAAAGTTAAAACTACTGAGAGTCACCTGCCGAAGTGTCCTCTAACTCTGTTTCTGGACTTACTTTGCTGCCTTAATGAAAGGAAAGACAGAGCCAACGGCCTGCCATTCTCACACTACTAGTGAAATACGCTTACCTGGATTTTCTTTTCTTTGTATTACAAGAAATAAATACATAAGGTCCTTATTCTACCCCCTTAGGTAAGTATAACACGAATGACAAGTCAAAAAATCATTGTTTTTTGAAGCAGTGACAAAGTAGAGAGATTTGAACAATAAACAACCACGTCTCTGCGGTGGTAGAAATAAGGTGCTCGCTGAGTTCATCTATAATAACAAGCATGCCTTTATATATTTTTAAGGCTTCACGGTAGAACATGGCAGAGTTCAGGAGCTTAATTTTTAAAAAAACAGTACTTCTCCAACAGCAGACAAAGACTAACACACTGTGTGCTGGTGGATCTGAGACACGAGGCACCAGAGCTGCAAGCTCAGACGTCATCAGCGAAGAGCCCTGAACTTCTAGTCTCCAGCTGTTTCTCAGAATTTCAAAAAAGCAGAGAAATGTGAGAGTTCAAGACTTATCAGTTGTTGAAGGCAGGGTAGGAAAAAGCTTTTACACTTCACCGGGACGTCCAACTTGAGCACAAAGTAGCTGCCTCTGCCGGGGCATAACTTAAGAAAGCAAACATTTACTTGCACGTTGCGGTGCCCGTCATGAGCAGCAGCTCCACAGGGACAAGCTGCGACTCGCCCAGACCCGGTGCGTTTACCGAGTCCACTGAACCCGTTGCACCGGAGCGTTCTGGCCCACAAGAGCTGGCAGCCCGCAGCAAGCCCCCGGCCGGCAGCGCTGCGGAAGACAGCCTGAGCCCACATTGCCCCTTCCCCATTTTCTCCCTCGCTGTCTCCATGCTTTCCGAAACGCGCGGCCGGGAGAGGCGGCGGCGGCCACGGGCTGCGGTGTGTGCCGGCAGGCTGACGGCTGCCCTCCGTGCTCCTGCGACCGCCCACCAGATCCGCATCTGACATCCATCTCCCCACTGCTAGGACGTCTTCATCTCCGTTTTCAGGAAACGTCAGATGACTCACCTCTCGGAACATCTGATGAAGTTAATGCAATTTCAAAAATGAACCCTACTTAGGTGTATTTTTCCAAGAAAAAAAAAAAACAACACGAAGAAAAATGTTTTAAAATTATGCTAAAAATCTAATTTCTGTTGCAAACCGGTTTCTTGATTTAGGAACTCAAGAGCTTATTTTTGCTGGAGAGAGTTTAACAGGCTTTTAGGCATCCAAATTTAGGAAAAAAATCCTATGGCATTTCAACAACGCAGAGCCAGAGCTGGAGTTGATTCAGCCACTCCAGCGCACAATTTGAATATACTACACAATCACCCTTGTTTTAAAATTACCCTCCTCATATCTAAGGGCTCCATTACCCCACACGCGTTTCTCTTGATTAATGCACTACCCTCAGGACAGCCTCGCAGACCTCATCAGGACTAATGATGAAGCGGGGCATTCAACAGCAGGACGATAAAATCTGGCTCTGATTGACAGGGCCGTGACCTCTTCCTCGTGCGGTCACATTCATGGAGGTGTCTTCCTGCTTCTCCCCCACGCTTCTAATTAACATGTGACAACTGCCGCTCCTCACCGATTCAGAACCAGGGCAGAACCCGCGAGGTGCGCCCGCGGGACAGGTCTCCCGAGGAACGACGCGTGTCCGGAGACCAGGGCTGCAGGGCCGCGGTCCCACCAGGGCCGACACAGCCTGGAGGAGAGATGCGCCGCAGCACTCACCCCTCTCTCTCCGCTCTAGACCTACCTACGCAGCTTTTGCTTTCATTTCACTGGAAGAAGGCAAAAAAAACCAAAAGAAGAATTCTACCCAAGTGGAAAGTCCCTCTTCTGACTCCTATTTTTACCTCCCGGCGCAGAGCAGCCGCGGCGTGCTGGCTCGTCCCTGCCCAGCGCCCGCGGAAGACACCTGGGACGGAGGCCAGAGCCTGCCGGGTTCTGCCATTTCGCGGGGTCACCGCAGCAGGGCTTTGCTCTGCCTGTTTATGCTCTAAATATAGCGGAGCACACCGGCCATCTCCCGCGGGGGACCAAGCGCTCCCAGCCGGGGCCGCAGCCCTCGCACACCCCGGCCCGGGGCAGCCAGACGCTGCGACAGGCGAGCGCCAGTTCTTGGGAGCGCTGGGAGAGGAAGCTGCAGTCACAGCTTGTAAAGAGAAATCCTGTGATGAAACACCCGTCTTAGGTCCAAGAGGCAAAGCACGAATAGCTGTTTAGTTAATACTAATATTACATACACTTAGAAAGAAATAAAATATATTAAGGTCAATTTTTAGGGGTACTGCTGTTTTAAAGAGCAAGGATGTTACATCCACACAGAATTACTGAAATATTAAAAATCATTTTGAATGCCCTAATCAAAAATCTTTTATTTTTTCTTTGGTAAACTATTAACTGACCTTACAGGGTCTGGACTAATGGGGTATAGCACGTTCCTAAGTCATTTTTGCGTAACACCTGAAGTTTGGGATATTGCAGAACACGTAACAAAGCGTTTGTTTAGCTCAGCACACACAAAAATTCACAAACATCCGGAACCAAACCAAAACCGAGCAACCGCCTTTCTGCTATGTGGGTTGGACAGGGAATTCAATGCAGGGAGGTATTCCATTTCGTGTTTATGACAGGTATTTTCATACATCCCAGAAACTATTTAACTTACTCAAAAAAAAGAAAAGCAAAACCCAAACCCAAACGACATCCCCCTGGGGCGTGCAGCTCTCGGGTGCCCTGGCCCCGCTCCCCTGGCTGCAGCGAGGGACCCTCCGCAGCCCCGGGAGCCTCCCCAGCACCCAGCACCGCAGCCTCGAGGAACCCTGTGAGCAGGAGCTCCAGGGAACACCCCTGGTAGGCAGCGTATCTTTAAACAGCAGATGCCTGCCCAGCTCACCGCTCGGCTGCCGCGCCGCCTTTCCACGGGCAGCAGCAGGCTGCTTTCCACAACGCTGTAGCGGTACCTACCCCTTGCTACCCACAGAATCCCAGCACGGCAGGGGTTGGCAGGGCCCTCTGTGGGTCATCTGGTCAAATCCCCCTGCCGAAGCAGGGTCACCCAGAGCAGGCTGCACAGCACCGTGTCCAGGCGGGTCTGGAATGAGAAGGAGGCTCCACAGCCTCTCTGTAAAGGTGATAATTACCTCCTTCATTAAGCAAGGCCACAGGAGAGCCCTGCTGACGGCAAGCGGAGAGCTCGCCATGCCGCGGGGTGCCCGGTCTGTCTCGCCCGGACACACGGCCTGGCCGCAGCTCCAGCGCCGCTGGCCTCCTCGCCCAGCGCCGGGTTCCAGGGCACTGCTGACGGCCACCAACACCAATTCACCGACTCCAGCAAAGCCTCCCACAGCGGCGGAGACTCGCATCCAGTTAGGGTCCTTTCGACCTTTTCAGATGTCCCCTCTCTCCACCCTCGCACCCCGAGGCAGGTCTCCGCCTCCCAGGCCACGTCCCCGGCAGGGATGCCGCCCTGCCATCGCACCGGCGGGCTGGCTGCGGTGCAGCGTCCTCGCAGCGGCGGCTGGCCTGCGCCTCGCCGCGAAGAGGAAGCGCCAGGCGTGCTCGCTGCCACCCGGGACGGTGGCCATGGCGGGCAGAGGTGCCGGGCCGGGACTCCCCGTTGGTGCTGGTGGCCCCTGCACTGCTCCTAACTCCAACGCTTCTTTAATCCATAGCAACATTTTGCTTCCACGTTTTAAAATGAGTTTTCCATTCCCCCACACGCACTATAATTACTGTAATTCTGCAATAAATTGGAACAAGACAGAAGCAAACCCACTTCAATATCCCTAAGTTTAAACATGGCTGAGGGTGGTACGGCTGGGTATTTCAGACCCAACAGCGTTTCAGAGGATCTCCCTCTGCCCTGATCTGAGACAAGAGATGTTTTTAAACTCGGGAGTGCTGCAGGATTTGTATGAAACAGCGCTGAGCCCACGTCCTGCCCCGCTCCCGCTGCCACGGGGCCTGGCCGCACAGTGCCCTGCAGCAGCTGGGTACAGCCACAGCTCCCGCTTCCTGGGATTTGCTCCCAAGAAGAGAAAACTATACTGCAGAAAAACCGAACAGACATTTTACCATTTCCCAACTTTTGGTTTTTATCAACTCTACAGAATTAATTCTGTACTGCTTGTGGAGTATTTTAAATGTTAAGATTATTTAATTCATTGTAAAGGAAGGGAAGGCGCTGGGATCCACATGTTTAACACCTATTACTGAAACCACAGCGACAGTAAACCAGCAGCCATACGTTTACAGCCTCTAACTTGGACATGCCTCCTAAAAATCACCATGGGGCTGCACCCTCCCTGCTGCAGCCCTGCCTGCCTCCTGAGAGGCACCTTGCCTCCTGCTAAGCATTGCCCTTCCCATCAGCAAGCGCATCTGTGAAACAGGCAGGATAACCACGGCAGTCCCAGACACAGAAACACAAGCAGGGTGCTCCCAGACACCCAAATAACCCAGGGAGGAACACACTCTTCTAAGATTCACCATCAGCTGTCCAGAAACACCGGCAACCCGCTGGTAGCTACGAGACGGAAACAGATCATCATATTGCTTACGTGGTTTGTGCTATTAAAAACAAAGAATCCTTACAGTGACTTTGCTCTTTCTACGTGAAGCGTCCTTTATCCCAGCTACAGGCAGAGAAAGATTTGGAGGCAAAGGACCAGTCGCTGTAGCCACACCGGAGGATTCGAGCCCTGCCAGGCGCATTTTCCCTTCATTCCCCCTACTTTCCCCCTTCCCCTGAGGAAAACAGCAAACCAAATCAACAAGCATCAATAAAACAACAGCAGCAAAACATCCCACTGCCGGCAGCCAGCAGTCGCTCCCTTTTGGGCTCCAGGGTTTCTCTGGCTACAACCGCTTCTTTCATTAACCGTACATCCTTGAAAATAATGTAACATTTACTCACTTTCAATGAATCAAAGCAGGCGATTACGCGTCCGTTTTCAACTTGGCAGCTTTTCGATGGGTGTGCAAATTTACATTCCGTGTCTGGTCGTGAGCAAGTCCCCCTTTGGAACTCCCTACACACTTCCAGCGTTAGCCATTTTGTGTCCCGGATCGGCGTGACACTCACAGCCATCTTTAGGTTTTACAGGTAGGCAGAATTTCCAATCAAAGGGACAACCCAGCAGCTGAACTGACACACTGGAAATGATGAAAGCGCCACTTCCAGAATACTTTTTTTTTTTTCTCTCCCCCCACTCCCCGTTTTAAAAGTACGTGTCAGGCGGGGTGGCTGCGGTCTGCGGGCGCAGCCGTGCCCCCGGCAGTTCGGAGCGCGGCGCTGCCAGGCGGCAGAGGCGCGGGACTCGGCGAGGCGCTGGGATCACCAGCGAGCAGCGTGGCCTGGGACCAGCCTGGCGCGCTCAGCAGCCCATCCGGAGTGCCGGCCGCAGCCCGCCGGCGAGGCACGCATGGGACCGTGGCAGAGCCTGGGCGCAGGGCTCCCGAGCTGCTCTCCGCGCAGCCGTCGGAAAGGCAATCTCCACGCCGGCGAGGTCGCAGCGCCGGGCGGTCGTGGTGCAACCGGTATCGATTAGTTTGGCATAGACAGATGCAGCAGTTTAGAGCAACGATCGGGATCAGAGATATATATATATATATATATATATATATGTATTTTTTTTTTTCCTCCTCTCCTCGATTTTCGGGCGGAAGATCTCTGACCTCCTCTCCGCAAACTTTTATTTCTACAGTAAAGCAGGCTGCGGCAAGGCCCGGCAGCGCCGGGGTCGGCGGGGCTCGGCGGTGCGCTGTCGTCGCAGTCTAGCTGGCAGCAAGCAAGGCAAAAAGCAGCGGCGGCGGCGGCTCTAGCAGCGGTCCCGAGCGGCAGCGACGTCAGGGAAGGCACTTCCCAGCACCGACCTGCAGAGAGAAGAGATACGTTACCGCGGGGCGGGCGGCCCCGGCGCGCCCCGCACCCCCCCGCAGCCCACTCACGCCGCCGGGCTGCCGGCGCCGCGCCCGCTTCCCCGGGGCCCGGCCGGGCGCCAGCGGGAGCCAGCCAATCGCCGAGCGCGTTGCAGCGGCGGTCCCGGGCAGGAAGCCAATGGCGGGGGCCGTCTTATGAAAGGTCGCGCCTGTCAGACGCTCGGCCGCGCTGCCCCGAGGACAGAGCGAGCGGGCCCGGGCTCGGCCCGACGGGCAGCGAGGAGGACGGGCCGCGCCCGCCGCCCCGCCCCGCTCCCCCCGCACGGACGCGGGAGGCCGGGCCCGCCGGGAGCCCGTCACAGCGCCGGGCAGCGGAGCGGCGCGGCCCCGGGGCGCGGGGGGCCAGCGGCCGGGCGCTCCCCCGCAGCCTCGGGGCCCGGCCCGGCCAAGCCCCCTGCAGCCCCGGGGCCCGGCGCTCTGCGCGCTCCCCGGTGAGCCGGGAGCGTCGCGACAAGCACCCTCCGCCTCCACCACAACGCCCGGGGTCCGACCCCCAGCAATGAGGGGGTAAGCCTTTCCCCGTCGCCGCCGAGGTGGAACGGGTGCTGCTCTGCGGCGAGCTGCAGCTGCCCAGCTGTGCCACGGGTCAATATAACTCCGCAATAAATTATAACTCTCGTCCCAGATTACTGTAACTCTGGTTGTAACTCTTTGTCCAGGTCTCGGCAGAGCAGCCCGGAGCAGGGGCTCTCGCGGCAGCGCCGGCAGCACACGTACTGCGGGACAACGCCGGCGATGGGAACCCTCCCGCCAGCACCGCAGCCCCCCCGCCTTGAGGGGAAAGTTGTTCACGTCCTTGTCTTTCCAAAGATGCTGCTCCGTAATCTGCACGTCCCCCCTTTGCCCCCCAAAGCAGCATCACTGGCACTGTCAGCAGAAGCACATCTTGGGGAGTGCTGCCCGGCAGCGTGGATGCAAACCCATGGACGAGGAACACCTACGAGGAGTCTTTTTCCAGGGAGTGATTACAACAGACTAGAGGAGAAGTAAAGCACACCTAATACAGCTCATAGGATTAGAACAGGCACCGTGGTTTCCTTGCCAGGACACTTCTAATCACGCCTGCATTTTTAATCCCTGCTAGCAGGAGAGAAACAACAGCACGTAATTACTTGCAAGCACAAGTTAACAGCTAGGTATCTTCTTGGTAAACACAGACATTCATTGGCTTCAACTGCCCAAAGCTCAGAAGTCGGAGTCACCCCATGCCAGCAGTGACTGCTGGTCAGCACTCTGGCGTACAGCAGAGACTCAGGTCTTGAAAACTCGTTTCGTAGCAAGTGTTCAGGCAGACGGGTTTGGTTCTCCCGCCTGTGCCACGCTACCCAGCTGCGATGGGTTAGCACCCGTTAGGTTAGGAGAGCTGAAGGTGCAGAACAGCACGCCGGGACCCCCCGAAGCCGCCTGCCCACGGCCACCAGGCTCCAGGAGCAGGACAGAGAGCTTTGGGAAGCCTCGCACGCGTCGCCCGGCCTCCAGCTACAGTGTGCCGCGCCGCGCCCTGCCCGCCCGCCGCAGACACAGGTAACAGATGCAGCCGCTTCCTCCCACCTCACCCCTGCACAGCACAAAATGACTACTTTTGAGTGTCAACACAGCTGTGAAACACCTCTAAGCAGGGATTTTCTCCTGTTCACCGGGTTGGTACACAATCCATACCAAGCACTGATTTTTCCAAACACCAAGACAAGTTAGAGCAGCAATTGATATATTTTACATGCTAAAGCCAAAGTAAGTTAAAGGCCGCGTTTTCAAAACAAGGTATTTAATTTCACTCTCATTACAAGAGTCATCACCCCTAACAAGGAAAGAAAGATAGCGTGAAGGCAACATACAAAACGTAACCGGATGAAAACTATCTTTTGTGCTCACATGTAGTGAGAGGAGTAATCTTCCTGGTAAAACTCATGAAGCTATGTTTTATTCCTAGCTTTGTAATAAGTTTCCTATTTGGAGTCAGACTAGCCGCTTGCAGTGAAATCCTGCTCCCGTTGAAGTCAGTGACGTATCTGTAACGGCATTAAACGAGGCTGAATGTCACCCTTCGCTCATCAGGCTGCCAGCTACAGAAAGAAAAGTATTACTCCGAGGAGCTGTGATGCCTCCGAGGTAGATCTTCTGAATGCGAAGAAAGGCCAGATGTGTATTTTGTCTGCACAGTTACTTGAAGAAAAATTGTTTTGTCAGAATTTGTTATCTACCTGAAAACACAGCCAGAAATGTGAGCTTTAAAAATAGCCTTCAGCAAAAACAAAGACTGACTTCAGACCAGAGTAATATCTTCAATATCTGCACTAAATAAAGCAAGATGGTAGCATACAATTCTTTCTTTTTTTATCTGCATAAACTATTTTCCTCTCACTTTGAAATTCTCTTGTGATATTCCAAGTCAGTGGAGTCCCCCATAAGCCTCAGATACTGAGGGATATCGCTGTCTGCAACAAACACCCAGCAGATCCACTGATGTCTCTCTCTCAGCTGTCTCTGATAAGCCAGGAGAGGCTGCGGCAAATCCAGAGGGAGGAACCACAGTCAGAGGACAGGAAAGGGGCCGAGTCAATTTTTATGGTATTTTTTTAAATTCAGTTAAAATTTATTTGGGGGCTGACAGTTCCCAGACTCCACCTACCAGGCCATTCGGTACTAAAGGCGGTTCTTCATCCACAGCTGATTTTTGAAGTTCACCTTTTGAAATCTGAAAGTATTTGCTACTTATCTTGGGACTGTTGCAACATTGGTTTGGACGAGGCATAACCTTGCCTTCACCGATTATTTGGGATACAAGGAAAATTAAGCTCAAATTATCGAAAGCAAATTAAAAGGTGATTCTCAGAAAAGACAAAAGAGGTAAGTAACACTGAGAAGTCATTCCTTAAGAGGGGTGCCTTAGTTGTCTGCTGAGCTGGGTCAATGCAAACGATTAAGCAACAACTTCCCAAATCAATGGAAAGGTTACCTGAAAATGCCGAGAAAGCGACAGGAACACAGAAAGGACCGTGTGATTATGGTTTCTAAGTTCTGATTAAGTATGTTCCATTTCTATCCCCTCCCGTGATTGCTACAAGAAGCGTTGCAGAGCCAGGTTAATGGTAGGCTTCCCCCTCTCCTCGCTGCAGTCGGACACAACGCCACGGCATCAGATGGGAGCGTCTCCCTGCGCCGGAGCCGCTCCCAGGAGCCGCTGCTTCCACTCCTCCTGTTACGGAGTTTGCTGGATGCTCCCGTTTGCTCTATCTCAATTCGCACACGTCGCTCAGAAAGAAAGATGTACACAGCTGGACAGGCAAAACGCACAACGCTAACGAAGAACATGGCAGTGAAGAATGCTATTTTTATGCTCAGAGAAAGTGGAAGCAAAAACGCCGGTCTCAATGACATGAGAACTGTCAGCAGGAACAGATAATTACACAATGTGAATTCGTCCTCATGACAATGGGTCTAATGAGATAGGAAATGGAATAAAATCAATACTCTATTTACATTGACAGTACAGTCTCAAAGCTTGAAATGGCCAAATGGCTGTCTTTTAAATAAAGAAATAAAAAAATTATTGACTGCCTTACAGTATTTTCAAAACACCTCTGCCAAATTCAAAGTTTACCAATAACGTATCTCAACATAAAATTTGGAAAAGATACAGCAATTACTCCATGGCACATCTGAGGGATATAATTATAGCGCTGTCAAACGATTAAGCAGAAACAATGAGCTAATTAACATCTTGGCCACATAACAGTGAAGGACTGGTTAAAGAAAAATATTCTTTAGCGAACTACTGCTGAACAAACCAAACAGGTCTTGTTCTCTAGCTCTGTAGGAACGGTACCCGCTACACCGGTAACGGCAGCACGGAACAGCAAGCAGGCCCCTCTCTCAACTTCGCACTTCTGCGTCTATCGGGGGAAAAGCAGAGCGCCAAGGCGCAGCGCAGTGCAGCCAGCCCTGACGCGGGGCTGCGCAGGGCCTGACCACCCGAGACAGCCGTGTCTCGCCGCCCCCGCACCCAGCAACCCGCGGCACGAGCAGAGCGTGGTAAAGCGATGAGCACACACCGGCACTGACCCACCCAGCACGCCCCACGGCAGATTTGTAAAATGCCTGCCAATGCTACTTCTACAACCCAGATATTCTGCATAATATACACAGTTCTAGCAGCAGCAGTCCTAGTGGTAGTGTTCAAAGTGTTACCTCAGTACCGCTTAGCTCCGACAGAGCTGCTGGGGCAGGCAGCACAGCCTCCCACTGGCTTCAGGGGGCTTCACTGGCAGAGCCGCCCGCATCAGACAGATTTTCACCTTGGGTGTATTTCACAGTTTCTGAAACCGTTTTAGCAGAAACGCCTAACTGTGACATTACATCTGAATCTAACACATCCAAGCGTAGTCAGTTCATCAAAACTGGATAAATAATGAAAGAGACACCACATCGTAAAGGGCGTGCCCCGCACTGCACACGTGTTACTGCAGTGTGCAGAAATAAGACATCTCCTTGAAATCGGTTCTCCAAGACTCACATCCCTAACCAAACTGCGAACCAATTTCTAACAACAGTCTAACGGCACTGACGCACAAACCCCATAGCCCAATCCTTTCTTACTTTAGATTAATTAGAGTAATGCTGTTTTCAAGTCAGAAAGTTATACTACAAATTCCTTAAACCCTCTCTCTTTTGAAGAGTAGCTGGTTATGAATTAACCACTGTAACTGTAATTTAAAAACAACATTAAAGTCAAGAAATATGCCTGTTGAATTTTTTTTTTTTGTAGATATCAATCTCCTTTACAAAATCTGGGACTCCAGAGACAGGCAGAATTCCCACTAGCTGACAGCCTCAGACGGATGTGTATTTACAAACCGGAGCAGGGCAAGGCCAATGCCTGCCTCCAGCCCAGCAGATGTGCCCACGGGCTGTCCTGCCGCTCGTCCAGCTGGGACCAGAGACACAAAATGGCAGGCAGGACTACTGTGCTTAATCCGCTCTGCCCTTGATTTATCTATTACAAAGCACTCACATACTCATCCACACCGCTGAAGTTACAAATATTTTTTCTGGCAGTAAAAGCACGTCCATCTTGTAATTCCTTTACCATAACATTTACACAATATATTTTAGAAATAGGAAGTCCTGTATTATCCTGGCATAGGGGAATCTCAACTGTCAAATAAGTGACATTTCCCACACAAGTCTAAAAAGAAGCTGTTTATCTTTAAAAGTAATAGTAATCGAGCAATTTGACTTAAAACGCTGAGAACTGAACCAAAAGCTCTTTTATTAAAACCAGTCTTATGTGCTTGTTCTAAAGACTATTAAACACTGATTTTCTGTACAAAGACATTTAAGAGGCCATAACTACACATAACCAACGACGCACCCTTCTAGAAAGCAAAGAGCTATTTATTAATCAGACTCTTGGACGTTAAAGACGTTTTGTTTGATGAACTGCGAACGTCCACAAGCCCAGTGCTGGGCAGAGGAGCACGGTGACGCAGCTCAGCAGCATCGCTCCCGGCCCAGCCCGCGGCAGCCCAGCCTCTCCTCTGGGGTGGCACGGGGGTGCACTGCACATTGGCCGCCCCGCACTGTCCCTGCCACCAGAAGGGCACAGTTCACCTGTGAAATGTCTCCTCCTCCCTCCTACACCACGCACATGTGTGACTTCTGCCCGCGTCGGTGGGAGCGGGCCAGGGTGCCTCTTGATTACGCAGGCAAATACTAATCAAGCACGCCCTGCACGCAGCAGGGCGTTTTCCCTGGGTGTTTTCCAGGGTGCCTCTGGGTGTTTTCCTCGAGAACACAGCCACATGCCGAGCCTCAGGACAAGTCCCACAGCTGAGACTCGAAACCGGGAGCTACTTGTGACAGTGGGAAGAAGGATCGCTACACATCACGGAAAAACATTCCCATATTGACAGGTGACTTCTAGCTGAACGAGTGTATATATGTAAAATACTAAATATATATAAAAACCATGATTATTAGCATCACCCATGGTAACAACTACCACAGAAAAAAGCAACGTCCATGACTCAGCAAGGGAAGCGACCGCTTCCCTCTAACACCGAATTCAGCTGATGCCGATGGTTTCAGGGAGGAAAAGTGACCCGGAGGAGCTCTCGCTCGCCCGAGACGCAGCAGGCACCCAGCCTAGCTTCTTGCACGTCAGACGCCTTAAAATCTACTCTATAGCCAGGGAAAAAAATACTGGCGCCTTATTGCTGCTAAGGTTCCCACTTTTTACAATCAGATGCCTCCTTTTTCACTTCCCTTCCTCCAGCAGCTGCCCCATGGCCCTGGTTGCAAAGGGAGGCTTCTTCCTCCCCCCGACACGGCTGCACGAAGCAGTGGGTAAGAGGAGTCTTGAGAGGCCGCGCTGGTGAGCGCCTGATGGAGCACAGCACACACACCGTCCGTACTAATGTTACTATTAATTTATTACCAGGAGCATTTGCTCCAGCCAACGAGCTCCTGCGCGTCGCTAACCTGCCCCAGGCCAGGCACACCCCCCCCCCACCCCCCCCAACCTCTGGATTTCTATGTTCTCGCCCCTTTGCATGATGACCGCTTTGTTCTGCGAGTAATCACGAACCAGCAGTCTGGATGCAGCCACCACGTCCTCACACACATCAAACTCCTGGGTGAGATGCAATCTGAGCTTCGTTACCAGGAACGGAACGGGCCATTCACTGCCGCAGCAGCGGGCGTGCTCGCAGCGAGGAGAACCAGCAGCCGCAATTACGCGGATTGCTTCATCGCGCATCTGACTCGGGGGCAAACCGAAAGGGACACGCACACGGAGAATGAGGAACACACCATACGGCGTTCTGCTTTCGACTGCACGGCGGAACTCGGGCTGCGATGGCCCGGTCACTCCAGCTCCGTGACGGTGAGCTGTGGCAGAGCTGCGACAATCACACGCTTCCCTCCACGGGTGAGAACATCACTTGGGAGTGGGCGAACACAGGGTCGCCGACGCGGCAGGGGCTGAGAGCCGCAGGCAGCGCCAAGCCACCACCCCATTCCTGCACTTCCAAGACGGGCCCGGAGGCCCCGCAGCCCCAAAATCGCCCCAGCCTCCCCCACAGGGGACACACGGCGCAGGGGGCACCGCCAGTGCGGTGCCGGGACGTCGCTGCCCCATGCCCACGAGCCTCCACATGCAGCCACAGAAAACTACTCCAGCATCTGCTGCGACGAAGGAGATAAAGCCGACCGCCCTTCGGTTCAAAGCTTTCCAGTCTCAAATCCAAAATAGAGTATTTTCTACAGTTTAATTCATTCTGGCCTTACACTTGATTTATATTTATCAGTCATATCCTTCCAGGATAGTAAAAACTTGTACGACTTATCAGGAAATACAATGAATCTAAAATAATTTCCTTTCGTTATTTATGTGAGAATCTAAATCCCAGAGACTGGGGTTTTTAACTTTCTGTGCTCTGTCACCACCCAAGGTATCACAGACAGTTGTTCTGCACTGATATAAGAGCAAAATGACTCCTCTGCTGACAGCAAAACTGGTCAAGTTTAGGAGACGCTTTCCTGGACTCACCAGCGATCACTACACACGCAGCACTCGGCAGCACAGAAACACTCACCACTCGTGATTAATTTTGCATCATGAACAATCTCACCTAAGCTAAATAAACACGTGTCTTCAGACACCAAGGAAAAGCTCGCAAAAAAGAAGTAATAAAAGCTGAATGACTATGCTTTATCTTAGGAAAGAAGAGAAGAAGGTCTTGAAGACCATTTTTTGATCAGTATTTGCTACAATTTATTGTCACGCTTGTTCACGCTGAACCATGACACTTGCGCAGCTAACGATAATCGTGAACACCAACGCCCAAGAGCCCCTGCTCGGAGCAGCTGCTTCTGCTCAGTGCCGGCGCCAGAGGAACCCCACGGCTGGCGGAGGTGAACGACGCGGGGACGGCCAGGCAGGGTTGTCCCAGTGCCAGGCAGCAGCGACACCGTTCACGGGGCCGCCCTCCCGGCGCGGTGCCCTGCACGCCTGGCTGAAGGCTGGCCTGCCTTCCTCCATCCTCCAGCAAGAGCTGCCCTTAGCGACGAATCTGGCTAACGCTCCTCTGTTCGTGGATCCCCCGATGTCCGAACGGCCCAGCTGGTGCAGCGCTGCTTTGGTACACACCTGCATACGGCTTTTCTCTCCTTTCTAGCCTTTTGCTGTGGGTAAGAAAGATGAAGTTTGGGGAGGATGAAAATGATTTCTGGTTACTTCAGTGCCCAGAAGGCAGCCCTTCCAGAAGGTCTGTGCTCCTACGGGAGGCAGCTGCAACGCCGTCATGCCTGCAGCCCGGCCAGCGCAGGGTCCTGGGGCGTTCCTGGGGCCACCGAGCGACAACGGCCTCAGAGATGCATATAGGGCTATGAGGATGGTGAGGGGACTGGAGCATCTCTCCTACGAGGAGAGGCTGAGGGAGCTGGGCTTGTTCAGCCTGGAGAAGAGAAGGCTGAGAGGGGACCTTAGAAATGCTTACAAATATCTCAAGGGTGGGTGTCAGGAGGACAGGGCCAGACTCTTTCCAGTGGTGCCCAGCGACAGGACAAGGGGCAACGGGCACAAACTGAAGCAGAGGAAGCTCCAGCTGAAACCGAGGAAGAACTTCTTCCCTCTGAGGGTGACGGAGCCCTGGCCCAGGCTGCCCAGGGAGGCTGTGGAGTCTCCTTCTCTGGAGATATTCCAGACCCGGCTGGACGCGGTGTTGTGCAGCCTGCTCTGGGTGACCCTGCTTCGGCAGGGGGCTGGGCTGGGTGACCCAGAGGGCCCTGCCAACCCTTGCCATTCTATGATTCGGTGACGCTGCTGGCGTAACACACCAAGGCACACGAGCTCACCCACAGGCTGTCATCATCTGAGCTTAATAAATATATTTTAAAAGAAAGAAAAAGAGCAAGCAGCAGCCTGGCGTGAAAGGCGCAGTGAGTGTGGTGGCACCTTGTGCATCACCCCAAATGGCAGCTGCAGGGGTGTCCAGCTTGGCCAGTCAGACCTTCGGCCATTTTTGTTTCTGGGTTACGGACCAGGTCCTAGCCCACTACCTTGCGCAGTCATTCTTTGTGGCTGTTGCACGGCTGAGCTATCTGAAGCATTTCTGAGCTCCCACCCGCCACAGAACAACCCAGGAACGTCTCTGAGGCAGAACGCAGGCGGACCCTTCGCCACCCCCTTGCACCCCTCGCGGTCTCGCACAGCAACGGCGGCCAGACCAGACCCCCTTGTCCCAACAACACTGCCTACGGCTTGCTCTCTCCACCCACTCCGGTTTGGTTTGGCCGGGCCGGGGGAGCAGCGTTTCCCTGCCCTCCAGCAGAGCCCCGAACACAAGGCTCGCGGCCCCGACTACCATAGTCTCCTTCCTCAGCAAGGAGAAGTGAACCATGTCCTTGGCCTGCTCCGTAGACAACCTTTCTTACACTCAACCGGTGCCACATCACACAACACATAACCTTCAAATTCTCATTAATTCTTCTTGCAGAAGAAATGGCCTCTATATATTCACGCAACGTAAAAATGGATCGCTTTCCCCAAAAAGCCTGCTACGACAGAATAAAAATACCAACGTTAACGTGCCAAAGGACCACAACTGTGGAACAAAAATTTGAGACTACAAGTATTGAAAAGACTCCAGTTATATCCCGTTCTTAGCGTTACTTGAAACATTATTAAACTAGCCGAAATAACAGCGTGAAGAATGATGCCGTATGAAAACTCAGTACAAGAGAATGCTGGCGGCTGTTTAGCGGTGCTGCTCACGCGCGGGGTGCTCCTTCTGCACCTCCTGGTCGATCTTCTCCCTAGAGACGAGCCCCCGCGCCAAGCCCCTGGGCTCGGGGAGCCAGCCCCCGGGACGAGAGCACCCAGGGGTCCCCCCAGCCCCGTCCATGCTCCGAAAAATGCCCACAGCGTGTCACATTGATGTCGAGCTCCACTGTTTTCACCTGCTTTCCCAAAGCCTTTCTCACATGGGAGGTTCCTCTCCACCCTCTACTTGCGATCCCCTCCAGGCGTCCCCTTTTCCACTAACGTACCTGCGCAAGCCACCCACACCGCACAAAGCAGGGAAGGCGTTTCAGAAAAGGCTCCAAAGATCATTGTTTGCCGTCTATTCTCACTCTTGCCTCTAAACACTATTTAAAAACCACCATACACAAAAGCTTAAAATTCTAGTCTTGTACAAAAAACATGGAATGTTTGGAAAAGAGCTTCTGAAAAGCTTTAAGAAAAAGCAATTTTTATAAAAATGGTGATTAAAGACAAAATGCTTAGAAGTTGTAGAAAACAAAACAAACAAACCCAAAGCAATAATTTTGTCAGCCACGCAGAAAAATCAGTGAAAGAAGTTCAAATTCTTGTATTTTAGTTGCCACCATTAGCTGTATTCAATTAGGAGAATTGAACAGTGCTGAGTCTACTTTTCACAAAAAAAAAAAAATCACATCATTAAAGATTTATTTCTGGAATATATTTGCACATAAATACAGGAGCTCAATAAAATGCTGATAAGCAGCAAGCAAGATATTTTCCCAGGGACTCTCTTCTAAGCAGCCTGCACAGCTAAGTCACAGCAGCGAGTGCCTGCGCTCCCAGCAGAACGTTTCTAACTGAAACACATCAAACAGCCGAAAAGCACATAATTACATTATCAGTATCACAGACTCGCTACCTTTGATTTTTCACTGCTTGGGAAAGGAGCGTCACAGGCAGCTGAAGCTTTGCCTGCGCATCAAGCACCGAAGGATTCCCGTATAAAATTATATATGGAAAGGATTTCACTGAAAACCAGACGTGATCATACAAAGTCAAGAATGCTGCCCAGGCACTAATAAAGTCTTCCAGACACTGGAAGAAACATTTTTTGTTTGGATTTTTTTTTTTTTCCCAAGCTTCAGGGAGTCAGAGAAAAAAAAATACCAGGGTTTATTTCTCACAAGTAAATCATGGCATGTTTATCAGGACGCGCAGTTGACAGAACCTTTCTTCCACGGAAACCAGATGGCACCAGTGACACCGGAATAGCCCACGTCAGTTGGGACAGAAAGCAGCGGCCCGGGGGTCCGGCGAGGAGGAGGAGGAGGAGGAGGAAGGGCAAGCGGTTCTGCACCGCCAGCCCCAGAGCAGCCGCCATCCCGCCGGCACCCTCATGAGCAGAGCTCGGCAGGTGCTGGAGTAGCGGCCCTCGGGCACCCGCGCGCACAGACACGCGTTTTCTGCCGTGAATCCCGGCCTCATCACCGCTGCCTCCAGCTTGGCAACCCGCTCGGAAAACCTGACACATCTGCCTGGTGCCCGCATGCTCCTCCACCGTGCCCCCGGGCAGGGCCGAGTCCAACGGCTCCAGACCTCGCCTCGACCTAGACCCAATTAAGGCAGTGCACGTCACTTTCTCCTACAGCAATCTACTTAAACCTCGCGGAGAAGCTGATCTCCTTGAGTACCGTGTAGGTGTCACTGCGGCGGGGTGAACGCCGCTGCAGTGCCCTGCACAGGGCGCTCGGGGTTACAGAACGACCCAGAGAGGAGTGCCGAGGGCCCCGCAGCACCGCGCCGACAAGCGCCCATCGCTCTCCCTTTTTTAGAAGGAAAAACTCCCATCAACTTCTCTGGAAGCAGGATTGGGCCCAGAGCCCAAACATGCTCTGGGTTCCCAAGCCCTTACTCACCGCTCGCAGGCGGACTCGCTTGCCAGGAGCCAGCAGCGCAGCAACAGCAACGTGCGGAGCTGCTCCACGCGGCACGGCCGCAACGGTGGCGGGAGCCTGGGGTCCAGCATAGCACCCGCAGCCCGCTCCTGCAGCCCGCGCCGCCGGCATCCGCACCCCGCTCCTGCAGCCCGTGCCACCAGCATCTGCACCCCGCTCCCGCAGCCCACGCCGCCGGCATCCGCACCCCGCTCCTGCAGCCCGCGCCGCCCGCAGCCGGCCTCGGCCGGGGGAACGTTGCTGTGCTTCGTGCTTGCTGTGTTCAACCCCGCACACGCGCCCCGCAACCGCTGTCTCTCCCAGTCTGCGGGCCGTACCAAGCGTGAGCACAGCCGCCGCCGGCCAAGCCTCCCGTGCAGGCTCTTTGGGCAAACTGGAACTCACAGCCACCCAAGCCAGGGAGCGTTATTTATAACGCTTTTGACATTTTACTTTTCTGTCCAAATAATACCTGCTCCAAGTTCGAGTCCAAGGCATATTTTGCCTTGCCAGATGATCTGCGACCGTCCCATGACTTATTACCTTGTTATCATCACCAAGCTTCACAAACAGGGCTGCTGGGTCTATTAATCTTCTGAAACACAAAGTCTGAAACCGTAGAAAGAAAGCGTATCACTACAAGATATATAAAATGTGGTCTAGTGAGATAAGGGGAAAATTCACTGCGCACTCTGTTAATTTTTTTCTCTGCCACTGCAAGCAAGACCGACACACTTTGTAAGAACCAACTCTGAACGCAACATTAATGGCTAGCACGTAAGCGAAAACCCTTCCTTCTCCAGCAGCAGGCTCCCTCGGGCAGACAGCAAGGGTGCTTCCAACTGGAAAACCTGCACTACACGCAGAAGTTCAAACTGCTACCCGTAAATTCAGACAAAGAACTGGTAAAATGAGTCAGATGCAGCTGGGCTGGCCACGGAGGGCTACATGAACGCTCACTTCTCAAAATGCCAAATGACTAGACGTATTTCAGCCCGCCTAGTACTCGCTTCTTTTTATTGTGCTGAAATTCATACTCATTCAGCCACTGATACACAGATTGTGTATTTCTGTCCCAAAATATTTTTTTGTGAATACAAATATTTGGCAGATTTGCCAAAGCGTCAGGTCCTAAGCGCAACGCAGGCAGCCACAGGCTTCCTGAGAGGGCTCAGGTCAGGGCTGGAAGGGGTTTCTCTCTGAGACCCCTCACCAGCAGCGACCGGCAGCTCCAGGAGGCAGCGGGGCTGCAGAAGGACACACAGCCGGGGGGCTGCGCTTGCACACGGCCCGTCCCCTGCGTGGGGTCAGCGCTGATCATACACCCGGCTTAGGGAAGGGCCAACCTGGCTACAGAAAACTCACAGCCCTGGCCTCCTGGGTGTTCTGTGCGACCCGCAGATTCAAAGGAAAATGAGCTCCGCGTGCAGTGCTCAGCACCCCAGCGGCAGCAGCACGCTGCTCCTGCTGTTCCTAGTAACTCCAAACAGCAAGCATCCCACTGCAAATTCACAGGATGGTTTGGGCCTGGAGGGGACCTTACAGACCACCCAGTTCCTCCCCCTGCCATGGGCAGGGACCCCTTCCACCAGCCCAGGGTGCTCCCAGCCCCGTCCATCCTGGCCTTGAACCCTGCCAGGGAGGGGGCAGCCACAGCTCCTCCGGGCAGCCTGACCAAATTCAACCTGCATTCAGTGAGAACTTGCGTTAGACTTTCGTGAGGACTAACAGATTATATCTACTGCAAACTTTGACTGTTTTTGTTACAGAACACTAGAAGCAAGTTCTCCCAGCTACCTCAGGTAGAGACATTTTGGATAAAAATATTCTTTTGTAACCATGCAGCAGACACACACAATTTGAAACATGGACAATTCCACAAGGTGGTAGGTGACAGCAAGCAGGCATCTTAAAAAACCAACCGATCCCAGAGTAAAAGCCACCCTGCCACGCAGGTGGGCTTCACCCTGCGGTCAGCACACACCAGCTCGCAGGGAGCCAGCCCCGTCTGCCGCAGCTGCTCTCGCTCTCCCGCTGCACCCATGGACGAAACTCCAGGTCAGCCTCAGAGCAGGAAACCTTACAGCCGCTTCTGAACGCACATAACAGCGTAAGACAACATTTGCTGCTGGCTTCTTTCTCCAAATGTAGCAATGCCGAAGGCGCTCACCCTGTGCAGACTGCTGGAGGTAGCATGGGACCGGGCGGCACCGGCCGCTCGCCTGAAGGGCCTCACCGGGAACCCCGCGCTGCTACAGAACGCCAGCCTCGACTCCTTGCATTAAATCTGTATTTTTTTATCTTGGGAGGTAGACAAGTTTCATCACAACGGTGATACGGTTTTAACGGTCCCTTCTCTTTCCGTGTTACTTGCTGTGAACCCTCACTGACACTAACGGGAATTACAATGGCACATTACAATGGCAGAGCAGGCTCCGAATGTCACCGAGGACAGCAATAAAAAACCATCCACATGTTTACCCTTTCGGTAAATAATTACGGGGTAGTAGGAAGGAAATGTTGTTTACTTTGCTGCATTACTTGGGAAACTAAGTTTACAATACGTAATTGTTAATAAAATAAAAAATAATAATCATAGGCAACTGCTCTAATCCCTGAGGAACACGAGCAGCGGAGACCAGCCCCACGCAGGCGATGGTGCGCAGGACCACGGCAGCAGGATGGAGCCAGCACAGGGTCCCCGGGACGCGGCCGGACCCAGCCGGGCTCCCCACCCTGTGGTCTGTGGGTGCGCAAGCGCATCGGCCAGAGCCCTGCGTCGGCACAGCCCAGCTCCGCTGGCACCCCGACAGACCCCGAGCCCTCGGGCAGCACCCGCGCGCAGGACTGTTCCGCCACCGCTCACAAACCAACAGCAGCACAAAACCCAACCATTGCAGGCAACACCTGCCCACTGACGTTGGCGTCCTGCCTCATGCAGGCTGGAAAACCGTCGTAAAAATACACACAATACAAGCGCAGCAAAATTCCTGCTGGGCGGGAGCAGTTGCAGGAATTTTCTGATTAATACTCATAGTTATGGAAGTCATCTTCAGCATGGAGAAAAATCATAAAAATATGACAACAAAAGGGAATGGAACTTTTTTTGCAGTTTTATCTTAACGAGCTGGTCTTTGTTAACAGCAAAATCGCCTCTTCATAGCGTTTGCATTTAAAATGTGCTTAAGGCAAAGGAAAACACATACTCAGCCTTTGAAACTAATGAATAGTTACTGCAAGGCCTCTCTTCCGCTCCAACACGTGTGACCTCCTCGGCGTTAGCGCGGTTAGAAAAACGACGGCTGCAGTTTGCACGTGCAGCTCCTAAGCAGCAAGCGTCCCCTGTTCCGGACAGCGAGAGGTGCCAAGGCCCATGCTCCTCACCACCGGCGTTCCTGGGCCGTTACCACCTCCGCGTTTAAACTAAAGCAGCGGAATGAAACAAGTACTTAAAGGAAATCAAACCAGAGGAAAGCGTATGTTGTAACCTGCGCTGGCCAGCAGACCTTCCTCCACACCACAGGGGTAAGAACCTTTACCGTGGCCACACAACCCATCCAGGATAGCTTGGTAAAAGCCAGCAGCTTTCACAGTCCATCTCCTCAGGGCAACCCAAATATCAGCCCGCGGAGCGGCGCCCTTTGACTGCTCAATGCCTGCTTCAGCTGTTTGGTGGGACGCATCACCATCTCCTGCACTTCCAGTTTGTTTTCCAGGCTCCCAGTCCAGGGAAGCCAGCTCTGCACCTGCCGCAAGGATGCACAGCGACGCAGCTCGGACACAGAACAGCACATTTGCCAGCCCTCCTAAAAGCCCTTGGAGGACAGGCTGCAGTGAATGACATTACAGCTTCTTTTCAACAGTACCTTCCCTGCTCAAGAAATTTTGGAAAGTAGCATTTTCAGTGCTCCCGAGACATGCAAACTGGACAAGCACCAGCAGCCTCCATGCAAAACAGGTTTTAAAAGAAAAAAAACAGCAGCACCTGCTACTTTCAGATGCTTGTCAGTGTGTGGTATTTGTCACAGAGGTGTCTAAAAATGTTGGTTTATTCAATCCTTGGCCTTGTTATAGGAAGCAGAATAAACTCAGCAATTGTTACCAAGTAATACCAGTAAATGATGAACAGTATCTGAGACTTGGTGAAGCAACAGAGTACTAGAACTCAAGAGGTGGAATAAAGCAGAACAAAATTACCTTTCTCCAAAACTGAAAATGAATGTCTGCATTTTAGGCTTGAAGCAGCTCGATCCACACTACCTTATTTCTGATTATACTGTCGAACCTCCGAAAGCAGAAGGAACTAGGAGCATTTCCAGTCTCAAGAAACATCAGCAAAACCCCCCGAAATGCTACTTGTGCCCCCAGCACGGCGCCGCTGGCTGGACCCGCAGCCTTTCCAAGGCACTCGTGCTGCAGCGGCCGCAGGCGACGGCAGGGTGCTCCAGGACCCTGCCCGGCACCCTGCTGAACCCCGACTCCGGTCGCTGGCTTAGTGCCGTGCTCCTGCAGCCCCAGGGTCCCAGCAGCCTGGACCGGGCTGGAAGCCCCCACAGCGCTGCACCCCGAACGCAGCGAGTCCAGGAGAGAGCGACTTCTTGGCCCTGCTGCCTACAGAAAAACCTCCGAGTGATGACTACTCTTAATTATGATCATGATTACTTCCACAATTAGATAATACTATACCAGAGCAATGTGAAATTAAAAATCTACGCTTCCGCCCATTAAACTGTTTTGTTGACACTCCTGAAGGTTGATACTATCCATTGGCGTGTCCATCTACCAGATCTGAAACTCTGACGTCTTCTGCCACGAGGGTGCAGAACATGGGTCAGGCACCTGCCTAGGAGGGTCCGAGCCGTAGGCAGCTGTCAGGTACCTCCGAACTGGCAATTTCCTGTGCTTGCAATGCACCTTTCAGCCCAGAAAAACACAAAGGTTGTGCCGATCCAGCACGTGGCACAGCTGTGCTTCACAACACTTCCGAGACGGCGAACATAAAGGAGGATTTTGTGGGTAAACGAAAAGCAATCACAAAGCCAGGCTGCTCCCACCGCAGGGATCGCCGGCGCTGGGCAGCGGTGTATGGAAGCCATAGCCTCCGCCGCAGCCGAGGGCAGTTCTCACACGACAGCTCTGATGCTGTTTCCTGACTCAAGAGAACTACAAATTGCTCACGTAACGCCCCAGTTTTGCCCACTGATTCCACAGCCTCACAGCACAGCTAAGCCTCCTCGGACTCAGACCCTCGCCTGCCATTCAAAATAAATTTAATCCAATGATGGCTTTAAGGAAACGGGACGCTGAGTGTGCCCTGCCACCTTCTCTCTCACATACCAGACTAAGAAATCTGCTGCCTGCGTATCTTTCCTCAGCAGCCCCAGTAAACAACAACAGCACAATCCTGTACTTTAGGAGTCGAGTAAACCAGGCAGACTCCACAATTACTGCTAATTCATACGTACAACATACAGGCTAATAAGCTTTCAAAGTTTTCTCAAGTCTGGACACCAACTGGTTATAAAACTTAGAACGTTCAGTCATTGCCATCGCTTTCCTACGCAAACATCTCTTGTTTCAACGAAGCCTAAAGAAGTTTCGCAGCTCAGAAGCCCAGCACTCCACCCCAGGGAAGCCCAGCGCCGCTTTACAACGCCCTAACCTACACCTGACGCGACACAAGCCGAGGAACACAGAGCCACATCGGCCTCGCAAGATTCAAACTGCAGCAGCCCACGCCGCAGAGCTCAGCCCGGCGGGCACCCAGCACCCCGTCCCCTGCAGAAGTGCCGTCGGGGTGCTCCAGGCTCCCAGCACCTCGCGTTTCCACACCGGCAGGGCCCGGCCTGCCACGTACAGCGGCACTGGCACCGCGTCAGTGGGACTGGGCATGCCAAGCCTCCAATTTTTTTTCTCTTCTGTCTACTTTAAACTGTCATAACATTGCTTGGCGCAGCCGGTCTGGCCAGGGCCAGCACCAAGCACGGCAGAGCGCCGGCGGGAGCCAGCTGCCCACTGCCCGACCTCTGCCGCTCGCCCTGCAGTAGCAAGCATCACCCGTTAATCATGCATTATGCAAATTATTGCCTTGTTGTCACCGTGGAACGTGCTGTCATGTCATTAGAATCTCTCTTATGTAGAGCTAAAGGAGATACAGTTGTAATTTACTCCGTGTTATTACTCAGTATTTACACACCCCTCTCCCGCCCGTGACCCCCCTGCAGAACCCGCTCTCCCTCCTCACCCGCGCCCTGCGGCCGCGCTCCGCAGCACGCCCCCCCCTCGGAAACCAGCCAAAGAATCCACTTCTTTCTAAGAGAAACAGCCGCGGATTTTTCCAAAAACACCCGTTTTCCACAGACGGCACCGCTGCCTTCTCCTCCGCGACACCGGCAGCTGCGCCAAGCGCTCCGTCTGCGCGGACGCGGAACAAAGTTCTGAATTCAGGAACTTTCTCCCCAAAGCACACTGCGCGCTCCCCCACCCCCCCCACCAAGGCCCAGCTCCCTCCCGGGGCCGGCCGGGCCGCCCAGCGCAGGGCCCGGGCCCCGCAACCGCGCCGCGCCAGGAGGGCCCTCGACACGCACCGGCCCCGCACAGCCCGCCCGGCCCCGCCGCTCGCCCCCCGCCCGGCGCCAGGACACGCGTGGGGAGCTCCCGCGGCCGGGCCCTGACACCCCCAGGGACGGGACACGCGGGCGGCGGGGCCGCGCCCCGGCGCCCCCGGCCCTCCCGAGCCGAGTCGAGCCGAGCGGGGCCTCCCTTCCCCCGCGCCGCCGCCCCGGGCAGGGCCCGCCCGCGGGGGCCGCCGCAGCCGCCGCCCGGGGAGGCCGCCGGGCCGGGCCGGGCCGGGCGGGCCGGGGGTCGCGGCTCCCCCGCCGCTCCCCCGCCGGCACTCACCTCGGGCATGCTGGCGCGGCGGGCGGGCCCGGCCCGGGCACGGCGGTGCGGCCCGGCCCGGTCAGGGGCTCATGCTGACAGCGGCAGGGCGGGAGGCGGCGGCAGCGGCCCGGGCTCCCCGCGCCCGCCCCGGCCCCGGCTTCCGCCGCCGCCCCCGCCCCGCCCGGAAGCGCAGCCCCGCGCCCCGGCCCCGCTCACCTCAGCGCGGCGCGGCCGCCGCCATCCGCGGAGCCGAAGGGAGGGTGCGGGCGGGGGCGGCGCGGGCTGCCCTCCCCCGGGGCCTCCCCCCCCGCTCCGAGCAGTCGCGGTGCCCGGCCCCGTCGCCTTCCCCGGGTTCCGGAGAAAGGGGGGGCGGGGGGGAATTAAAAAATAAAATTACAAAAAGGCGAAGCGGCGCGGAGGGGGGGGGGGAGCGGGCGGGAAATGTCCCCGGCGGGGCGAGGCCGGTGGCGCAGCCGCTGCGATACTGGTTGTCCAGACACCCCCCCAAAAAAAAATAAATCACAGAATCCCAGAATCACCTTAGGGGTTGGCAGGCCCCTCTGTGGGTCACCCAGCCCAGCCCCCTGCCCAAGCAGGGTCACCCACAGCAGGCTGCACAGCACCACGTCCAGGCGTGGCTGGAATATCTCCAGAGAAGCAGACTCCACAGCCTCCCTGGGCAGCCTGGGCCAAGGCTCCGTCACCCTCAGAGGGAAGAAGTTCTTCCTCATGTTCAGCTGGAGCTTCCTCTGCTTCAGTTTGTGCCCGTTGCCCCTTGTCCTGTTGCTGGGCACCACTGGAAAGAGTCTGGCCCCATCCTCCTGACACCCCCCCTGCAGATATTTGTAGGCATTTCTAAGGTCCCCTCTCAGCCTTCTCTTCTCCAGGCTGAACAAGTCCAGCTCCCTCAGCCTCTCCTCAGAGGAGAGATGCTCCAGTCCCCTCATCATCCTCGTAGCCCTCTGCTGGACTCTCTCCAGTAGCTCCTCATCTTTCTTGAACTGGGGAGCCCAGCACTGGACACAGCACTGCAGATGGGGCCTCCCCAGGGCAGAGCAGAGGGGGAGGAGAACCTCCCTCGCCCCGCTGGCCACGCTCCTCTTGATGCACCCCAGGATCCCACTGGCCTTCTTGGCACCCAGGGCACGCTGCTGGCTCATGGTCACCTTGTCATTCCCCATGCCGGAATGCTTTCCCTCAGCAGAGGCCACAGCATGGACCTGCTCCCCGGGCAGGGGTCCCCGGAACGCGCCCTGCGCCCTCGCCCTGTTCCCACTCCTCCTTGGCACGGACAGTACGTTGTCCATGGGTGAGGCACACCTGCGTGGACCCAACCAGGCCACGGTGCCAGTCCCGCTCTGCCCGGTGACGCCTGCAGGAGCGGTGCCGCGGCGGTGGGGATCAGTCAGACGCGACGCAGACGGGTCCCCCGGCTGGGATGCTCACGCGCGAGGGGATCTCAGCAACAGCCCGCGGCACAAACCCACGACAGGAGGACACGCACCCGACGGCGCCGAGGCGGGTGGGGGGACGCGCAGGGCCCCGGCCCACCAGTGTCTGGTCACCAGGATGCAGGACAGGAGCTTGAGTGGAGACGAAACGGTGGAAAGGACTGGAAGCAGCCTGCCAGCGCCGAGACTGGGGGAAGCATGGCAGTGACATTCCAAGATTTAAGGGCACTGTAAAGAGCAGGGAACAATCTCATCGCCATATTTATGGTGGTGAGGACAAGAAGACGGGCTTAAACTGCGGGGAGGGAGATGCAGGCTGGGCTTGGAGGGAGAAAAAGGGCTGGCAAGGGCACTAACTCCAGGCTGGGCGCTGGAGGAGGGATGTAGGCACCCTCCATCCTGCCCTGGGCGAGGGAATGGACGAGGTGACCTTTAGTGGTCCCTCTCCTTGCTCGCTCTTGCGCTGGCCCTGCCGAGGTTTGCTCCTTCTGATCTGTGCATCTCTTTCAGGTGCGCAGTCTGTTCCACCCCCGAGGCTCGCACCGTCGCCTCATAGGTTGTTAATTCTTCTTTTGTTTTTTTCCTGTTTGCCGTAAGAGTCCCGTGCCATTGAAAACTATGTTTTCAGTTCTCTGTATTTTACCAGTTTAATAAAATCGGTGGCAGGATTCTCCGACTTTGTCTTTTTGATATCAAGGCAGTGGCCACGTCTTAGCCAAACTCACACCCAAACCCTACAAATATTTGCAATGGTTCCAGGAGACATTTTTTCTCAGTATTTTTTTTCAAAGCATTCTATCACGTGGAGCAGCTGAGTGCAGAGTGCATATCAATGCCTTTACACACACATTTTTCAAAAATACTCAGTCATCCTCTTTTCCCTTAAACTTTTAATCTCAATTTCTGTTTTCTTCCATAGGGAACAACTCGGAGAGCTGTCACAGCAAGCACTCCCCCAGTTTCCGTTCCCCCCGGTCCCTGTTGCTGGTGTAACGGTAGGCCAGTTCGTCAAGGCGGGGAAATCCCTGCTTCCCCTCGAAATCCCTGCTTCCCCTCAGCGCAGGCTCTGCCCGAGCAGCTCCGTGGGTGCCGAAGCCCGAGCAGCTCCGTGGGTGCCGAAGCCCGAGGCGGTGCCCGTCTGGGTGGCGAGCTGCCGGATGGCCGGCGCGGCCGCGGGCTGCCTGCCTCTGCACAGCACGGACGGCTGCCACGGCGAGCGGCCGCAGGGGCTCGCGCCGCTCTCGGGTTTGGAAAGCGCTGTACAATGGACATGTCAAGGGCGGGCAGCTCTGCCTCCGGGGAGCTTGCTCCTCGCCTCGGTCGTGGAAATGAAGAGCTGTCAAACAAGTGAGCGTTCACGGAGAGAAAGAGTGTGGATACTATAAACAAGTTCTGCTGCCAGCGTCATCTACACCGTGCCAAGAAGACATCACAATGTCCATAAGAAGGCAATTTTTTCTAAGTCCCGTGGTTGTTACACGTCGGTCCTTCACCGACCAGGGCTGCAGCACGGGGCCAAGCGCAGCGAGAGAAGGGGTCCAAAGGCTGCTGCGAGGAGCTGGGTGCCACACACTCCAGAAATTAAAACACATAAAGCTATAGAAGGCTCTTCCAAGGTTGAGTGTTCGCATTTGATACTCCCAGCACCTCTGCCCATTGCATCTGATGCTCCTTGGTGACTTTGCTCTGAATTCTGACCGCTGCTATTCTGTTCTCTCGGCCGGACGCAGGCGGTGGGCGCAGCGGCACGGGGCTGGATGCTGTGACAAGCAGCGGTCGTGCAGTGGTGCCCTGTTGCCAGAAAACAGACAGACGGCCTCCCTGCCCCCCCGAGCAGGCTCCCGCTCCCAGACGTGGTTTGATTTCGGCCGCTCGCTGGCTTTCCGCAGGCTGGGCCTCCCCAGCCAACACGAGCAGCAGACTACAAAGAGACTACAAGGCACATCGACGTCAGCGGGGACGGGGAAACAGGCAAAGGTTTCGCTCCGGTATCAGGAGTGTAGTTTGGTTGTGTTCGACATCTCTATCAACACAGACACCTTGTTCCAGCTTTATTTTTTCTACCAAATGCGCTGGGGGTTGTAGCTCTGCTAGAACTTTGTATTTCCGTCTTCTCCCTCTCGTGTTTGTCTTTTTCCCCCAAATCTTGTCATCTGTGTTTGTAATTCCGAGCAACACTTGTTACCTATGCCCAGTTGTTCCAGAACACATTTATTTTTACCTTACAAATGAAAAAAGTCAGTACTAAAGTGGCATCTCCACTGCAACTGGATGCTGCTTTTATTCGTTTGTAGACACTGAGCTTCTACTGGCTGCTGAGATTTCAAATGATCGCTCAGAATGACAGCCGCCACATCCTTCAATCCGTAACCAAATAAGCCGAACCACTGTGCCGTTTGCTTTGGAATATATCAGGCTCGGGCGACTAGAAGAAGTCTGCCTTGAAATTTGCCTTTTTCCCTGCTCTGTACTCGGGCCTGAACTAAGCAGAGAGTTGTGCTTTGTGAAATGAGGTGATAATGTGCTTGTCAGCTTTAATGAATAATTCCTCACTTTACTTTGGGAGACAAATAGTATTACTTGCTCAAGATATCTGAACTCCAGCTTTTTCTTTCTCAAAGCTCTTTGTTTTATTATACAGCCTGGCATTAATATAATTAGCCTTTCTTTTTGTGTGCTCTGATCACCCCCAGCAACAGACCGCGGCACTCTGAACCCGGAGCACCCGTAGGGAGCAGCGAGGTGCCGTGACCGTCCCTGCCCAGGAGTGCCCAGGCGCAGCGGCCTCGGGGAGCATCCCGGTGCCTGGGGACCCGAGGAAGCGAAGGCACGTCACTGACCGGGAGAGCTTTCTGTTTATCTTTTTTATAGGAACTGGAGACTGAAGGGACATAAAGAAACATGCAGTTTTCTTCCAGGAAAGCGTGCCATGATTTTCCACTTGTGTTTCAAAGAAGCTTCATCCAGATCAGTAAAAAGTTCCTGACAATTGGTATCCTGCTGTATTTTTATATTTGCCTGACTTGCACGACTTTGCCTGTCGTTGCGTGAAGCAGCAGTGGTACGGATGCACTGCGCAGATAACTTCAGCACTGGCCGCGCGCGCCTTGATGGTCTCTGGGAGTGAATGCTGTAATGGATCATTTGTGGCTCTTCCTGCTTCTGTTCTGCCACAAAGAAATGCGTGCGGCCATTTCCTCTCTCTGCGCTGACATCAGCGTGCTGGGCATTTCCACAGCAGTTGTTCCGGTCACAGAGTTTTCGCTACAAACTCCTTGCTGGCCAGATTTCTCCCAGTAATTTCAGTAGGCCAGTGTTGGCACAAATGATTTTTTCTATGCGCAGAGCTGGCTTTGAAAAAGTGAAGTTTTTTAAAAAGCATCTAACCTATGCCTGCTCGTGGTGCCCCAGCAGCGGCAGCCGCGCGGGTATGGGGACGCGGAGGTGCTCGCAGCCGGAATGGCGGCCCGCTGCCCAGCCCCTCCGCCCCCGGTGCAGGGGGCCTGGCTCCGCAGCCGTTAGTTGGTTGCGCTGCTGGGTTAGGCTTGTTTCGTTTCACTTTCCCATCCAGCCCGTCTTCGGGTGACGCACGCCGAAGGGTTTGGTGCTCGCTGCCTGCGCCGGCGGCAGCGCTGCCAGCCTCCCTGGGGAGCAGCCACTGCCAGGCAGCCCTGCTGCTGGGAGCCCTGCCTCGGCACGGCACAGCCCCAGCGTGCCTCGTCCTTGGGTTCCCGCCCCGCGCACCAGCCCTGACGCCATTGCTCACTGCAGCCTGTGAAGCGAATGTGCTCTGTTCCACGAGTCTGCGCCAGCTGCGGGTGTCAGAGCCTGCAGCGCAGATGCCAAGCACAAGCTCTGCAGTACCAAGGTGTCCAGGCAGGGCATGGCAAGGAGGAAACCGTAAGGAAATCGCAGACCCAGTGGTCTCTCAGATTATCGCCTGATGATGATGATTATCATCTGGGATACCAAACAAAACAATGGGCTAATTATCCTCCAACAGAGAAAGATAAAGAAGTCAGTCACCGTATGTTTAGCTTCATGTGTCGTTCAAACAAAAAGACATAAATTAGGAGGCAAGGGAAAAGAGAAACACACTGTGTACAGAGAAGGTCTTTTGAGGGACATTTTGTCCTGGAGAGGCACTACGTATTATTACAACAGGAGCGAAAAAGAGGAACTCTCCTGGCTGGGCTGAGCCAGCCTCGCGCAAGTGAAGCAAGAGCCTGACCTGGGCCCGTTGTGCAACGGCCGCCTGCCCTCCCTCCGACCGCGGGCGAGGCGGGCTGCGGGGCCACCGGCCACCCAAACAGGCGGGCAGCCGCCCCGCCAGCACGGCGGCGGGACACTGGCCCCTTCCCGGGTGCCGCGCGGGAGGGTGGCTGTCGGCATCCTCTTCGCGACCGTGCCTCCAAAAGAATAAAAGCACTTCCCACTCCAGTTCCTGCTACAAAACGGTCCGAAGGGAAAGGCTTAAAGGGAGAACTCCGAGTGGCAGGTCATCCTGCAACAGGCATGGCGCTGGGGACGTACGGTGAAAATATATTTAAATTTTCTTTGTCGTTGCAAATGTGATAAATGCTCTGAAGGAGGACCCAAGTCTGCAGCATTAAGAAACTTGTCTGAAGGAAGCCTCGTCGATCATTTCTAGCCCTCCCTCAGACACGGGTTTCTTAAGACTTTCGGTTTGGGCGGGAGACGGTGACCCGCCGACTCAGCCACCGCCTTTCTTCACGTGTTGCTGGACGGAAGCGGCCGCCCCGACAGCGTGCCACCTGCCCCCGCAGTGCCCAGGCCCCCGCACAGCCCTGGTGCCTGGTGCTGGAGGCGGGCAGGCGTGCGGGAGGGGGGCTGCGCAGGCTGGGGCGCGGGCAGCCAGCGAGCACCACGGCCTCCGGCTCCGCTCGTGCTGGCGCTGTGCCCCCGACCTCAGCTCCCGCTTCGGTCAGATCGCAAATCAAACAGGAAGCCTTTGCTAAAGAAGAAGAGTGAAGAAAAGGCAGTTCGGAACCTAATTTAATTCAGAACCAGCTGAAAAAGCCCCGCTGTGTCGCTGGCGCTGGGTGAGAGCAGCCCGGGCGAACGTCAGCCCTCCCGCGCGCCCCGTGCCCAGCGCCCGGCACGCTCCACGCCTGCGCTGGATCCCCGGCCGGGAGCCCACCCAGAGAGGACGCTGCCCGCCGCGCACCCCAGAGCAGGGCTTCGCTCCTCAGTGTTTACGTGGCACCCAAAGGACCACTACGCGCAGAGACGCGTGGGTGACCCGGTGAGCATGGCAATGGCAGCAGCACCGGCCGCCCTGCCCTGAACCGGCTGCAGACCCCCTGCCCGCGAGGGGCACGGGCCGCTGTCGGCCCCCCGTCTGCTAAACACGGAGACACAGACCACAGTGCAACCCCGTCTGGCTTGAAATTCATCTCGGGGCTTCGCCTTATCGCACCAAGTGGCGGGAATACACTAGTCACAAAATAAACCTTGTACGCTTATTTTCCCTTTTCTTTCCCCCTGACCGTTGTTAAAGGCAGATGCACAAGTTGCTGCAAACGCAGACTAACCACGGGCACCACCCTGGCGACGCGATTTGCGTCCTCAGGCCATTTTTTGTTCGGCCCTGACGAAACCCGAGTTCCCCGAAAAGGCCGGACGTTGAATTTCAGCCCTGCCGACAGAGCAAGCGGCCGTTCCATCTCCTCTGCCACAGCGCGGCTTCTGCAGGAACGCGCTTCCGCTTCTGCTGCACAGCAGCGTGGAGGCCATCGCTTTCGCGCCACAGTGCCGGAAGAGTTTTTTTCAATTTCTGTTTCAATGGTATTAATTGCATCCACATTTTAGTAAAGATAACGTACAAATGTCAGGCTTGGCCCTTGCACTGTGTTGTCCTTTTATTTTAAAGCCTCCTGTAACTACGAAGAGATCATATTTTCGTTAAAAGTCATAAAGTATTTTAAATCCCTACTAATCTACAGGCATATAAATGAGCAAAACCCACACTGTTAATTTCGCAGTGAATAATCATGATCTGTGCTACGTTCTTTGCCTGCTCTGGGGAGGTGATTTCTTTACAGCTTTTCAGTTTGGGCTGGAGCCCGGCTGGCGGTGCCGGGGTCCACTTTAACCTCGGTGGGGAGCAGCGCGGGCGCTCGGTCCGGGTGGGCCCTGCCTGCGATCCAGCATCGTATTTAACCAGGGAAGACTGGTGGGACATTCGCCAGCGGCAGCGTATTTCACAGCAGGAAGCCAAGGGTTCGCTGTCGGGAGATTAATGTCATTTTAATTTCTCATGGGCTTTACCGACAGCTCCTGGGGAGCCGGCGCGGGGCTGGGGAGCGACGCTCCGGGGACGGGAGCAGCAGCGTTTGGCCCCGTTGAGAAGCCGTCCCGAAACGCAGCCCGACCATGGCGGTGATGCCTCGGCGCCTGCATCCCGCCCTGCCTCCGCTCCACCAGCGGCACGGAGCGAGCAGCTGCGCGCCAACTCACCCGGGAGCACCTGAAAACCTTCCTCTCGACCTCGCCAGCACGGCGAGACTAACGGACAAAACGGCAGCAAAACCAGGAGACAAGAGACCACTGCAGCGGCCGGCTGCCACGCAGGGTTTGCCTGGCGTGTTCCTGGTGGGGGGACGGTGGGAGCTCCACACCACGGCGGTCCCACCGTGCCCCAGCAAGGGTCTGTGCTGGAATCTGACCGCTACTTCTAACACTCTTCAGAACTTTTGCTACTTAAACTTCGCAGAACAAAACCTTACTTTTAGTGCTCATTTCTTGAGCATGTTATTTAAATCTTCCCTGACTTATCTCAAGCTAGCAAGACCCAAATGCCAAACGCAGACATATTACAACAGCTTAGCCCTCTGAACACCTTACCGTAACCCGCTGAGCAACCGGACACTGTTCTGCTGCGAATTTGCACGGCCGGCAAGGGCCACAGAGCGGGGTAGAAAGCGTAGCTCTTACCTGGGGGCCTGGCGCGCAGGCGGCGTCGGAGCGTGCTGCCGCGCTCTGGCAGCGCAGCTGCCGCCTCCTCCCCGGCGCGCCGGGCGAATTACAACATGCTTTTTTTTTTGCAACGGCGGGATGGTGGCCTAGCGAGGGGGAAAACGGTGAAAGGCCAGAAGAATTACGCTTTCCAAACCCTATAGGTCTGAGGATGTGAAATAAGCTTTTCACAGCAGCGTACAGCGGTAACCATGGCAACGGGCTGCAGTTTGCATATATATTTTCTTATAGAAGCAGAAATTACTTTCAGCTAATAAAAAAAGAGGTGCAAGGGGAAGTGCTTTTGCTCTGCAGCCACAGCTCGAGTTGCAGCGTGGCTCGCTGCCGGGGAAGCGCACATCTCGGGCACAAACATGCGGTTTGAGATGTGCCGGTGGAAGACGTCTCCGTTAGTCTGGCCGTGGGCATCGGCTGGGGGTAAGGGCTCAGGCCGTGGGACCAGGCGGTCGCCCGGCGTCCCGGGGAGTGGGGCGATGGCCAGGGAGGTGCCTGGGGCTCCCTTCCTGCTGCAAGCCGCAGATAACGGCTGCCCGGCCTGCACTGCCGCCGGCACACAGCTGCCAGCGCCCGCAGCATGGCCGGCCCCACCGACCAGAGTCATTCAGACCCATTTTTGTTATTCCTGCTGCGGCCGCTGCCGTCTCCAGGCTTCCAGCACGAGCAGCAGCCCTTCCGCCCAGAGCCCTGCCGAGCGAGAGCTTGCCGCTCGCCGCCGAGCTCGCTAGAAAAGTCCCTTGCTCAACGCAGGGAGGGAAACGCCATCCCCCCAGCTTCACCGGCCACTGCCAGCCGCCGTGAAACCGCAGAGCAGCTCCCAGCCTGGGGCAGAGCCTCGGCGGGAGCCCCTGCCCGGGGCCGGCGTTGCGTGGGGACGCGGGGGTGGCAGCCGGGGAGCAGGCACTGCTGCAGCGGAAACGCGCGCTGGCTTCCTTTCCCTGCGCTTGAGCCGCTGTCGGTGCACGAGAGCTGAGCTTGCAAAGTGGCCCCTTTCTCGGGAGCTGCGTCCCTGCACTGCGGTGTGGCCGGGTGTGCTGGAGGCACGACGGTGGGCAACAGCAGCCTGGAAACCGCTGCGAAGACAGGCTGCGGTCCACACCAGCAGCAACAGCTAGTTCCAAGCCCTAACCAGGGGTAACGGCTTCAAACTGAAAGAGGGGAAATTTAGCCTGGATATAGGGAAGAAACTTTTTACGCTGAGGGTGGTGAAACCCTGGCACAGGTTTCTTCAGTCTGAAGAAGAGAAGGCTGAGAGGGGACCTAATATATACTTACAAATATCTGCAGGGTGGGTGTCAGGAGGATGGGGCCAAGCTCTTCTCAGTGGTGCCCAGCGACAGGACAAGGGGCAACGGGCACAAACTGAAGCAGAGGAAGTTCCGTCTGAACACGAGGAAGAACTTCTTCCCTCTGAGGGTGACGGAGCCCTGGCCCAGGCTGGCCCAGGGAGGCTGTGGAGTCTCCTTCTCTGGAGATATTCCAGACCCGCCTGGACAAGGTCTTCTACAGCCTACTGTAGGTGACTCTGCTTCGGCAGGAGGGTTGGACTAGATGACCCACAGAGGTCCCTTCCAACCCCTACCATTCTGTGATTCTGTTGCCCGGAGAGGCGGTCGATGCCCCATCCCTGGAAACGTTCAAGGCCAGGTTGGACGGGGCTCTGAGCAGCCTGATCCAGGTGAAGATGTCCCTGCTTACTGCAGGGGGTTGGGCTGGATGTCCTCTGAAGGGCCCTTCCGACCCAAACCATTCTCATATTTATGAATTATGGACGGGATTTCTTGTTATTTCTTTCCACCCCTCTACCAGTGTCTCCCTCTGCTACCATCGTGCTGTCAGCAGGCTGGTGTCAAGGCGTGAAGCTTCGCCATCCCATGCTACAGGACGGTGCATGAGTTAACAGAACAACTTCATGGGAGTTATTCGTGGCATGTAGCAGGTAACCTGGAGCGGGCGTGCTGGCAGAGCGGGCACAGCCCCAGCCCCAGCCAGCCCCGCTGCTCGGCCGCAGCACTGCGCAGCAGAAAAAAAAAAAAAAAAATCACTTTTTATTCCTCTTAAAAAGTGATTTAACTAAGTTGGCAAAACCCCTTACGTGGACACTGCTA
This sequence comes from Opisthocomus hoazin, assembly GCF_030867145.1. Taxonomy (NCBI): domain Eukaryota; kingdom Metazoa; phylum Chordata; class Aves; order Opisthocomiformes; family Opisthocomidae; genus Opisthocomus; species Opisthocomus hoazin. Next base: position 29,005,937 of record NC_134417.1, read on the forward strand.
AATTGTGTTAGGATTGTTTAAGCTGAGGCACGCGATTGAAAGAGATCAGATACTGCTGTCCCCACGTGCGAGTCCTTAATCCGCAGCAACTGCGGCGGGAGCACCGGCAATCTTTAAGCGTCAATTGCTCTTTAATATATAGCACATCAAAACGCCTTAACTACTTAAGAGAATTCGTACTGCAGATATCCACTAAGCAGTGAATTTTTGAATCACAGAATGTTCGGGGTTGGCAGGGCCCTCTGTGGGTCACCCAGCCCAACCCCCGCCGAAGCAGGGTCACCCAGAGCAGGCTGCACAGCACCGCGTCCAGGCGGGGCTGGAATATCTCCAGAGAAGGAGACTCCACAACCTCCCTGGGCAGCCTGGGCCAAGGCTCCGTCACCCTCAGAGGGAAGAAGTTCTTCCTTGTGTTCAGACGGAATGATGTGTTTATGGAGGTACCACTTGTTTGGGGGAGCGGGGATGAAGTCAAAGCTCACGAACTTCACGTGTTCCTCAGTGTTACGATGAAAAGGATGAGGGAAACTGCATAGGTTCTATTTTGTTCTCGAAAATGACTGCTGCAAAACGTGCAAGCTGCGGAAGGCAGCCGCAGGAACAGGGCTGGTGGAGGAGGCGGGGAGGGAGCCGGCGCTGAGGTGGCAGGGGAGGCACCGCTGTCGGTCTGTCTGTCTGCCTGCCTGACACATGGCAGCCCCAGGGACGTGAAGGATTTCCGTATTCTGACCCACGGCGCTGCTCCAAGCGTGCATCTTGGCGCTAGAAAGAGGCAACTTGGAGCGTGCCTGAATGGTTTTATGCCATTTTTCAGCAACACAAGGCTTTTTACTCAAAAAGCTGTCCCATTCAAACCTTGTTTTTCTTCTCTCATCAGAAATGCCACAGCTACCCCACATCTGCCAGGGCCACGCAGCACAGGAGCGTGCTCTGTGTTGATGCCCAGCGTGGCCCTGGCGCGGGGAAGCCCTGGGTCTGTCGGCTGCCGGAGTAAAAGCTTTCCCCGGGGGGGGACCAACCGATGTGATGAGTGCAGTAAACAGAGCGGGAAAAATGGAGTTACCTTCTCTGGCAAAAAGAACTTCTGTCCTTTCAGTAGCCAGCAAACTGTCCCAAACGGAGAGGTCAAATGGAAAGCCAGATCCAGGACATCATAAAGGCTCCAAATCTTCAGTCTTCAGTTCAGTTCCTAATAAATAACAAAATACAGGTAAGTTGCAGGAGGTAAATGATAAACTGATTTGCTTTTACTAGGATTTTAGAAGTGTCTTCTAAGAAATACCTATTCCTAGCGCAGAATTTGGTGTGTTTTCGCGAGGATGCGGATGCCATGCACAAGGGAGCTCCGCTTTCCCCATCAGGGAGCCTTTCCCCAGGCGAAGCGCAGGCACGCTGCTCATCCATCCGGGCTTTCCAGAGGCTCCGCAGCCTGGGCAGAGCAACGCCTCCGACAACACCAAGAGGTACTCGGGAATTTCATCGGCAGAAGTGCGACACATGTGGTTTGCCACGCGTGCAGGAGTCCATCATGCCCTCGGGGTCTCAAGGCATCCCTGGAGAGGGGTCCTGCGCTGGTCTGAAAACCACAGCTAGCGAGGCAGAGAGATGTTGCTCACTTGTCGGACAGCTCTCGCAGTGCTGGGCGTAACGCGTTCACAGACATCACCCTTCCTGGCTCTGCAGGTGATTCCCTTGGATGTGACATTTACACAGGAGCTGATAAAATGTTTAGAGCAGGGCCCGTGTGCTTTCCCCGCAGCGTCAGAGGCGCAGCTGGGGAAGTCTTCACGCTCTGCTGAATGAGTAAAACTGTTAATTACTGATTAAAGACGAACTTGTTGGCACATTTTTGCTCAGACTGTCATTTGCTTTGCTGTGTTTCTTCTGCGTCGAGCCGAAGAGTCGTCAGCGGCAAACTGCTGGGGAGATTTATGGTGGTGGGTCAGATGACAGCGCTTGCTGTCTAGCTTTTTTCCTTTTCTATTGTTATGACTCCTAAAGAGCTGTCCAAAGCCTGAGGTCTTTCTTAGGCCTTATTCCACAGATATTAAAAATAACGAGTTCCTTTGGAACTGCTTTCTTCTTCCTTGAGCCTAAATTACCCCCAGTGGGAGCTCGCTGGGTGGAGGACAGCCGGGGACCAAGCGCACTGTCACCGTCTGCCGCTTGCATCTGCGCTGGAGCCACGTCCTGGCTGCCCGGCAGCTCCTCGGCGCTGGCTGCGTGTTCCCCGGCTGAAGTCATAGCCCTGCCTCTGACTTGTTGCTGTGGAGATGCCTGTATCCCAAACACGGGAACACGATGCCAGAGAGGAAAACAGCGTGCGAAAGCAGAAAGGCTGAGCTAAATACTTTCTTTCCCTGCAAATGTCATTAGCGGTAGCTAACCCTGCGGAGGAGGGATCTGCAGAGAGCCCATGAGCGTGTCTGTTCCCGGGGCTGTGCCGGGCCATGCGTGCAGTCCCGAGGGCAGGCGTCCGCACTCAGGGCTCATGCCACGCGGCAGCGGCAAGGCCACTGCCGTGTCACCATGCCTGCCTCCTGCGCCCAGGATTCGCCCTGAGCTGGGATTTTGGTTTGAAAATGTCAAGGTGCCGAGATGTTCGATCCACAGTTCACGTGGCAAAGCTCTAAGAGCCGCTTGCACGGCGCGGTGGCCGCTTGAAAAGCCTCGGGGAAGAGGACCGAGCGGTGCTGCAGGCTGTGCGGGACCAGGGAAGGATGGGGATAACGCTCCCCGGGCCAGCTGCGGCTCCTTTTCCCCTGCAGCAACGCCGGATTTGCGTTTGGAATACTGAGAAGCTGGGAGAGCAGCAGGTCTCGGCCCAAAGCCTGAAAGAAAAGCCTGGGTCAGGCAGAGCGGCTCTGCTGAGGCTCTTGGTGCCGGGCAGCGGGTGTGCAGGGGAGCTGGGAGCTGCCTGGTCCCAGCAGCATCACCCGCTGCTGGCTGCGGAGGCAGACACGCAAACACACCTCTGCTTCAGCAGCCTCTGGGAGCTGCTGGCATATCCAGGGTGTACGACGGCTCACGGGCTGTCAACAGCCCTACATCGCTTCGCTTTTGAGTCAATAACATGATTACATAATTATGCAAATTACAGTGCCTGCAGAGTAGATGAAAAAGTCATAAACCAAACTGATCTTCTGAACCCACATATCCTCCATTATGCTGCAAGGCTCCAGCTTTATAATCAGTTTGGTTTTTTTTTTTACCAGAGAATTTCTGCTTTTCTGGGTGAAATAACTCTCATTAATACCAGTTCTCTGTTAAAAAACCATCTGAGCAAGAAACAGAAGTGTCAGAAGTACCGCTGATGTACTCCAGAGCATTCCTGTGTTGTGAGGGGTGTAACTGGCACGTCCATTGCGCAGCACTCGCGTCTACGGCATTTCCCAGTTAGGGCAGCCGCTGCTCAGCAGAACAGGACTGGAAAGAGAACAGCATAGCCGAGGAGTAACAAGAGCTAAGACAAAATAATTCTCCGGGGAAACTGCATGCTAAAGCCAGCAGGGATGCAGCCGGTCCCGAAGAGTCCCAGGGAGCTCTGCACAGAAGTCCCATTGACGCAGAAAAAACCCAAAGTCTTTGTAAACTGGGTCGGAAACCATGAGAAATGCCAGGAGGGGGAAGCCAGCCTGGCGCAGCAGCCCCGCGTGGGCACACCACAGCCCGGTATTTCCCAACAGCTGCTGTGTTCCCGGGGACGCACACAGCCGCACCAGCACAAATCTCATTTCAGCCTGCTCACTCCAGGCGCAGCTCTGCGGATTCCTGGGCTGAAAGGAGCCAGAAAGGCACGCGGGGCTTTGTGCTGTGTATAACACCCTAAAAAAGCCAGTGCTCTCCTCAGCAGGAATTGATAAAACCAGCCAACATCTTCCCAAGCGGGTTTGCTCTGATAACCAAGCTAGACATCCACCGTGCTTCTGCTTCAGTCAGAGGGGCTGAGCAGAAACAAGATACAAATTTGTGTCTCTTTTCAATGTTCCGGCACGCAGCCCCCCCAGCGTACGCCTCACCCAGGGGCATTGCCGTCGCTGGTAGCATCCGTAGCTAAAAACGTCAGGATTGCACAGTGCAAAAATGTTTATACGCTGTCTGATCCCGACCCCACAGTACGAGCTGTGTTTGCGCCAACGCCCTTGGAAAAAAAGACTTCCTCCCAGTTTCGTACACATTACTCCTTACTAACTTCAACAGGCGAATTTGCATTTTCATTTCTTCCTGTCTTACATCGCAGCATCAGCAGAGAAGGGCTATGACATGCCAAACCTTTCTTAAAATTTACATTTCTGATGCCCTGCACACCCCTAGCATTTCCCAACACTTGTGGCTGTGCCTTTGACGAGATGGCAGAGCCTTAATAAACCTTTTGCCACAGGGAACAAACTACAGAGTGCACCAGGGAACCGCAAAATGCCCAGATTTCTAGAAAAAGAAAATAGGATCCTTATTAAAATATTTTGTACTGTAAAAACAAAATACTTCGTACTGTAAAAATGAGATTTCTAATAGGATTTTCATTCAGCAGTCACTAAAAATCAAGAAGACAGTTGTTTCACTTCTGAAAGACATGGGGCAGAGCTGGACATTGCTGGAAACCCGAGTGATAACCTGCCCCGTGTGTGCTCTCCAGCTCTGAGTGATGACAGGAGCCGAGCTTGCTCATCCCCATCCTCATCCCCATCTGGAGGCTTTAAAACCAGCCCCCTTCGGCGTTCAGTTCCTGTTCTAGAATGTTTTTACCAAAGCAGGGAGGCTGCCCGGCTCCGTGGGGCTGCGGGACGGGCTGCTGCCAGCCTGGGGCTGGTGCCCGTGGACGCGGCTCCCGGGATCCTCACGCCCCGGGTCAGCCCCAACATCCCTGCGGCAAACCCAACCCCGGCACCTCGGACCCCAAACGACGGCAGAGCGGCCAACAGGTGAGGCACCGGGCGGGAGAGAGGAAAGACTGTCTGCAAACAGGGGGGAAAATTGCTAGCCCCCACTGAGGATAAAACGTAGTCCCCGGTGCTTCATCTGCTCTGCTAAGCAGCGACCGAAGCCCCCCGGAAAGCACGTGCACTTGCGCACGGAGGGCACACAACAGCGAGGGAAGGAGAGGGTCTCTGACACTGCGCTGCGTACAAAAGCCGTGCAATAAAACCTGTTTTTTTGGTCCATGGAATAGGAATGGAGATGAGCGACTACGGGAAAAATAAAAGGAAGCTGATATATTAAGCTGAAGCCACGTGTTCAAATGCTGATCTAGGGAAATATAAAACCGAGGAAAAAATCCATTTGGGACTTCCTGAATTCTGCTGTTTTCCCAGCAGGGTAAGGAAGAATCCAGACCATCTCCATCAGAACAGAGCTGATCCTGCGGTGCTGTTTTCTTTTGCTGTGTTGGAGAGTTTTCTGTTCTGCATCTATCAATACCTGTAACGCTTTCCTATTAAAGCTGCTGTTTGTCTGGCCACACACTGGACTCTGTCCTTTTCGTTATTTTTCTGAATTTTGGTCAGGTCTTTGGGTCTATTTCAAAAAATAATACTTTTTAAAGTTTTCAGGAGCATTCTGCTTTGTTTGAAAAGCATGAGGACACTGTGATTAATTGGTGAAGGGTTATCTGAACCGGAGGAAGTGTGGGAAACATATGGACAATCTCTTCTCTCCCCAGCCAGGAGACACAGCATCCTCTCCCCTCATCTTCCTCCCAGCGTTTGGAGATAACAGCTTTGCCTTCCTGCTGTGTATCACGCCGAGCAGATCCAGATTAGAAAAAAAGGTCTCTTCCCTGATGTGGTAACTAATCTTTTTATATTAAAAACCAGTGTAATTTGTAACAATGAACTGGCACTGTGAAAGACCCTCCTGTAGCTTCTCACCTTGTTTGGGCAACTTTCCTGTTTTCCATGAGAAACTCTCTCAAGCACAGCCCCGCGCTGGCCGTGGGCGCGTCGGCTCTGGTGTCAACGGGCAGAGCGGGAGCACCCTGATTTCCCCAGGCTCCGTCTGATACAGAATCATTTAGGTTGGAAAAGACCTTCAAGATCATCAAGTCCGACCGTGAGGAGGAGGCGGTGGCTGGCTCGAGGAAATAAAATATGTAATTCCTGAAGATGGGCCGTGTATAAACACAAAACACCCCAGGTGAAATGGCCGATACTTTGGCTTCAGCATCTAGCATTTTTTTTCCTTTCAGAAGTTAAATCCCAAACAATGTCGGTAGGTATTAAAGGTCTTCCTACTTTGTTTTGTTTTGTTTTTTTCTTTACTAAATGTGTCCAGGCATAAAATAACAGACAGTTTTGAAAAGCGAGCCAGGGAGTGCTCTGCAGTGCGGGCTGACCCACCCTCCACGCAGCGGGTTCCTGCGCGGTGTTTGTACTCCAGACTGCTTCGCTCCTTGGACACAGCCCAGCAGAAGCATGGCACCTGAAACAGGCAAGCCAGCCGTGCTCCCATGCCCTTCATTCTTCATGCAGGAGAAAATCTTTGTTTCACCTTCTAATTAACTGGATTTGTGAATCTGGAACCAGAAGTATTCTCATTTCCTACCAGAAGCAGAGCACGGTGCTCCAGTAACGCGAATTTGGTGGACTGGTAAGGTTACCAGTTCATCCCCACCCTGACCTTCTGCTTATACAAATACCTTTTCTTCAGGATCAAATACTGGTATACAACCTGTGACAGTTGATTGTCACCAACAGCTTTGCTGTTTGACATCAGTTTAAAACCTCACTCCATGCTGTGGGAATAATGAGGGTCTTCAGTCCGAGCGTGCTACAGCCCTTCACAACGCCACTTCCCCCTGAAGATCCACTCTCCATTTCACTGCTGCAAAGTCCCAGGGACCTCAAGAAGACTTTAGGTTCACATGAGACAAATGCAGATGCCCAGTATAGCAGAGTCTTAGATCTTAAGGAACGACAAATGTTGATCTCCATTTGCTGACAGGGAGCGACAGCACAGGCTTCCCGATGCGCTTCCTGGAGCTTGGTGCTCCCTCGCATCGCAGACCGTATGGCCTTACGGCAGCACACCACCATGTATCCTTTCTGCAGTTTTCAGGCCAGTTGCTTCATTTAATTTTCCTTTTCAGTTCTGCCTGTTATCGCCCTGCTGCCTGGCAGGCAGCCAGTGTAACTCCTCTCCTGCCCCGCTTTCCGCAGCCTCCCTGTTCTTCCAGAGCAATATCGCATTCCTGCCCGTACCGGCTCAGCCAAATCAAACATTAACTCCTGGAAACGTTTCTCCCTCGCACTTCTCTCCCGGGCGAGGCTCCCCGCACTCAGAGGTGTGCCGGTGCCGTGGTGCCTGCGATCCCGATGGCACGTCCCGGGCGCCGTGCAGCAGCTTGCCGGAGGAAGGCTTTCCCCCGCAGATGTGTGCGGCCAGAAGCACCAGAGACTCATCGGCTGGAGCACCCAACCTGCTGCTCACCGCACACCGGCCGTGCCGGCTCCTCGCGTCCGAGGGCTGGCGGTGCGCACAGCCGCTCGCCCACCGGCGCAGCCGGGCTGCGAGGTGGACTGCCGGCTCCCTGCCCCACTCACCGGCTGGTGCTGGGCTTGGGGCATCCCTGCCGAGCTCTGCCATCCGAGAGCGGAATTAGCTTTCCTTTCCACAGCCTGGATGATGCTGAAGGTGCTTTTGACTGAGCCTCACCCCTTTGACATCACTGTGAAGAAATCTTTGTCCCTGACCTCCTTCAATGCTCCTTCACCCTTGCTGTGAACCCAGGCCGAGCGGTCTCCTCAGCGCCGCTCTGTAAGGCACGCTGCCGCAGGGTCGGTCAGCCAGTGGGGTGCCTTCACCACACACCCTGGCTGGTGACACCTTCCACCGCGAGGCTCACTCGCTCTTGCTGCTGTGCTCGCTTCCCTCGCTTCGATCGGGAGACTAGGACTGAATTTACTACAGAAGGAAATTCTTTTTCTCCTCCAAGGTAGTGTAAACAACCCCCTGTAGTAAGGCTCCTGGAGATGACCAAAACCACTGCCAATGTTTTCAGCAGTCAGCAATCCTTGACAAACTGAGAAAGGCATCCTCCAGGCAGAAGTTTCACCGGGATTCTCCCCTTGCGCCTCTTCAGCATCAGCAGCTTATTCTGGGAGGTGTTACGTGCGTATTAGACTGGTTTTCCAGTGAAATACGAGAGTAAAGCAGAAGGTCGTTAGTGGGCTACATGTATAAAAGCTTTTCTTCCCCTGCTCTTCCCATAGAGCTGTGCTTGGCCACGTCTGGGACATCAGCCCCACGCAGGCAGCAGCGCAGCCCGTCGCAGGCTGACCACGCCGTGGGCACCCTCGCCCGGTGTGACCAACCCCCTCCTCTGGAGCCATCGGGAGCCTTCGGGTTTGGTGACCCCACAAAGCAGACCACCCGCAGAATGCCTTTAATCACCACAAAGCCAAAGGCCGCCCATCCGGAGCCGTCGCTCGGTTCGCAGCGGCTGCAGGGAGGCCAGGTCACCGCCTCGCCCCCACGGCCCCTCCAGCTGTGCCAGCTGTGCAGCGGCCGCAGCCCGAGCATCCCCGCTGCTGCGGGCGAGGGAGGCACTGCCGGCCCTGCGTCGCCTGCCGCCCGTGGCACCGGGTGCCGTGTCCGACTGCCTGGGATAGCCATCACTGCAGAGACTTTCATCTCGTCCCTAAATCCACTGCTTCAGGTTTCAGCCATCCAGTAGAAGAGCCACGAGGGGCAACTGATTGTTGATTTTTAAAAAATATAGGAGTCCATTCATCTCTTTACGTTTTATGACTCGGTATTGTCAGGCAACACACGCTCCCCAAGCCATAGTATAAACAATGATTTTGCCATCAACTGAACTCCTGTATCTCTAATAAAAAAGGAAAAAGCCCAACAAATATGACAAGTATCTCTGCACTTACCCGTGACCAACCCTCATTTCTTCGTGCCAAACTCATCCCTCCACTGTTCTAAATTGGCCTTCACGGGCCAAATCCCAGCACTCTTTCTTTTCTTTTTTAACTCAACACAAAGTGTGAGACCTGTATGCTATTTCACAGTTGAAGGCCCACAGGATTTGGACAAGTGGCCTTTCACCCAACAGTAAAAACCTGATATTTTATCATGGAAACTTTCCTTTCAACCGTATTTCCCTCCCTCCAAAGAGCCCAAGTGCCCAGTTCATATGCTAAAAGCGCACAACGGTGTTTGTTGCAACAGCAGAAAATACGCTGCAGCCGCTTTAGTGAAAAACAAAACAGGATTTGGCGACCAGCACTGGCAACAGACGCCTTCCCTGGGCAAGCTGTGGAAGAGGCACGGTAGCCAGGGCTTGCCGTGCTCGCCCAGCTCTCTCCAGGCCCCGCAGCGTACGCCGTCACCTCCAGCCTGCTCCATCGCCGGGGCGGTTTGGGGACTGCCCCGGCGCTCTGCTGACCGCCCTGTGCGCGGAGACTTGTGCTGGGCACAGGCGCTTGCCTGGACCCCCAGCCAAAGCTCTGGCACCTTTCTTTGCCCCGTAAAAAGTAATATTTATGCCAAAATACTATAACAATGCAGCAGCTTCAATTTCTGACTTGCCTGAAGTGTTGCAGTTGCAATGACTCCAGCTTGTGCGTTCGAAATGCAGGAGGCTGGATTGAGGAGGGGCCCCGCGGGAATTCAAAGCCTGGGCATGAATCCTGCTTGAGAACCCACGGTGGGCAACAACGTGGAAACTGGGGGAGGGAGGAATCATTTTCCCTGTCGCTTGCCCGGTTTGGTTCCACAGAAGAGCCCGTGGCTGCTGGGGCTGCGCCCTGCGCACAGACCCGCACAGCATCCCGCCGGGCAACGCATACCCACCTCCTGCATCCCCCCGGAGCGGGCTGGAAAACCCCCTCGGCACGTCCTGCTGCGGCAACCCGCAGGGAAGGAAGAGCCCGAGCCTGCCGGGGGCCCGGGACGGCTTTGGTGCCTGCGCCGGGGGCCGCAGCCCAGCAGCCGTCGGCTGAGGCACACGAGGAGCCGCGGCGGCGGGGCAGAGCTGCGACACCGGGAGCGGGGCGAGGTGCCGCCGAGCGCTTCGGCGATTGAACGATGGGGGGAACCGAGGCGTCAAACGGTTTGCCAGCCGCACTTGGAAACGAAGAAACTTCTCTTGGGCAGACACCACAGCTACACCACGACGACGGAGTAGTGGCTGTTAATATTTGACTGGAAGCGGGCACGCCGCTGCGCCAACGGGAGCAGCGAGCTCCGCTCCGTCTGAGAGCTCTGGCCTTTGGGCATTTCATCGAAGCGTTTCCTCTGCTTTGCCAGAGGGCTTTACACAGCTGCGACCCGAAGCAACCACGTTTTCGAAGAGTTTCATTGCAAAATCCCCGCGTTGCACAAGTGGAAGTACACGGCAACTCTTGCTTTACACAGAACACAGCAATCTCAGGGACAGCGACGTTTTTAAGGGATCGCAGTCTAAAGGACAGCTGTCCCCTATTCCCGACGTTTGTTACAGCAACCCCAGCCGACCAACGTTACCTCGCCGGAGCGGCGTTGGCTGGGTTTACCACTGAAATGCTCAGACCCCGTAACATTGCTGCTTGAACACCGTGAGTAGCAGAATGGCTCCAAAATAACAGACAGCCTTTCGCGTGTAGTAAAACAACGCACAGCCTCTCGCGGAGGGTCCCACTGACAGCCGTCCCGCGGGATGGGAAGCCTGCGGCAGGGCGCACGGTTTCCCTCCTGCCAACGAGGGAGATGACGGAAATTCCATTTCAAAATCAGATTTCACTGGGATGTGAACACGGAGAGTTAGCGCAGGTTGGTCTGCACTTACACTGAAATAATGACATTATAATGAGCACAGCAGACAGGACTTTCTGTGCCCCGCGTATTTTTAGCCAAATAAAGAGAATGCTATTTTTTTCGCTTTTTAGGAAGGGAGTTCAAAGCCCTGGCGACAGCGGTGCCCAGCTCCAGTGAGGCACCTGGGTTTGGCCCCTTACACGTTTCTGCACGCTGGTATTTCGCTCCGCGCCCCGTCGGCCGGCCAGAGGCCACTTCAGTCCCGTTTCAGGACGCCGGCCCCGCACGCCAAGGTGGCAGCGCCGTTCCGCTCCTTGTAAGGCTGGCTGCAGCGCACCGGGGTGTGGGAGCGGAGCCCTGCCTGCGACTGGGGTGTGGGCAGCGTGCGGGCAGCGTGCAGGCAGGAGCTGCCGCAGCCGTGGAGTGGCGTGGGCTCACAACACCAACAGCAGCTCTGCGAAAACCCTGCGAAGTCTCTCTGGCTGCTACCGGAGATGTCGCAGCGTAAATCTTTCTGCAAAGAGCCGACTTGGGGCCACCCAATGCACTCGTCCTGTCTGCCGTGCGTCTGCCCGTCAGCCGTGCTGCCGCGGCTTGGGGACCCCCGGGTGTCCCCCACGGCCAGTCACAGCCCTCCCTGCCTGCTCCCGCTGCTTTGAACAACAAAACGCAACCCCAAAATTCAGGGGTTTGGGCACTGCGGTGCTGAAGCACATCTGTGAACAGTGAAACAGAAGAAATACCTGAGAGTGGGGGGGTGGTCAGGCTGTTGGTTCTGGGGGGCTGGGACGGGGTGGTGGGACCGCGGCCGGCTGCCGGGAAAGGCCTTCAGCGTCGGGTCTGCGTTGGGGCGACGGCGCAGTTGGCTGCGGGGAGGGAAAAGCGTGGCGAGTTGTGTCCTCACTTCAGCTCCTGCACGTTTCCTCTGGCTCCGGGGGAGGACGGCGGAGCGTGCTCGAGGAACTGGGGATGCAGGCGGCATCCCGGAGAGCAGCGGCCGCGGCCGTCCCCTCCGGAGCCGGGGGAACCGGGGGCTGCTGGGGGAAAAGCGGCGCGAAAAGGCAGAGTGGAACACCTGAGACTGGCCGCTTAGCTCCCTGCTTTTTTATCACTTCACTGGTGCTTAAAGTCCTCCTCCAACCTGGCAAACTGAGGTACTGAGACCAATACATGCTGCTGAGCACGCTCCAGTCCATTGATTCTTTTTTTATGTGCAGCTTTTTACCATTAATAACCAGCTCGAGTGCTACACAGACGACCATTGGAGCACACCACACAACTACCAGCTCTTTAGAGATCCCTTAATTTCTGGGGCCGGCGCGTGCACCCCTTTAGCCCGGAGCCGCGGCTGCAGGTCCCGGGAGGGCTCCCCACTGACCGGGGCGTCGCAGGCAGCAGCAGCTCTGCCCAGGGCTGCCGTCAGGGCCAGAGCCGGACTGCGCTTGCTCCCCGGCCGGGCAGGGCTGCTGCCGGTGGGGCGGGAGGGAGGACCAAGATGGCAGGAACCACCCGGGGCTGCTCGGGAAAACCCGTGGGCTGGCCCCGGTCTGGTTATCCTCAGAGGCACAGCGAGCGCTGCCGTGCTGAGGTTGGGGTTGTCTCACAGATCTACAAACGCCATGGCTCACCCTGCTTCCCTCGCTCCGAGGACCCGCATCGCTCCCCTCCCACGGGACCCGGGGACGCCGGCTGAGCCGGCCGCCAGCTCCTCCCGGGGCAGGCATCTCACGTCGTCTTGAATGACCAAGGGACGGGGACGGCTTTATGACTTCAGACATTTTTCCCCTCCTTTCTTTCTTTACATGACAGTTATTTAATGGTGGTTTGTCTATTTTAGTCAGTTTTGGGGTTTTTTTATATATATTAGTTTTCACTTTCTCAGTAAGAGAAAGGAAAGACTTACCGAATAAATGGACATAAGGTACAGTGAGACCATAAACTTTAAAAACAGAAAAATGTTTTCTATAATAATGAGACAAATCTTCATCCAGTCCAGAAAACTCAAAGATGATTTTGCATGCTTAGGGGAAATGCAAGAGCACAGTCATCCAGCCGCAAATGACCAAGATGAAGAGCTGACAAAACTCGGGGGGAAATCCTGCCGTTTCGTTAACGCAAGAGGAGTAAAACCGAGAAACAGGGCGCACATCACCAGCACCACCCATCCCTGGGATCTTCAAGTGTTCGGAGCATTTGGTAGCGGGCAATGATCTGACTCGCAGTCTGCCAGCCACGTCTGCGCCCGCGTGGTGGGTCCAGCACGGCAGCGCTCTGGTCGCGTGGGGGCTCATCCTCGCTGAGGGCACAGGGGGTGTTTCGGAGGGGCCGGGGACGTGCCCCACAGAGGTGGGGTGACCCCAAACACGCCGTTTGGCTGGAGCAGCCACCGGCGAGGTGCAGCAGCCATGGACAGGAGCCGTGCCGGCGTCCTGCCCACCAGCTGCACGGGAGCATCCCAAAAGCTGAGCGTAACAAGAATTAGGAGCCCGGCTTTGGGGTCTTTCAAATTAAAATTTAAAAATCTACATTAAATCTGGTGTTTTGTCATAGCAGTAGTAGAAAGCAACAGTCCTTATTATGCAAATATGCTACAGCATGTTAAAAGTGTGAGGAAAAGACAAAAAAAGAGAAATCAAAGAGCAAAAAATTAATTCTGCATCTGAAGAGCGCAGGAGCGGGTCACAAGTGCTCGGAGGAGGCCACAGACCTCCTTTCGCAGGGGCTGGGTGTTTCCCGGCTCAGCAGAGCATCCTCGGGGCGGCGAGCGAGCCCAGCCCGCCCGGCAGCCACGGGAGCAGCTTCTCCAGCCCGGCGAGGAAGAGCCTCGTAAGCAGCAGCAGCCCCAGCAGCGCATGCCATGCTCCATCTCCGGCGCTTACGACCACTAAGAGAAAACAGTGCTCGTCCAGCCTGGAGCAACACGTGGCGAGGGGGACGATACTTCAGCGTGGTGTGATGGGCGTGAAGGGACGCGTTGCAGGGTCATGGTGGGAGTCACCCCCCTTGTCCCCGGGATGCCGGGGCTCAGCTGCTGCTCTGGCTCCCGGTGCAAAAGTTCAAGCAAAATCGGACGTCTGTAGGAAATTTCTCAGTCACTGCTGATGGGAAATGCAAATTCCACTGTATTCTAGTTCACTCTCCTTCCCGCACAGATCCCTGCTGCCTCACCCCGCAGTAACTCCCCGCCTCTGCAGTAAACCACAGTCCTTGATTTCTCTAGAAGACGCTGTTAATTCTCCCGGGTCTAGCTGAGACCCACTTTCAAACACACCATCTGCTATGAAATGCCCTCCAAACAAGCATTTTGATAGCACGTCCTTTCCCAGTCTGAGGAAGTAACCGACACAGATAAAGTATTTTGGGCTTGGCATTGAGTTCACAGCATCTCAAGAGGCCACACTGCTTTGTTATGACAACGTCCCTCGCCAACCGCCCTTGTCCATACACACCCAGACCCATCCTTTCATGCCCAAATTAAGCGTTATCAGATCAAAAAAAATGGGAAAAAACCAAAAGTATTACTGCTGTCTTGCTCTCACCTAGGATCTGAGTCTGGCCATGTGGAAAAAAGAAAACCAAATAATTTGAGGGATTTTCTCTGTAAGGGCTCATTGCTGGAGAATTGCAAACGGGCGGAGGTACCAACGACTTCACCAGAACGCGATGACAAACACAAAGCCCAGCAGACAGACGGCAAACACGCCATTCACTCTACTTTGGTACAGCCCCAAAAATTCCACCATCTGTTTTCCTGTGGTACAGCCGCTCGCAGAAACAGCCGTCCCCTTCGTACAGTGCACGGGCTCAGGACCGCATGCTGGAAGCGCTCGCTTCCCAGCACAGCCCTTCCCCAGCCGGCCGGCCCTTCGACGCAGAAGCAGGACAGTGCTCATTTAGGAAAGTTCAGCTGACGCAATCGCTACGAGCTGCGGGCAGAACGGGGCATAGGGCGATATCGCCAGGGCTTGGGGTTAATGAGTAGCTTATACTGTAAACATACGCTGGATTTCCTAACTCGATATTTAAAGTTGTACTCTCTATGTAGTAAGCACAGACACGTGTCATAAAAATCTGATTTCAGGTAACTGAATATTAGGTCAATTTTTAGTGATTTTTTTTTTTAGTGAAACAAACACCAGCCTTTGGGGGCACACGGACCTTCGCTACCCGTGAGGCTTCACGTGGCACCCCTGGGGACGAAGCCACAGCAGAGCTTCGGCCATTCACCGCCCAAACCGCTGGTTCAGACAGGGTGGGGTTGGGCTTGATGATCTTAGAGGTCTTTTCCAGCCTTAATGATTCTGTGATTCGGTGAGGAGCACGGTGCTGGATGCGGTAGCTTCAGATGCTGCTAATGAAAGAAGCAGCAAAAAAAGGAAGGTCAAATTCCACAGCTGCTTTTAAAGATCCCTTTAACTTTACAGAAAGACACAAAAATAAATAAAAAGTGCATATCCAGACAGCAGGTCCAGTAAAACAGATTTACAGTTCCCTATTAAGGGCCTAAAGTGGAAACCTTCTTTAAAGCCAGAAATAAGATTTAAGTCCAGCACGAGGAATCAAAGTGCTTCATGCTAAGAAATACTCTGAGAAAATTATCGTGTTCAACTATATCAGTACATTATACAACAGATTGAATAATTCCCATGGTATACAGCAGCTTTTGTAGAAAACCTGATTTCTTTCTGATATCATTCGAGATAGGAATAAAGTAGCTAAGAGGAAGCATTTAAGTCTGTTTATTTTGACCCTTGTCTTGTGTAAAGCAACACCGAGCATCACACAGCGCAGCCTGAAATCCGCTTCCAGCAGCCTGCAGGCTGACTGCTCCTTCCTTGCGTGGGCAGCAGCTCTTGAAAGCCACTTGCACAAACACGACAGAAGTCACACAAAAGTCCTTGGAACCCCATGTATTCTACAGCGAGCAGAGGAACTGTTAATGAGAACAGGATAATTATATCTAAGCATTAATTCCTCTCTATTTGTTTTGCTACCAAGGTCAGTTCTGATGTTATTTCTTCCCTTGCCAAGTTCTACCAAACACTATGCCCAAAGGCACCGCAGCCAGGAGGAAACAAAGGCGATGTTGACCTCTGAGGGTGACTGGAAAATTCATTTCTGGCTGCTCTGAGGATACGACCGAAATCACTCTGAGAAACAACAGAGATTTAAACAAAGGAGAGAGCATCTGCCCACCCAGCCCCGGCTCCATGCACAACATCAAGAGGCAGACAAAAGATGCGCAACTGGTCCTAGGCAAAGGCAGGGACGAGGACTGGGACAGGCACTTGGGGGTCACAACGCTCATCCTGACAACCAAATAAAACCTGAATTCAAAGTGAAGTTACGGAAACCAAGCCGTCTGAAATGTCTCATGATGCTTCTCCAAGTGAGACAAAGCAAGCAGCAAGCAGCACCACGCGGACAGTCCAGCACCCAGAGTGGGATCTCCTGCTGGAGGTCCCTGCGAGCCCCCCAGCTGCGCCCACAGCCCAGCCCTCGCAGAGCCGAGCGGTGCGGCCGCGGCTCAAAGCCCAGCCCCACTGCTCCCACCGCTCGGGCGAGATTTGGACAGAACAACCCGCCAGCCGCCTTCGCAACCCAGACATCAGATGAAGGTTTGGGATGAGATCTGCAGGCGTGGAGCAGATAAGGGCTAATAAAATACTCTGTCGTGGTAGACAACACTGGCTCGTTGAAAGAACCATATGTCTGCATCACTGAAGTTACACCCACTGAAGCCTTGCCTCGAGTACGCCGAATTTCAGCCAGCAAACCCCAAAATGGCTGGGGCACTGCGGCAGGCTCCGGGCAGGGCTGGCGGCTCCAGCTCTGAACAGGACTGAGTGCTGGCAGAGCGGGACACTGGTCCGGGCAGCTGCTGGGCACAGACGTCACCTGCGGCACAACCCCCCCAGCACGTCGTTTTCCTGAACGGCCCAAGGATCGTGTTTCACAGGGTAGTAACGTATTGAAACGGTCAACTTCACCACGAGCAGGAAAGAAAAATTAGGAAAAACATCACTACCACCATACTTTTATGTTTTAGTCCTTAACAACTGCGGGAAGAGGTTTCCCGTTCAATTCAAGCAGCTCTCTGCATTACACTGATATTTTAAATGAGAAAAATCTGCTAAACTCCCATAGAAAGAGCCCCTCTCTCTTGCCTTCCCTTCCAGCCGCTCCAGACCAGAGCCAGAGGGCTCAGCACCCAGCAGTAACGTGCCAGCGTCCCATCTCCTGATGTTGGCCGGGGCAGCAGTTCCCCTGCCAGTGAAGTTCCCCGGTCAGCAGTCCCCAGGGACCGGTGGTCCAGGCTGCACCTCTGGCTTCAATCAGGCCAAATTCTTGGCTAAAGAAAGAACCCAGTGACCGGATCAGCTGCAATTAAGCAAGCTATAAACATAGACGAAAAGAAATTTGTCCAGATAGTCAGATAAAAAGAAAAAAAAATTTAGAAAAAAATCATGTATTATGCCACTTCAATTTTCTGGACTACGACCCATCAAATCACTCCCCAAATGTCTGTATTGGCCAGAGGCCTTTGCTACGTATCAGTTATTGGGGCGAGAGGGAGCGATGCGCAGGTCCGACTGGGAGGCACCAAGCACCCACCGGACCCCAACCCCCCCCGGCACCCCAGCACCGGGTCTGCCGGAGCAGCACCCAGGGTGTCCCCATGATTTCAAGTGGGTTTCTGTGCATGAAGGATGGGAGGAGCATGTCAGCACTCACTAAATCCCCAAAGGGCTGCGAACCAGCGTGTTTACCTGGTGTTTCAGTGCAGATGTGCTGCCCTCTCCCAAGCTGCCGGGCTCACCGAACGGACATGGCAGGCACCGGGCAGCGCGGAGCTCTGAGGCAGCACGAGGCTTCAGGCCAGCCTGCCGCGGTTTTCTCAAGGCAGTGTCCTTCAGTTGATGGCTGGACTTGACGATCTTAGAGATCTATTCCAATGTATGATTCTGTGATGCAGTCCTTCAAGCGCCCCTGGTTTCCCTGCACGGACGACGTTGAAGTCTTCCAAGCGCACTCCCTCTCGCCTCCCTGCCCGGCGGAGCTGGGCCAGGCGCGGACGATTTGTGCCGGGATGGAATTCCTCTGCAGGGAGGCTCCAGGCTGCGCATCCCCAGGACGGCACCACGCGGCCGGAGGAGCTGCCGCAGGACGAAAACTCCCTGCTCCCTCTGAGCTGCCTGTACAAGCACTCAGATGAGACCTTCAAAAAACAAAACACGGGTGTTAATATGCAAAGGGATGCTAGGCTGATGTTACAGCCAGTGGGAGATCAAGAGTTGGTGTCTTCGTGCCATTCAGCTCCAGTTTTGCAGGGGGCTGCTTCCCGCTCCCTTTATATTCGTGTCCGAAAGCCCTGTGGAACTGGAGACTCCTTTACTGAGATTAGCATGAAGAAAGCTTCAAGTCACCGAAAGTATCTTTGGGAATGACATGCAAATCATACTCAGCAGAGACCACGGCTACTGTACGAACTACGCTATAGAGCTCTATTTTGCCCTCACAGCACGACTCCTCAAACATTTCGGCCCGCTGCAGCCGCGCACACGGCTGTTCACGTGTCCCATGGCACGCCTTCACGTCACTGCGGCGCAGAGTGGCACCTCCCGTGCCGCCGCGCTTCCTCCCCTTGCATGAGCGCCTGGTGTGGTGCTGGGCAGAGCAGCCGTGGCGGAGCTCACCGGGCGCTGCCTTCCTGAGCCACGGGGTGAAGATGCCCCCGCGGCTGGCACGGCACCGCTCTGTCCGGGGCGGCGAGGGCGGCTCTGCGTCACGGCCTCGCAGCCGCCGGGAAAGGCTCTGCTGCGGCGTGCACGGCTGGACCGGGAGATGCGGGCTTCACGGGGGCTTTAATCCCAGGCCTAGACCCCGGCGCGGAGGTGGAGTGGAGGAGAGTTGTTGGCCCCAGGGAGGAGAGCGCCCTGAAACAGGCAAAAACAAGTTCTTGAGGAGATATTGAAACTCGCCACGGGGTGGCTGGACACGTCGTTTGTAATTCCATGATGACTTCCCTAAAAGGGACAAAAATGAATTAGAAGGAGATAAGAAAAAACCACCTGAAAAACAAATAGGCACTGGAAAGAAATTGCTCTCATGTCAGGAAAAGGTTATTTCCCTGTGACAGAGCCACAGGCACAAACCTGAGACAAAACAGCCCTGCTTGGGGCAGTCGATGCCTAAATCACTCCCTGCGAACATGCTGGTTTGGAAATACACAACAGTACCGGGATTTCTCCACATACCATAAAGAAAAAAAATTTTTAGGATGATATAGTACTTCCTCTTCACTCAAAAATATATTGAGATACAAAATTATGGTAATTCAGCCTGATACGTAAGCTCTTTAATTCAGGCCTTTGTAGGAATGTACTATAACAGGATAACGTTTGTTTTTACTGGCTCTGCGCACCCTGGAGAAATCCCCAGCCATTGTGCGCCTGCAGCAGGAGGATTTCCTCCAGCGAACCTGCCAGCAAGCAAACAATCGGGCATCCCGACAGCTTTATTTGCTGAGAAGAATGGCAAACTCGTGAAGTGCCAGGAGCTATTCAATAGCTAAAGATTAGACGTGTGCAGCCCAAGGTTCATCACTTACAGCACTGTCAGTCTGAGACTTTCCATTAGCTGATCAGGGGAAATAAGATGCAGGGGGTTGTTTGTTAGTTTAAAGGAAAAAAGAGAAAGTCCAAGTTTTGTTAAAGCCAGCTCGCACCAACCATCATTTTTACCTGTAAAGCAGCTCTGTGGAACAGTAATTTTGCACGTTACCTCCCGTTGGCTGCCTCCGGAGGAGTGCGTGTTGTGAGGAAAGGGAGACCTTACGGGAGCTGATGGATGAGGACAAACATCTGGAGTGCACATCAGGGACCTGCAGCTGGAGAAGCACAAGGAAGGAATATACTATGTCAAAGTACTCTCATTTCTATTTTCATACTAAATTTAATACCAGTATGCTTATTAAAGCAGTATTTTCTACTGCAAGACATGCAGTGTGTAATTTTGTACCACAAATTTCAAAACTTCTCTAAAGAACCTTCCGTAGCTTCCGAGTGCTTAGCATGCAGCCAGGTGTTTTGCAATGCAGAATCCTACCACATCTCCAGGGTAATAAGGTTACCCTGGGATTACATCTCCAGGGTAATCCCAGGGTAATCCTGTTACATCTCCAGGGTAATCCCAGGGTAATCCTATTACATCTCCAGGGAATCCCAGGGGCTTCTCCTTCGCCCCCGCCGCCGGCAGCGCAGACATTTCGGTTGGCAGCAGAGCTGGCCCTCGGGCTCGGCAGAGCCACGAGCTGCTGCCACTGCGGCACCGCTCCCTCCAGCTTCGCTTCCCAGCCCCGAGCACCCTCAGCCTGCCCGAAGATTTACATGAGGCAGGCATGTGGAGATAGCATCGAGAGAAAAGCCCAGCAGCAAACACCGCCAAACAGCCAGCTTACGGAGAGGGGCTGGCCTCGGCATGTTTCTCCACCGACAGAGACGCTAACGGTTTGGAAAGGCTGCAAAGCCACTGCTGAGAACGATACCTTCCTACTTCGTCACGTTGTACTCAGAGACAGTTTTTGTGGCTACGTGTAGTGACAGCAAATACAGCGTCTGAATTGCTGCCAGGTCTGCCCAGTAAAATCGTGCGTTAGGCAGCGCTCCTTGCCAGCCCAGCGGAGAGCATCCCACCGGGGAGCAGCCCTGCTCACCGCGCCTGCCGCAGGACGCCGGGCAGGGACGTTGCGCCCGGGCGTGTTTTCCCAGTGCGTACAAGGGCAGAGAGCAGTGGAACCGAATCCCCAGCTCAGGGTGGGACACACGGCGCGCGTGCCAGAACGACGTTGCCGGTGATCCCCACCAGCGCTCAGCTGCTGGCAGGGACCATCAGCCTCCCATCGTTTCACCCGCTGCACAGCTGCTTCGTCTGAAGTCGGTTGGTGCTTTGGTGCAGCACTGGAACGCTGACTGTTTCCACGGCGTTTGCCTCGGGACGGTGTTATGGAGAGAATGCTCCGAAGGAGCCTGCGCTGTCACGAGGGACTGGGGCAGCACAGCCTGGCTCAGCCAGCACTGTGCACGCGTAGAAGACCGTGGGCCCCGTACGCCGGCCCCGCTCTCGCTTCCACGTGCCGCATTTCACAGCCCTCCCACTCATGCCGCAGAGAGTGCCCTAGCAAAGACCAGCTCCCCTTCACGTTGCTGCAGGAGCGCTGAATACATATTTCCGTTGCTAGACAAACCAAACTGGGTCACTTGGTTTCTCTGTCGTATCTCGTATTTCCACCCGATGGCTCACACCGCAGCCCAACACGCAGAGCGCTCGCCTGGACTGCGTATCTCCAGCAGATCATCTAACCAGGCTTTCCCCAGAAACGCCGCAGTCAGCAGTTAAATGTTCTGCTGCAGCTCGCTGTTTAGTTAGAAAAAGACGTTTGGGAAATGTAATCCCATTCTCACCGTCTCGGCTGGCTCCTCGGCACGGCACTCGGGGTGCTCCCACCCACAGCTCATGGGCAGCGCCACATCGGGGTCCGCGGGCGGGCAGGCACCCCGTGTCATGGCTGCTGCTGGATACAAGCCGTGCCGCCATGCCGTGGCTGCTGAGGATCCCGGGGCTCCTGTCCTGGGTCAGGCTCAGCCCAGGGCCTGGGTTTTCCCATCAGAAAGAAGGAACGGGGCCAGTGGCAGGTGGGACGCGTGTCTGCTGCTCCGCAGCGCTCGCCAGCACACAGCAGGTCTCTGGGAAGGGAAAAGAGTTCATGAGACCAAGCCTGATGGTAGCTGAGGGCAGAATTTACTGCAAAAGTGAGCGTGCGAGCTGCTGAATTGCTTTTATTTATCAAACGACTGAATTATTTCAAGCAGAAGGTTACTGGTGAGACTTTCCCTCCTGCGATCCTTACGTGACTACGTCAGGGAGTGAAGTCCGAGTGCAGGAGTGGACAGCAGGAGTCCAAAGCAGCAGTTCAATATTTGGCTTCCCTTTTGTGGCTCAGAATCGAGAGAAGACGTGGAAAAGTAAGAAGAATGAAGATGAGTCTCACAGCTGCCTTGCCCACGGCATCGGTCGCCAGCAATGTCCGGTCCTCAGGGTGTCGATGCAGCCAGGCCAGCCCCAGTGCTGCTCACCACTTGCCGTGAAGCCGCTTTGAACAAACACGCAGGAATGCCAGCGTTTCAGTCTGTGTTTCCCTGCACGCTTCAGACGCCGTCCGTAGACCTTGGGGGTACTGTTGGCGTGATCAAATTTTAAAAATAAAAGGCGGCATTTCGCTGGCTTACAGAGTCTCAAGGAATTTGGCTCCTCCTGGGATTCAGGGAGGTTATTTAGCTTAAACATTTTTCGAAAGTGGAAATTAAATTGAAAAGCAGCAAAGTCAGCGGAATTAATATCACTGTCGCTACCAACACCAGTAGTTAAAAGCTGAAGCACCCAGCTGTACCAGCTGTGCCGTGAGGAACGCGCCGGTGGGACAGCGCGCAGACAGATGCCAGCGTGCGGCGGTGGGAGCTGGGCACAGCCAGGCCCCGCACTGCCCGGCCACGCTGCACTGAGGCGCGGAGAGCTGCCGGCGAGCTCCGGGACTGCTTCTGGCTTCGCAGGCAGCCAGCCTCCGCATGGCACGGCACCAAATCCGCAGCCGCCGCCGTGGCCTGTGCACGATCTGCTTCTGGAATATATTCTTATAAGTAATTATTAAAATATGGCAGAGCAGAAGCTGCTTTGGCGCAGAGCCCTGCCGGAGAGCTGGCCGGGAAGGGAGCGGGGTCCCCTTCCCCATGCGGGTGTGCCGGGGAGCGGCTCTGCCTGGGCAGGGACAGGGCAAGGGGCAACGGGCACTGCGGGAAATCCCAGAAATTCCCGCTAAACGTCAGAAAAATCACTGCAGGACATTTTACGTGTTCTGAGGAGCTGAGGTTTGCTTGCGTTTTGAAGGAATAAAAAATATTCATGCATTTTTCAGCCCAGTGCTCTGACGGGTGGGTTGGAGCTGAGCTGGTGTTTCCCTCCAAAGGCAGGTCCTGCTCCCGCAGCTCCGTCCCCTAAAACTCATGTCTCCTGGGAAGCGGCTCTCCCTCCCTCCATCAGACGGACACCTCGGGCACCTAAAACCAGGAGCTGAAAGCAGCCCCGAGCCTTGGCTTCTGCGTCCGAGTGGGAGGGCAGGCGGCAGGGAGGGGAGCCTACCGCGGCGCTGGGGAGAGCCCCTTGCGGCACCCAGCACCGCTCCGCGCGGGGAACATTTATTTTTAGGTTGCTTACTGCCCCTAAAACATACTTGGACTGTTTTCAGCCTGACTCACAGCTGAATTCCTGTTCTTCTGCAGGCTGAGTTTTCTGTCCCCACCCAACACAAGGAAAGACAAAACAAAATGAAACCAAAAAATCCCCGGCTGGTCCCAAAGCGGAGCCCAGTGAGGAGGTTTCCAGCCCGTGCTGGTGCCAGTGCCCGCATCCGAGCGGGGCCTGAGATGGCCAGGCGGCACACAATGGCACAGGGGGGTGGCCGGGGCGCTGGGGCCGGTGTCGGTCCACGGACACAGCTGGGACAGGGCATCGCGTTGCTCACCCTGGGCAGGACCCTTGCCCGCAGCCCATCGCGCCTGCCCCGGCTCAGCCCTGTTGCGGTGAAACGCGGCCCGCGCCGGTGCTTCAGGAGTCCCCTGCGATTTGTTTGTACGCTACTCAGGAGCCAGAGAACCGGGCAGAGAGGAGCACGTGCACGCAGCTTCAACACAGAGGTTGTTCTCTTGACACCACCCGGGACACCCAAAACAAAGCCAGCAGCCTGCCAGGGGTCCTCGCCCAGGGCCGAGGGAGCAGCGCTCTCACCTTAGCACGGCTTTCACAGAATTCCACATTTTACCTGTGAAGCGAGACGCGGTGGGTTGATGCAGAGGCCCCGAGACCTGCCCGGCGCAAGCAAACCAGGTACATCTGCAGAGAGCGACTTCGGAGCGAAGAAAACAGTCCCCTTCAAGGTCAGCTGCTTTGGAAAGAAACTTTCACGTTTTTCCAGCCAGATGCGACAGACTATTTCTCCATTCTCAAGATAATTTCTGCAAGGTATCCTTTAGTATTACATTTTTGCTATTTTGAATTGTAAGATCAGAAGCACCGCAGTAAAATGTGTAGTGGTCAGAATCTTCACTAATTAGTTTGAGGTAATGGAAGCAGATGGGGATTTTAGAGACTGCCACTACAGCAAAGGTACGAACCAGGATGATCTCAGAAGGCAAAGGACCCGAGCCCAACGGGTCTCCAGACCACCCTGCGTGCCTGGGTTCTGCCTAGGAGCTCCGACTGCACAGCATGGCTTGCACACAGTCTCGGGGAAGCAAAGGGCAGATCTGCAGCAGCAGCGTTCGGAAGCAGAGCAGCGAGCTCAAGGGGGCCGGGGGCGACAGCGGAGAGGAGCTTGCAGCTGCGACGTTCACCAGGAGCCACATGTGTCAATCTCCAGTTACCAAAAGGGTTAAAATTAATTTATGTTAATCGATACCATATTACCAGGATAAAAGCAGACTCAGACGTAGGGTTAGTTACGGATTATCAAACTTTATTTTCTCTCTTTGCCGCTGAGCCCCAAGATGCTGCTGCAATGCTGCTGCTCAGCCACAGGAGAGCACGCAGAGCTCGGGGCTGGGCTGGGGGTTCTGCCGGACCAGACTGGGGCTGGGGCTGGAGCCCAGGCTGGGACGGGGACTGGAGAAGGAGCCCAGGCTGGGACGGGGACTGGAGCTGGAGCCCAGGCTGGGGCTGGAGCCCAGCCTCACCCGTAGACCCAGATGGGTTAAAAAGCAAATGCAAAGCTCTGAGCTCTGGTGAACGTGCAGAGGGTTTCTTACTGCGTGACTTTACTTTCTATCTGCAATTTAAAATGATCCTTGCCATCTCTTCCCCACTCCTATGTTTTCTAACACTAGTGATGTACAAAGCATAAAAGTCCTCTGCTAAATTTGCCTTGTAGAAGGAACTAGACTTACTTTTAGCATTAATAATTCATTGTATTCTTCCATTCTGAACAGGATGGTTCTAAAAATTATGTATATAACATGGATTTTTATTTTGGTTATATATCTCTCTATCTGTTACATATCTAATTCTTCACACAGAGAGAAATCAGGCTTGCCATTCACAGTTACTGTGGGTATACTGGTCTGACCTCACAGCTGTCTGCCTTGAGCAGGAGGTGGGATCAGCTGATCTCCTGTGGTCCCTTCCAACCGCAGTTATCCTATGATCCTATGATATTACGCACTTTTATATTATAAAATAGAAAAAATTTCCTGGGGTTAAGTGACAGCTGGTCCTAGAATAAATGGTAACAAATTCCAAGTTTCTTTTCCTGTATCTTAAGTGGCCAACAAGTCCAACTGCTGGGGTACAGCACCTGCAGCAAAGACACTCTCAATAAAGAAACATGGAAAATGACAATACAAGACACAAACCAACAGTCACCAGTGTGAAATTTTGGCAAAAATATGGGGAATGGGAAATAATACCTGCCATAAGAAATCTCAGATGATGTTATTTTCACGTACTGCCTAGATCTGTATATGATAGTTAGGGCTGCAAAAGACAGTTTTCAAAAGTACTGGGATTTATAATCCCGGGTCTCAAAACAGTTTCTGAGCTTTCAGCACGCTGCTTGTAAAGGCGAATATCACCTCCTGCTGATCCCGTCACAGCCGAGGACGCTGCCTTTCGGCCGGGCGCGGGGTCACCGGTGCCAGGGGGAGAGCCCAGCCCGCCTTGGCACAGCAGCCCTGCACACAGACCCCAGGAAGATGCTGAGCGGGGCTGAGGAAGGTGCCAGCTCCAGGGCTCGTCCTCCTCTGCAGGAGGGAAGCCAGCACCCAGGGTGTCATTTACATAGTCAGGGCAGGCAAATTTTTCTATTTTCTTGCTCTGCTGCTCCAAATCCCGCTCTTTTGTGGGAACCAAAAGCAGGTTTGGGGTTGGGCTGCAGGACCCGGGTCTGGAGGGGAAGTGCGGGGCACGGAGCCTGTGGCCAGCTGAGCCTGGCCCCACTCTCCCCACAGCCCTCGGACCCTGCACTGGAGCAGCAGCGCTCGCCCCCGCATCCCTGTCAGCAGCCGGACGCTACCGCTTCATGGGAAAGTGCTGATGTGATTTTTTAGTACTCTTCTTGTAGCTGAGTTTCTACAAAAAACAGCTTAACAGCTGCCAGCCTGTTCCTGCTGAAGTTAGAGCTATTGCAGTCCTTCAGAATTTTGGCTAAATGAATTAGTAACCAACTTTCTAAATAGGTAGCCTCTATCTTTTAAAAATTCATGTGCCATGATACGATCAGTACACATACCACAAAAATAATAGCATCACTATCATAAAAAACAGTTGATACAACGTGTGGGAGTTCTGTTAAGTAGTGCTGGGCTCTCAGATGCACGGTCATTAGTTCCTAACTTTGCACCTTTTTTATGACGGATAGATAGAAGAGTGTGTATTTAAAGAGGATGTTTGCTTGCTGCGTACCAAGCCAACGGGAATAGCTGCGTGGGTAAACGTGACACCGGTGTGTACACAGGGAGGTATCCGCAGTGACTCAGGGCGCTTAACCAGCAGATAACGCTACTCACCTCAATGGATACAGCAAAACAAATTACTGAACATACTAATCCAGAAGAACTGTCACTATGCGTTTTTTATGAAGAAAAATCCTCTCCTAGCCATCGATCATGCGGAGATGGGATGCCACGTGCCGTGCAGATGCGTCTCTGGTGGGGAGAGGGCAGTGGCACCCAGCGTCCTGCCACTGCGCTCAGACTGGCTGCATCCCACCCTGGGCGGGACAGCGGGGCCGGACCCGGCCAGACCAGGGCAGTGACGCCTGGATGTAGTGGGGCCAGCAGTGCCTCCTCTTCCAGCAAACCCAGCCTTGAGGAGAACAGCTTAACCCAGACCTTCCGCGCCTCAAAGCGACTTGAGCTTCTGCAAGACTGTTTGCTGCGCTAAAAAACCCCAAAGCAAATCCATAAGTTTCTTCCCGATTTATACAAAGAGCCCAGAATCACGTGCCTGGCAGTAACAGAATTGCTGCTGATGTGTGCTGATGGGAAAACCAGACCTTGCTTTGATAATGTGGTGACAGGACCATGTCCCCGTGCCTCGCTGTGCCTGCCTCGGAGCATCCCGTGCCCAGCCACGAGCAGGAACGGGCTGGGGCGAGCGCCAGGCAGGGTCAGCCGTGCTCCCCCAACAGCCTCACCGTCGCCCGCGCTCTATAACGGGACAGAGATGTGTTCTCTAATATCATTAAACATAGGCTGAGGCTCGCCATTTCAGGTTCGTACAGGCCTAATTAAACAGATGTTCTCAAATTACCGGTGCGGACACTCCCAGGGAAGCTGCCCGTGTTCACCTGCCCGCCTGCACCCACAGCTGCTGGCAGCACCACGCGAGCCGAGGGTTGCACAAGCGGTTTCCTGGAAGGCGGCTGCCAGGTGGAGGGCTCTTCTGCCTCCTCCTTCCTTCCTGCCCTGTCCTCAATACGGGGCCCGAGCGGGGCAGCCCCTTCCCCCGCTTCCCCATGCGGGTGCTGAACGGGCAGCTTGCGCAACAGGGGGTTGCTGCCGTCTCACCGCCCAGCTCGCAGGGCCGTCACGCGGAGGAAAGAAGGGATGGCCGGTGTCACGAAACTGCCCGCTGGTGTCAAAAGGTGAAGAAAGACGTTTCCGCGCCCTGCGAAGGGACCGGCAATCAGCAGAGGAGGAATGCTGCTACCAAGAAGGAAGGGCACGTGGCAAACCGCCCGCGACGGGCACTGCCTCCGACGGGTGCGGCTGGGGGCACCGGGAACCACGGCGAGCCTCTTGCCAAGGAGCCGTCTGCGCAAACCCGGGAACGCCGCACGGGTTGCAGATTAAACCGCAGGTA
Source organism: Opisthocomus hoazin (assembly GCF_030867145.1). Taxonomy (NCBI): domain Eukaryota; kingdom Metazoa; phylum Chordata; class Aves; order Opisthocomiformes; family Opisthocomidae; genus Opisthocomus; species Opisthocomus hoazin. Next base: position 29,033,585 of record NC_134417.1, read on the forward strand.
TTCCAGGATTAGCAATATTTTCTGCTTTCTTACCTGAATCTCATGAACGGCTTAGCTAGGTGAGCAGGCGACCCGGAGGTGCAATGAGTTACGTCATGGAGCGATCGGCGTCGCATCTGCTTTGGCAGACTCCTACGTGAGGCACGCAAAAGAAGCCAGGCTGAACAGAGAGGGGGTTTGTGTCGAAGATGCATCAGCTCTCTGTTCGCCTTCTCCCTCACGCCCAGGATGGGAAGCAGACACGCCGTCGGACGCAGGAGCTGACAACCACAAATCTCCAGCGCAGGAAAAAAGTTAAATACAAACAGCACGTCCAGGCAGAGTGTGTGCGGCCTTTCCGCTTCTGCTATGGGATTATGTACATATTTAAACAACCAAAACCCACCAGCTCCTCTTGTGTCCCGCATAAGCCCGTTCACAAGAAAAAGCAGCCACTAAACTGAGGACAGAAAGCCCCAAACAGCTACAGTTTTGGCAAATAGGTGTTTCTTGAAAAGTCCTGTTCGATCCACTTCAAAAGGCAAAGGTGAGTCTGCTAAAGGTGTTTCAGCTTCACATTAATTGCTGTGTGGTGCTTTCCCTGGAAGAAAATTCCTCTCTAACGCGTTAGACTCCAACTTTAAAAAAGGAATATTCGACTTGCCTTTGAAAATTCTGCTCTTGGCTTCATTTGTATTGGGCTGAGCACATGCAGTATCACAGCCAGCTGAGTTATTGCCTCCTGGTGCCATGTACAATGGTCCTTCACAAGCAGGAGGTATCTCCAATGGAAACTCAAGCACAGCCTTATCTGTCCCAGCCCTGCTGCCATAACAGACAATAGAACTTTTTTCCACCACCAACAGATGATTTAATGTCCTATGTGTAAAGACTTGTTACAAAGCAGAGGGAAGAAAATACGGATTTACTCACATTTCTCTCCAGTCAAAGCTTCGGTTAGCAGCCCCCGGACAGCCCTCTCCCCGCCAGCGCAGCCCGGCTCCGTTCCCTGTCCCCGGCTGGGTGTCCCGGTGTCCCATCCCGCTCGGCGGGTACGGGGAGGTGAGCTTTTCCAGTTCTCCGCGCAGGACCCAGGAGTCACAACAACGACCCAAAAGGCTCGACTAACAGCAAAGCTTTGCTTGGAATTCAGCGAGATGACAAAAGATGGTAACTTTGCAATTCCATAAATGACGTTACTTTTAATGCAGTGGGGTGAGATTTAGCAAAACTTACAATTAGCTACAAAATATAGCAGATTGACAAACTTACATTACCCTTTTGAGCCTAGGAAATCAGAGATAGAAAAAGAGGAAAACAAAAGGAAAAAGTAAGAGAAAAGATACCACCCCCGTGGATCCAGTGACGGTCTCTGCTGATGGTCGGGGTCCTCCGGCGGTGGGTGCACACCAAGGAGCTTGATTTCAGGGTTTTCAGCCTGGGTGCGCGGTAGTTTTCCCACAGATCAAGCACAAGCACAGGCAGCAGCACTTTGGCTAACACGCGGTAAACATTTCGAGCAACAGTTATCAGTGCTTTTACAGTTCGACTTCATCACTCTCTTCTCTCCTCCGTCCTTACATGTCTTGTCTGCGTTTAAAGACGTAGTGTTCCCAAAACTCACTGGGCACGCTCCGTGAGTAATGGTCTTTGCTCGGGCCGGGGTCTCCAGCTCAGAGCGTGTGATTTTTAACAATATAATGAGGGCAGCTCACCCTCCCAGGGCAAACCTCTCGGGGGAGCGGTGCTGGAGGCACTCGCGCGATGCGGCAGTGCACCCTTCCTGCAGCACCCGCTCGGGGGGATCCCTGTGGGTGCCATGCAGTCGGGGCTTAGCACCCCCATGCTGCAGCCACCAGCCACCCCAGAGGAACGCTGGCGCAGGTATTTGCGCGAGAGACTCGCGGCAGAAAGCACTTGCTTTAGCCCTCAGACTGCACCAAATGACTCCTCCTGCTCACAGACTTTCAGGGGCTTACCGTTCAGAGGAGAAAGGCAGGTAGGGTGGCTTCATGGACATTAACGGCCTCAAGCTGTGTCAGGGGAGGTTCAAACTGGATATTAGGAACAATTTCTTTACTGAAAGAGTCATAAAGAATGGGACCAGGCTGCCCAGGGCAGCGGTGGGGCCACCATCCCTGGAGAGGCTCAAAAAACGTGTAGATGTGGCACCTGGGGACATGGTTTAGCAGGCACAGGGGTGTTGGGGTGACAGCTGGGCTTGATGATATTAGAGGTCTCTTCCAACCTTAATGATTCTGTGATTAAGGAGAACAGCATATAAACCTGAGCACTCAACACAACAGAGGCTGCTTTTTCTGTTTCAAAGCAGGATGCGCAGTTTATTGTCAGGCAGGCAGGCAGCAGCAAAACATTTAAGCCTAAAGCAGATAAACAACGCATCAGAAAGCAGTCCTGAGGCCATCTCTGACAAGACACCATGGGCAGTCCCTTCTCCATGTCCCCAGGCAGCCCTCGCCTTGTCCTTCGCTGGGGGCTCCTCCATCGCCCAGTGGGACGCAGGCAGAGGAGGGGGCTGCCCGCTCCCTGCCCACATCCCAGGGGTCGCAGCAGGTCCTTCCCGAGCCCAAGCTCGTACCAGCATATTACTGCGTCGGCCTCTTCACCCGTTATAGTGAAGTCGGGTCAGTCAATTGGAGAGCATGTTCTGCTGCTGTAAGGATTCTGCAGGGATGCTGGGCAGAGACCTGGCCCCTCGTTAGCGCCTGTTCCATTATCGGAACTGTTAATGAAGTTCTAACTGTGAGGCCCAAATTACATCTCAGACTATACATTCTGCTTGCACTAATAAATAATTACATTGAAGTTAAATAAATCTATGCTTTGAAAAGTGACTGCGAAAACGCCAATATGAGCCTGCATAGCTGTCCCAGTGATGCACGAAGGCAAATTTCAGTGAAGAACTAAATCAATAGTTTTTCTTATTTTCACTTCCGCGAGCTGAATCCAGCTTTAATATCAAATCATGAAAGAACCTGCCTGCACACACACACACGGAGATACCTTCGCTGTCTCAGTGCTTCCACAAAACGCCTGTAAGACCAGCAGCCAAACGTGACAGCTTTCTGCACTCCTCGCAAACCAAAACAGCAGCCTAGCCCCTGCCTCGCTGCTGGCAGCGCCAGCAGAGCCTTCTACCCAGCCGTCTGCATACCCTCCTTCTTTGGCACATCCGAGATGCAAACCCTTATCAAACCAGCTGTAAATGTAAATTGTCCCAGTTGTTTATTCTGAAAGGTAAACCTCCCAGGAGATGCAGAGTTTGCAAACACTTCCACAAAGATGACTCAGCCTTGACCCCCAGACTGCGTTGACCATGTGGATTGGTGCCCCGGCACATTTGATCCAAGCCTAAGTCCAGCCCAGCATCAAGTTCTGGCTCAGAAAGAAGCTGTTAGAGAGCAGCACATTCTCCCTCCAAGAACTACCATGATGATCTTTTATTTACAGCACCAACAGGCCGTAGCATCTCCTGCTATGAGAGCATGGTTTCCCGCTGTACTGTTGTGACTGAGCATCAAGTCTGGTTTGCTGGAGTCAGATCAGCAGAAGGAGGTCTCCTGCACCAGAGGGTAACAAGTGCACTTCAAGGAACACAATCAGCTCACACACATTCTACAGCACAAAAAGTTATCTAAAAAAGGCACTATGCACTGGGGACTGCTCTCCCCAAGAGAGTTTCCTTCCCCCCCTCCCTGCTACAAGAGGTCTCCTTCTTTGTTCATTTGCAGGTGGCTGTCAACCTGCTGAAGAGCTGCCTTATTTTTGCCATCAACATCTCTCTGAAGTGGTCACCCATTAAGAAATAGAAAACAGGATTAATGGCACTATTTAAAAACGCAATGGGTCTCGTGATGATGTAGATGGTGTTGATGATCTCCTGCGTGCAGTTGGGTATGTTCAAGGCTGGTATTCGGGTAGCAAGTCGGACGTTGCGCATGATGTGGTAGGGAGTAAAGAGCAGCGAGAAGATAACCACTGTGAGGACAACTAAAGTAAGAGGTTTTTCAAGTGTCAGGAGGGAACTGAGTTGCTCACTCCTGTTTTTGAGAAAAAGAACCATTTTCACACCGAAGCTGCACATGATCACGAGAGGGATAAGGAAACTAAAGACAGTCAGAAACATGCTATAGATGAGGCTTTTCCTGGGGTCTCCAGAGCTTGCGTAATCAAGACAATTATTGGCAGGCATTCCAGTCTCCAGGAAGAATATCAACGGCAGCAGTTCCAGTATCACCCCGACCCACACGGCAACAGACACGATAAGGGCCGCTTTCCTCGTCTGTAGAAAATGGTCTCTGAAAGGATATTTCATGAGCATGTACCGGTCAATGCTGATCACGGTGAGGAAAAGGATGCTGCTGTACAGGTTTGCGTGTAACAGGAATCTGTTGCTGTGGCACAAGATGCTCTGCTTTGTCCACTGATCTCTGGAGTAATTGTTCACGAGTACTGGCAGAGTACACAGAAATAATAAATCTGATAATGATAAGTTGAACAGGTAGATGTTGCCGCTTTTCCAGTTTTTCAGGCAGAAAATGTAGCCGAACACAACAATGATGTTTCCAGTGAAGCCTAAAATGAACTCAAGGCTGTACATGGTAGAAAGATAATACTTTTCCAGGACTTCGTTAGTCTGAAAACAGCCACCTGTCTCGTCCATAGCCTGGAAGGTCAAGAGGGAAAAAAAAAAACCACACACCAAAAATTAGTCAAAGGTTATTGCATGGCTATTTTCATATTGTTCCCGTAGTAGGTGAATACAGCATGCTATTGCCTCGCAGCTGATGTGGTAGGTAGAGACTTGAATGCAAAGAATATCCCTTCTGCACACAAGATTTCTACTTTCAACTATTGACCAGAGTTACTGAGCAAGATGAAAACTTGCATGAGCAACCACCTGTGTGAGGAGCCTGAAAAAAGAGCATCACTTGAAGGCATCTGCCATAACGTGCCAGCTGCTGCCTGGCCAAAGCCACAGCAGCACCAGAGGCTGGGAAACCGAAACGCGCCTGTCACCGCTGTGTCACGGCCCTTGCTGGAAGTCATCTGCCTCCCTGTTTCCCAACTCCGGTCCCGTGGTCTCCTCACTCATCACTGAAGCAGAAGTCCACTGTCAAGACTGACGAAGGATGAACTCAGCAGCAGCAACACGGCCGTGCTCTGACAGCGTCAGTCAGAATTCAAGAAGTCAGGAGAGGACGTGTTTGTTAGATTAATTGAACCATTCGTCGTGCACTTTGCATGGGTTTGCTGGTAGCTCAGTACCAGAATTGCCTGGAAGGTGTGGTGAGGACGAAGCACATAGCCTGTGCATCATGGCGGGTGTGCCTGAGGGCTTCCCAGCCATCCCTGCAGGCACGGGACATTCCTGCTCCTGGGGCTCTACTGGTCTCTTCTGTTTCCTACAAAAAGCCCTCGAGAAGGGAGGGTTCAGTTAGGACTGAGTCCTAGTTCATATGGCAGTGACTGCAGTCCAGGGGACAGCACAGTCAGGACGAGGATAAAACGCCCTCGAAGCCCAGTTCACAAGCCTGAAGTCACTTTTGTTCTTAGCTTCCTAGCAGGTGAGAACCCGGCGTGCAACAGATTGACCCACGGCTCCTCACCGAGCAGCCCGCACACCACGCACGCCGCCGCACCCCGAGCCCAGCCCCACGGGCCAGCCAGAGCCGGGGAAGCCTTTCGCTGCCCGCTGTGGCCGTTGGCAGCCCAGAGAGCTGCCGGCACCGCTGCCACCCTCCCGCGCTGCGATTTCATTTTCTCTTTGGCTCCAAAGAGCTCCTGCTTTCGGCTTGGAGTAGGTAGCACAACCAGCATTCTTCCAAGAGCAAAGCTTTCTAGGAAGCTGCAACAAGCGTGAGTTTGCCTGAGGACAAGTTTTGCTTCCTTTCTAAAGGTTGGTTAAAAAAATGCTTTCGTGCCACAGGGGAAGAAAGAGTGGGCTCTCAAGTGCTCACTCTGCTCCCTCCGGAGGCAAACGCACACACGCCCACCCGCAGGGCAACAGCAGCATAAAGCAAGCTTCTCGCCAAAGCCTTTGGTTAAAATATTCACAAAGCAATTAGAAAGCAGGGGAAAACAAAGTGGTAGAAAAATGGGACAGAGATTAAAGCTGAAACCAAGCTAGGTCTTAGCTCTAAGAGCAGCAACGTGACTGCCACAAAGCCTGCTGAAGACGGTCCCCACACATCGCGTAATTACTGTCAGTATTTTCAAAGTTGTTCTAGCATCTGGAATTTCTGTCCTGTTCTCTACACTCAAAGCACTATTTTGTTTGAAAGGTAGATCATGAGGCAGAATAAAGCACAGCATATACGAAACTTCGTGAAGTTACGTCCAGTAAATATCCACACCTACGCTGCACACTGCAGGGAAAAAAACTGATCTGGCTGTGAATGCTGGCTCTGGTCAGACTGAGATCACGACAGCACCTAGCCCAGCCCCGGCTGGTCAGGCTCCAGAGGAGGACCCAGCACTTCAGGAGATTTTGATTCTAGAAAACACTGCACTATCGTTAGCACTTTAAATACAAACACTAATTAAAACATCGCTACTAACAGAGATGTGGATTTAGGTAACTGTTAAGAGACAGACTGATTAATCAGTTTTCCAGCAAGCAGTCGGGTTAAGCAACGACAAGGTTGGCTCAGGAAGGGTCTCATCGGAGGCAGAGCAGGAACCTCCCGAGGAGCGCAGGGTCGCAGCACCGGGACACCTTACCATGGCCGGGACTGGGTGCTGCCGCTGCATCTGCGCTGCTGGAGCATCCCTTGGCGAGAGCCGGGGATCCCTGGGTGCCGCACGATGCTGCTCGCCGTCTGCCCTGCTTTGCATGCGATTTGACCATTAATGAGGCGAGGCAGCGATCTGTTTGGCTGAGCAGGGCGCGGGGTGGGGAGGGATGCAACGCCCGCCAACCCGAGGAGAACCGCCAACCAACACTTCCCCTTCGCGTTCAGAAACCAGTTGGGAGGGCTGCAGCCCTGCTCCGCGCCCTGCCCGGAGCTCCTGCCCAATGTGGGGCTCCGGGAAGGGGCTTCACTGGCATGCTCCTGCTCGGGCGACGCGCGGGTCCCACCGCAGGTCCCCGGCTACTGGCTGGCGCTGTGCAGAGCCCGTACTTCACGCAGGCTCAGCAACCATTGCGACAGAGAGCCCGGCACCACGTCCCGGCGGCGTGAGGAGGGAGAGGGCACGGCTCTGCATCCCACGCTTCGAGAGGGCGTCAGGAGGGCACAGCTGGTGGCTGGCATCCTGGCTTCACCCCGTTGTCTTCAGCCACGGAACCATCTCTCCTGCCACAGAATCACAGAACGTTAGGGGTTGGCAGGGCCCTCTGTGGGTCACCCAGCCCAACCCCCTGCCCAAGCAGGGTCACCCACAGCAGGCTGCACAACACCACGTCCAGGCGGGGCTGGAATATCTCCAGAGAAGGAGACTCCACAGCCTCCCTGGGCAGCCTGGGCCAAGGCTCCGTCACCCTCAGAGGGAAGAAGTTCCTCCTCATCTTCAGCTGGAGCTTCCTCTGCTTCAGTTCGTGCCCGTTGCCCCTTGTCCTGTCACTGGGCACCGCTGGAAAGAGTCTGGCCCCGTCCTCCTGACCCCCACCCTGCAGATATTTAGAGGCATTTCTAAGGTCCCCTCTCAGCCTTCTCTCCTCCAGGCTGAACAAGCCCAGCTCCCTCAGACTCTCCTCGTAGGAGAGATGCTCCAGTCCCCTCACCATCCTCGTAGCTCAGACACCAGCACGACACATGCAGCAGCTCAGCAACGTTCTGTAGTTCGCAAGCCAATTAAAACAACACATTTTAATTACGTTAAAGCAGAGCGCTAAAGTAGAGCACTTAGTTTTCATATAGTAACACATTTTAGCACCTAAAAACTTGTTGGTTTATTCATCATTGCTATGCAATATTATCCTGGTTTTAGCTTTGAGAATAAATGCTGCTAATGCAAAATGACTCTGCTCCACTGCAACCAATGCACCTGAACCAGTCTATCAGCACAGAAATTGTTACTTGGTTTCAAACGAGACAGTGGCATTTTTACCTGTGGTTTTGGCTGCGTTTTCACCCGTGGACCACTGCCTTCCACTGTTCAGACGCCCCAGGGCCCTCTGTGAGAGACGATGCTCCAGCCTCTTGAGGCAGGACATGCTCAGCCTGGCTGTCCTGGCTGGAAGCACCCATTGCTGTGTGAGAAGGCGAGGCTATTTACTATGTAATACTGATAAAAATCTGCAAGATCAGAGGGTGGCCAAAGTTTACCCTCTATTTTCACAGAATCACAGAATGGCAGGGGTTGGAAGGGACCTCTAGGGATCATCTGGTCCAACCCCCCTGCCAAGGCCAGGTCACCTAGAGCAGGTTGCACAAGACCTCGTCCAGGCGAGTTTTGAAGATCTCCAGAGAAGACGACTCCACAACCTCTCTGGACCACCTGTTCCATTCTGTACAGCAATGTCCTCCACTTTTTCTGCACATCCTTCTTCATCAGTTCGCCTTGTAAGACCTTTTCCACATAGAGTCACAGAGTATTTCAAGTTGGAAGGGACCCATAAGGATCATCGAGTCCAACTCCCTGCTCCTCACAGGACTACCTAAAACTAAACCGTATGACTAAGAGCATTGTCCAGACGCTCCTTGAGCTCTGACAGGCTTGGTGCTGTGACTACTTCCCTGAGGAGCCCGCTTCAGTGACCAACCACCCTCCCAGGCTGCGGCAGTTCTCCTGCAGAAACCCCAGCAGGAGAGCTCTCCCAGCAGCGTTCTGGGCTGAGCGTGACGGGGCGGCTGCACTGCTGGCACACGCAAGGCGCTCCCCGTCTGGGATTCCCACTGCCATGGGGCAGGTCTGCAACGGGGGAGATCTTCAGAACATTCTGCGCCATGCAAGATGAGCTTCCATACGCTTCTATTTAACTTCTATTGCTGTGCACAAACACGCCCTAAGCGAGGCTTCAAGGCAAAATGCTGCTGCTGCGTGACCTGTCAATATACACTAGTGACTGAGGACAAGAGGAGGGGTCTTTCTTTCCTGGCCTGTGTAAGAAGTAGTGAAAGGCTTTTTCTGTAGCTCTCTGTATGCAGGCTGGGGGCTGTGCTCACAGTCTCTAGACCTACTTTGCAGGAAAAATAAAATCCCAGCATTTGGGGGACTTATTAATCGCCCTGTTAGTAAACAAGCCAAACCCACTTTACCCACCCGTTAACAGCAGCTTGTTCAGCATCGCTGGTGCCGAAGCAGCCACTGCTGCACCCTGAGCAGATGGCCACGGACACACAATGTGCGCACATATACTGACACCCAATTGCTTCATCCGACCCCAGCAAAACCACGCCACTCGCGCAGTGGCTGGAACACACACGCAGTGCCTGGATGAGTGGCTCCCAGCCACGCTGCGTTACGGCACCGACCCGCTGCTCCATCTCTCGCAGGGGACAAACAAGCTGCAGCCCGGTTTGATGCTTCAAGGGCAGCTGAAAAAGCCGTGCCCTGCTGGGTCAGCCCTTTGCACAGCTCGCGTACCTGGGGGCCGGGCTCTCTCCAGCAGCCCAGGAGCTGCAGGAGCCCAGGCGACAGCAACACTGTGCCATGCCCCGGCCTGGACGGTCCCTTTGCTGGAGGAGGTCATGCCCAGGAGAAAGGGACGTTTTCTGGGGCTGAGGAAGAGCCGCAGGCAGAGCAGCGCTGGGGCGGCCATCGGCAGCTCTCGGGCGGACTGCTCAGGGTCAGGGTCTCCCCACTCGTGACTGCGCAGGTAGCAGCCCGTGGTCTCACCCCGACCAGCCTGGGACCGCGTCTTCTCCAGGGGTCACTGCGTGGAGAGCATTTCAGAGTAAAGCCTCGAGGTTGCCTGCAAACACAGCCACCACATCGCTAACGAAAATTGCTTTTGAAAGCAATTTCCTTCCTTTTCAGACAGAAATACGAAAAACGGAGAAGGTAAAGTTCACTTCTTTTCTCCTCCCCACGTACCCAGTTGCCCGGCAGGCCAGTGCCCGGAAGAGAAATGATCTGATGCTCCAGACAAGCAGCACATTCTGGAAAAGTGACGGAAGAAAGAGGATTGCCAGCAAAAGACTGAGCTCTGAAAGAGCTCTGTGAATTGCTGCTATAAGATTTAAAAAAAAAAAAAAACAAAAAACAAAGGAAAGAAGAGCTGGGTGGTTTTGGGACTCGTGGCAAGTCCCTGCCCCACCGGGCACAGGACCCGGTGCTGCCGCCGCAGCCAGAGCATCGCTGGGGCGAAGAAGATCGCAGGGCTGAAGAGCTGGGGCTGCGAGAGAGACCGAACGGGATGTCGCAGCTGCCGGACAGGCGTGAGAAGGGCCGTTCCCTGCCGCATTCGTTAAGACAGAGCAATGGGAACCAGGAGAGCAGATGCCAGTGCAACAGCCGTTTCTGGCAAAGGGCGCTGGAGGCTGGCTGCGCCGCTTCCGCATCGTCCTTTGGATTTAGCTCATACAGGTCACAGGATCAGCAAGGAGGTTTGCAACGGCTGAGGCAGCCGGGGACGGTGCTGGGTCCCCAGCCAGCGCCCAGCCGGTCCCTCTGCCTGCAAGAGCAAACCCACCCCGGGGCCAGGACAGCATCTCCGGCCGTGCTCTGCGCCAGCGCAGCAGCCAAAGGCACAGGGTTTGGGTTTGGTTTTCGAATAAACAACATCTGGCACAAACACAGAGCACAGCACAAACTTCTGCACATCAGCAAGCACTGCGGAAACCCGGAAAGGAAATTAAATTATTATTAGCGTTTATCTGGGAACATGTGCCTCACCACTGCCCGTCGGGTGGCAGTTTGGAGAAGCCCAGCCCAATTTAAGATGTCTGTGCAGGGCAGATACTTTTAACCGTTTAGAAACAGCTACATTGTTCATGCCAAATGTGCTTGTCGGAAATGAAAACTCCTAGAAATTACAAGTTTAGTGAATATAACTGAAGTACAGTTAGAGTTCTCAAATTTAAGCCAGGTTTTCTATTTCTCATTTTCAAAGCATGAGTAAAAAGAGAATGAAGCTACGGGTCAGACGTAGATGGCTGCAGGAAAACTACGATAAGCTGGGAAAAAAGCTAAAGAAAATAAACTGCTAAACACATCAGCTTTCAGTCACTGAAATTTTGGAAGTTAAAGACAAGTGTGTAGGCAGCATTACTTCGCCGTGGTGAATTATACAAAAGAGAGGTTTCTGAATTTTACCAGCGCAGTGAAATTAAAATTTTAAGACTATCAGCCAGACCAGAGGCAAATGTTGGAGCCGCTCCGGGGTTCAGCAGCACTGTGGGCCACGCTGATGCTGCCCACAGAGCAGCTGCCTGGTGCCACAAGAGCTGGGAGCTCCATTGCTCACTGCTATCACGGCAACGGCAGGATGAAGTCAGGAGCGTAGCGGAGGCAGGAGGAGAAGCTGCCACCTGCGCAAAGTCTTGCTGTAAAACCGTCACATCCAGACAGCTAAACCCACCGAAATGTGAGAAATCAGCTAGAGGAACAGAGCTGTTTCCACGATGCTCAAAATAAGTCTTTCAGCTGCACCTATCTTTAGCCCCAGCTACCAGAGGGATTTCAGGTTTGTTGGGGTTTTTTTGTTGTTGGTTTTTTGTTTGTTTGTTTTTTTTTTTTTTTTTTTTTTTTAACTACGATCAGCAGTAACTTGGCTTGAGCTGCAGCAGGGTGATGATCTCCGCATGTGCTTCCAGTGGGGAGACGGCTACCAACCCATACAGAGCGGTACGGAAACTGTGAGCAGCAGCTGCTTCATTTCTGCATCAGTATCATGATACATGCCATGAGAAATCCAAAATGGAGTGGAATGGGCACAGATAATTGTAAAGAGCCCATCACAAGTCAGTCAAACACGACTGGTGATAGAGTTTATGGCAAGCAAAGTGCTGTGAAAAAGTTTAATACAAATGTACAGAAAGTTCACAGTAAATGAGCTACTGAAAGAGGACTTCTTAAACAGCCAGGTAAAGCACGAGAGAAGGTAACACATTACATTAACCCACCATTTCAGAGCACTGCTTTATATCAGTAGCAATTTGTAAAAAAACCTCATAAATTAACTGACCTTAAATCACCACATCTTTTCTACAACCATATGACAAACCCCGTTGTTTTTCGAGGAGACCTGGTAGGTTGTGCCGAGGTGCAATGCTCGAAGCCCTGGATGAAGGGGACCTAGTCGTGGCAGAACAGCCTTTGATGAGGTCCCTCCCACACCGTAGGCTCGTGAAGAAATCCGTTTACTCCATGGGTTTGCCTGGGTGAGCCCTGGAAACCACCACGGGCACCAGTTCCACCCCCCAGCCCGTTCCTGCAGAGCCCCAACACGAGAGCCGGGGTGCGAGTGCCCAGCACGCCACGGTGCAGTCCCTGCCGCTTGGCTGCGGCCGGCAGCAAGTCGCTGAGGGTGCTGCTGTAACCACAGTGATGGAATTAGTTAATCATAAAGCACGAACAATGCTGCTATGTCCCTTGTACAGCCCTGCCCATCTGGACATTAGGTCTGGGAACAGAGGGTTTAGTCCCTAGGTAATCATTAATGTTAAACAATAATGGTGAAGGGGGATTTTTAATAGAAATAGCGTTACCAAATGATTGCAGGTGTATTTGTGGTACCTATCTATTGTGTGAATTAATTGAAGCAAAAAGTCATACATCTCTCCCCAAAGACGTTAGTCTTAATTAAAACTAGCAGGTGCCTAGAACTGGTCAAGACGACCCGTGCCGCAGGGACAAGAGCCAGAAGAGGACTGAGTTTGCGCAGAAACTGTGATGAAGAGGATAAGCCTTCATCTTAGGACCCCCGACGACCACCACTAGGAGGCACTGCGCAAGTGCGGGTGGGAGGAGTGTATGAAAATGGACTGATTTGACTATGAAAGAAAGGGCTTATGTAATCAGATGAATATGTATATTTTGGTCTATATAAACTGCACGGAAAGGGTATGGGGTATGCACGTTTGGCGGAATTATCCCCCGTGCATCCGACATCACAATAAAGAATGCCTGCCTTTTAACACTACATTGGTGTTACGAGGTTTTATTCCCGGATTTTCGGTGACACTGCCACGGGGGCCGGGCTGGACACTCACCTCGACTCTGCTCTGCAGCCGTAATTTCAGATTCTCCTTCTCTGGAATCGGCAGCCGTGGGCAGGGTGGGAGGGAGCCGGGCTGGCACTGGAGCTCAGCAGGCAGGCTGGCAGCCAGAGCCCAGCCGCAGCTTCACTCGTGCAGATCTCATACAGTGTAACGATGGTTAAAGGCCAAGTCTTCTTCTACCTATGATGACAAAAAAATAATCAAATACCAGCTCAGAGGATGGTGAGCAGAGAGGAAAGCATTTTCTTGATGGAGTTTTTCCCTTCTGACTCCTCCTCTACAGACTCCTCCAAGACGGAAGTTTAGAGCTCCTCAAAACATCACAAAGTCAGTACCACTCGGGCACTTCCATTTAGATCTTCTTAGACAAGTCTGTCAGACTTCCAGAAAGATTTGGGTCCAGAAGAGACAGTTTTGGTGTGGGGGCACGCCAGAGCGGTAGGGGGGAAGCACGGGCATCCTGGAGCTGCGGTAAGAGCCCAGCGAGCAGGGGCGGTGGTGCTGGCATGCCCACAGGGAACAGCAGCATCCCACAGGGAGCTGGCGCAGCAGCGAACGTGCCCCCAGCATGGCACCGGGAGCAGCACGAGGTGACCTCGGCCACGGTTTGCTGATCCGGGGTACGTGTCCACAGCGAATGAGCAGGAGGGAAATTCATCCCAGGCCTGGAACCCACTGCTCCCAGGGCACCCCAATAACACGCCTGGTCGTTACGGCCAAGCGGTCTTCCAAGGAACATCGTCAGTACAAATCCTTCCGCGGAGGAGCAGCCCGACGCAGCCCCCGTCCATCCAAACCGCAAACAGCCCCCAGTGAGCGCACAACTCCTCTGCGCTGTCGGGGTAGATGTCTGGGGTATCTGGGTGCCTCTCAGATTTAATCCTCCAGCTCCCAGAGGATTGGAAGCCAGTTTGCAAAAGCTGGGGGTTAGACTAGGAAACAAGGGCAGGCTCCAGCTGTAAATTAACACCGTGCTGTGAAATTCATTGGGTTCTTTAGCATCCTGCGGGCTTTAAAGAAGGAATGCACCTGGAGTCAGGCACATTGGTTGTCATTAAATGCCCAGCCTCCAGCAGCATTAACATCTTGCTAAAGAAAAACAAATAAGCTAGCTGAAGGTGTTGAATGTTCAATGTTAAATAAACCTGATGCTATAGCAGGAGCGGCAGCCTGCCCTGCCGCGGGCAGCTCCCAGCACTGCGCTCGCCAGGGTGCATCGCCTGGCCGTGAGCCACGGCCGTGCCCGAACACTGTCGCTGCCCCGGCAAGGCGGCATCTGGCCAAACTTTGTGACTCGTCTCCACAGCACCGTGTATGCAATAGCCGAAGAATCCGCCAAAGCCCCAGGGGGACTGCGCTGCACAGAGCTTTTGCAGCTGTTCCTGCAAGCCAGGAGTCGGTGGGCGAGCGACCTGGCACTGATGAACTGCTGTGTGCAAGCAGCGCATCCCAGGAGCGGACAGACCCCAGACGAACCCACTGCCACCGGTGCGTCTTCTGCCCACGGTTCTGCCTTTATGTCAGCGGCATCTGAGCCAGCCTGCCATGCAACGGCTGTACGTAGGGTGTTGTTGGCATAAAGTGTCTCCATAATACACATCTCGTATGCAATCGCTCCCCTGAGCGCTTTGCCATCTGTTATTTGGAATTGTACTAATTGCATGCAGGGCCTGAAAATGCAGAAGGACATGAAACTGCTTCAACTATTTAATTAATCTTTTTTTCCTGGGAGAAATAGATCTCCATTAATAATGCACGTTTCAAGAAGTCTAACGCACAGATTTCTTATGCTCCCCCAAAGCTATAAAGCCTTTTTTTCAGCCTCCACCTCCCAGGGAGAGGAGGAGGAAAAAGCCTTCACTGCTCATGGCTGCTGCATGGAAACTTCACCCTGGAGCCTTCCTCCTCCTCCTCCCACCGCTGCTGGCAGAAGCCCAGTCCAGCCGTGCGGCCAGGCGGGAGGGAGGTCCAAGAGACCCAGCTCAGGCTTTGCCACCCCGCACCCTCCACGTTGATGCTGTCCAAGTCTCCTTCCCCACAGCTGCAGGCGTGCGGAGAGCTTCGGTGTTTCTTTAAAGTAGAACATGTACATTACGTAAAATTTTGTTGGATTTATGCAGAGCAATATACATAAAATACATATCGTGCTCTTATAGATGTATTTTTTTTTTTTTAATAAAATACGAATGGCAGCTGAGGCCTGGTGAATAAGCCCAGTACAGAAGTTAAATCCAAGGTCATGGTACTCATCAGTAGAAGTCTGAATACCACCATGATTATTTGTAAGCGCGAGAAATAAACATAGTTCCACTACTAAAAATACCCTCTTTTTTTCCCCATTTTTCCCCCCCCTCCTCTTCAATATGATGCACTTTAATGTTAGCAAATATTAACTCTTCAATATCTGGGATATAGAAAGCTATTCTGGTTTTTCTCTGAAGAGAAGGCCAACAAATCAGCTAATATTTTAACATTACAGAAGCTGCTTTAAAATTTCCCGTGCAGCTGATGATACCAGCTTCTCATTTACCAGCTTTTAAATATTTCATTCATTCAGGCAACTGCTGTTGCCTCAGGCTTTAGGGTCAGAGACTCAGCAAATCTCTCCGTCGCGCGGGCTGATAGCTGTAATGGCATTGTCTTCCTGGCGGCTTGGCTTACCAACAAGGAATAGCTGAACTCCAGGGTCTCTGCAGCAGTTTTCACCGTTGCCGAAGCAATCGGGGGTCCGGCGCAGCGTGCCTGCTGTCAGAGAAGCCACACCAGCAGCGCCGGGCTCTGCTCGCTGGCAACGCCGGTTTGGGGTGCGCTGTGCTCTGCCGGGGCTCCCGGCCAACCTCGGCCTGAAGAACCAGGCCAGAATAAAACAGCTTTAACCAGGCTGACATTTGAAGGGCGCCTTTGAAACTGCTGCTATGCAGCGGTTACTGAAAATAAGGGATATGCTGAGCAGCACCAACGGGATCGGACCTTAAACTGAATTTGCCAACAGGTAACAACTTAATCAACAGTTCCAAAAGTACTAGAACACAAAAGCTATTCACCAAGTTGTGTCTTTTGGGGAGTGTGTTTGGTTTTTTTTTTTAAAACAGTATTGCACTTCAGCAAAAAGTGAACGCCTCAAACTGCTAATAAGGAAACCCTAACTGGTGGGTGTGCTTACTTTCCTCCTCCACTCACTTGCCCACGTGAATTAATTTCATTTTCTCTGCCCACACCCACCCCTGTACCGTGTTTTACACAGACAATAGGGGAACTGGGGAGTCCAGGATCAGCCCCCCGCCTGCCTGGGCACCCTCAGAGGGTTTGGTCTCTGCGACAGGAGCTGGCTCCTCCGCAAAGCCCCAGCAGGGCTGTGCTTTGGCTTTGACTGCCAAACACCGAATTTCATCTCACCCTCTACCAGGAGACGGAGCAATGCCTTCCCTTGGGGGGGGGTTCTACCATTTTCTGCTCCGGATACGCGAGTTGCTTACTGCCTCTTCAGCCTCTCCTGCCAGAGACGATGATGCTGCAATTTTCGCTGTCTCACTTCATGCCTTGCCAAGCATTTCCGACTCAGAAAGCCTATTTTAGGAACCTAATCAAAAGCATACACAGTCCAGTCAATCAGCAATCCATATTTAGGCGCTAGTGGGTAAAAGGCATTTCCTTCTCTTTCCAAGCAGAGCCCTACATGAACATGCAGAGGGAGGTTGGTGATACCATTAACATTATTGCTTAGAACATAAATTTTTCTGCTACCTTACAGGTATAAAACTTTCCTAAAGGTGAGAAAGATAATTTCTAGAGGTGTCTTTCAGCTCTGTTCCTCTCATTGCCAACACCTTCGCTGTTCTATCTCCTCAACGTCCACTGGGTCAGATTCTCCACCGATTTAAGCATTGACCCTCAAGGCACGGTCTCCTTCCCTCCACAGACACCCCATCAGTAAGCCTGCCTCCCTGCCGAGCCCTTCCCCAGGCCTCCCGCGAGTTTCTGTCTGAGGAACCAGCGGGAACACCGGGACCCGCACCCAGAGCCCTCCCCAGCATGGGTGGCAGCGGGGTGAGGAGGGTGCCCAGGTTCCTCCCGGCAGAGCTGGGTGCTGCCCGGCACCTCCAGCACCCCAAAGGAAGGCCAAGCTGGTCCGGTGCCAGTTCCCACGGTGCCGTCAGGATGCCCGGGCTGCCCTGGCCAGCACACACGCAGCTTTTCAGTCTTCTGGAGCAAGCACCCTCCCCTTGTCCTGCCGGTCCTCGTCACTGACCTTTCCTCAGCACTCCAGCCAGACTCATGCCGCTTTACCAGCGGTGTCCCAGCGCCTGCAGGGAAGGAGAACGCTCCAAGGCAGCATCACTGACAGCAGCGTAATCCCCTGAGGAATGCCTGCTTTACACCCCAGCTTTGTGCACATCCCCCTCCAACACAAACGAAACACCCGTCCCCTCCAAATGCTCTCTTCAGCAAGTCCTTTTCTGCCATTCATATGGAAGAAAGAATAAAGCAGCCCCTAAGACTCGGAAAGGATCACTTCTAGCGACTAAAGGCCAGCTCGGTTCATCCCACTAGTTTGTACAGCATTAGAATTACCCAGCCTGGGGAATATTCTTCTGGACACAGACGTATTTCTGTATAAAAAGTCTGACCGAAGGCATTACTGAGGAAAAACCCCAAACCTCTACTTCCCCAGGAATACTAACCTGCTGGTAATTCTAAAAGAGTTAAAACTCCAGTCCAGATGCCTGCTGGCAGCAGACGGGAGCCCAGCGTTCTGGGTAGCACCGTGAGAAATCTCTTCCCAACGATGCCAGGAGCTTGCACTGGGGTGCACGCATCCCGAGGATGTGCAGACACAGCCCCATTGCACGGCAGTGCCTGTGGTCTGCATGAGGCTGCTTAGTCCTACAGTACGTTTCACGCCCAGCATGCTGGCAGCCAGGGCCTCGCCGTTCCAGGGACGGATTCAGGAGCAGAGACGCAGAACGCTCCTGTGTCCCATCACCAAACCCCATTTTCCGACTGCGTCTCCGGGGGCAAGCAGGAGGCTCAGCCCAGCCCTCCCTGCAGCCAGGCGCAGCTCCCCGCTGGTCACCACCCCAGGCGCAACCTTCAGCACCCTTCTGATAAAAGGCACCTACTCCACCATTTTGTTTCTCTCCTCAACCACCGCAGCCAAGCGTGACTAAGGACTCGCCTTAACGCCAACAGCAGAGGTGAAATGACGTCTCCCTGGGTCTGGCCCTGTTGTTTGCAATAGCTGCCACGTGCACCAAGGCCAGCTTGTTATTCCTTTCCAATAAATGGGATACTTGAGTGACAAAAATTATGTTGCATTGGAATCGAACACAAGTTTAATTTTTATATTCAACATAAAGGAGAAAAACGCAGCAATCATTCCATATACATTCCATCTAAACAGGCTGTGCACACATGCAGGAAAAAGCCAGAATTACTGAAGATTCAGGGTATTTTATGCAAAAAGAAAAAAGCAGGGTGCTAGAAGTACATGCTTGTGGTGTGTTGTGATCAGTTTAAAACCAATAGCCAACCAGCATGTGCATCATTCAAAACTTCTAGGGCTTATATTTAATAGATAAAACGCTCATATAGAGGATATTTGCTCAAGACTGACAGCTGAGCTATGTTTCTTTTTCAAGCCTATAAAGCTACTGAGCCAATTTTGTTTTTAAAAATTCACATCTAAAAACTGTTAGTTTTAAGGATAGTTAGAACACATAATCCACAACTTGATAAGCAGACCATAAAACATACCGCAGTGCTATTGTAAGGCGAGGACATTCACAGACTTCCTTTATCTGACGAATATCCAGTGCTGTTTTGTTACGCTATTCCCCTCTAGTACAGGGTTTAAAGAAAGTGGTTATGGAGCAAGACCGATGCTTTTCTAAAATAAACAAAACCCGAAACCCCAAACATCTGCAGCGTTACAGCCATCCCCCTTGGTTTTCGAGCGCTCCCCTCGAGCTGTGCTGCTGAGGGACAGCAGCACCAGCCCGGCCGCTGCCTGCGACAGGCGGCTCTCAGGGGCTGCCTCATGCTGCGTGAAGCCAGGTTCTGCACCACCCATCACCTGATGCAGCTGCGGGGCCTGGCCGGCATGACCGTGTCCCCTAGCACAAGGGAGTGTGACGAAGGGGACCAGGCACCAGCAGCCACCCAGCAGCTTCCGCACACAAGCTGTCACCTGGCCCAGTTGTTTGCACAAGCCTGAGACAGGAAGACATTGTGCAATAGGAATAGACAAGAAGCAACCAACACGATGCCACGTCCCCTACGCGGTGCCAGCTGGGGGCTCGGGCAAGGTCAGGCACACCAGCCCCTCTGGCCTTGGCCAGGAGAGAAATCCCAGGGCACAGTCCCAGCCGTTTATGGGGTTCTGAGCTCAGATGACAGCACTGAAAGCACACTTGGGTTAGAATCACACCAATTTTCCTGCAAGGGAAGATGAGCAACACTGCAGTCCAGAGGCTGCAGGGCAACACGACGAAGACGGCAATCACGCCCAAGAGTCACATAGCTCCTATTCTCCCACGCTCCTCGGTCGCACCCGGCAAACACCAGCCAGGCATATGAGAGCAACACGTCCACCTCACAGGTTCTCATTTAGCCACTCAATGTATCCGTTCAGCAGCCGGTGCCCTACCGCCAGCTCGGCTGCACCCGAGACAAACATCATCGCCCCGTGGAAGGCGTCCTTGGCGTGAACGTGCGTGACGGGAACGCCCACTGCCCGCATGCGCCTGGCATACATGACACCGTCGTCCCGTAAGACATCGTGCTCGCAGGTGAGGACATAGGAGAGGGGCAGCCCGTGTAGCTGGGCATCACTCGCCAGCAGCGGGGCTGCCCTCCGATCCAGAAGCCCCGGGTACTTCCCCACGAGCTCGGAGCTTCCATAGACAGGACTGGTGTAAACGTGGTCTTTCTTCAGCTCTTCAGGCAGCCAGTTGCTCCAGTTCACAAACTGAAATAAGTGGCTTGATTCAACTGGGATGTGAGTGTTGGAGGCCATTGCTTCCCTGAGAGATGGATCAGAGGTGAAATATTCACTCCAGAACCTGACCATAAGCGACTTGGATAAGAGGGGCTTGTTTTCATTATCTTGGTAAGCCGGCAAATTCAGGTCAAGGGTTTGAAGAGCAGGGTAAAGCAAAGCCTGCGCTTTGAGTTTAGTTTTGACTTCAGAGTCCTGTAACAGCTGTAGAAAATAGAAACAATTACAGAAAGTCAGTGGAAAAGCATTGGTTCTCTCACACTGATGGAAGACATTAAACATAAGGAACTAACATACGCGTTACAACCTAAGCACAATGAGATTATCAATAAAACCAGGATAGGTCAATTTAAAGATGTTCTAAATTTATAGGCAGGTTGCCTAAACCAGCATGTTGTACTAAAAATTCTCCAACATCAAATGTAATTTCATTTTGCATCTCATGTTGAAGGACAATATTTGAGAAACATTCTTTTTGAAGCATTGAGACTTTCCGAGGCATTTATGCTTTCCTAAGTAGTAACAAAGCCTTTTTTTATGACCATAGAAAATTTCTGTTCCTATAGGTTAAAAATCGTAGGTTTCTGAGGCTCCTTTAATCATTTCACACACAATTTAGAGCTTATCTATCTGCTGGCTTTTTTAACTGGTAGGCATCAGAACTCAAACTATGATTCTCTGCATTTTAGACATGTGAAAAATAAAATGCGATGAATTGAATACTGACATTTCTTATACGTCATCCTTTTTCCCCTCTTCACTAATAAATTTCTGCCTTCTCCCTCATCTTCTGCCTTCAGTGTCCATGGCAAATTCACAGCCTTTCCAAGTGAGATTCATTACAATCCAAAGAACCTCTCAAGAGAGCCACAACATTGCACTGACTTTACTTAATAAAGCCGAGCCAGAAGTGCAAAGGGCACTGAACTGCCTGTGATCAAACGACATGGGAACATTCAGGTTTGGGGTTTTTTTTTGCTGCTATTTACATATATGAGTCAAATTGCTCAAATACCCCTTTCAAACAACATCCCTAGCACAGTCAAAACGCGCTTAAGCAGAGTGCGATGCATGCCCTACTGCAGGGTACAAAGGTTTGGAGGACATCGCAGCATCCCAGCTGCTCTGATGCCATGAAGTGGCTGGAGCCCGTCTGCACGCCTGGAAGCTCGGAGCCCTCACGCGGCACGACACCTCGTGCACATCGACCACGAGAGGCTCTGGGAGGCGCGCTCACTTGGAGCGGAGGTTTTTGTTAGTCTTCTGTAAGTGTTCATGAAATGACAAAAAAAAAAATCCTGAGCTAGCAAAGCAGCTGTTCTGCATTACCTGTTGTGCCACAGCCGCAGCCAAGTTGCCACCGGCACTGTCTCCCACAACACAGACCCGGTCCGGGTCCACCCCGTACTGGGAGAGGACATTGCTCTGGAGGAAGAACTTCGTCACCGAATACACATCTTCAAACTGAACGGGAAAATGGTATTTAGGTGCCAGCCTGTAACTGTCAGAGGCAAGCAGAAGGGTGTTACTTGCTGCCGTGCACAGCGAAAGGCTTGCTAGCATCTGCCCTAGTCAATGAATGTTTATTCTTTTCTGCACCCAGAGAATTGGGAACCATCTGTCCATCCTGGAGAATGACATATTTTCTTACCCACCCAACTGCATAAAGCAACATCCAAAATGACCACCAACCACAATTCACCCCTGCAACCTCAACAGCTTTTGTTTACAAATACTGCAAGCTAGCAGGAAAGCACACGATCGAAGAAAAAGACATTGCAAAATTAGATTAAGAGAAATAGATTGGTTTATGCCAAACCCTCATCCCATCTAGCAGAGGAATCTCTTACTCAACAGATACCACGACAGCATTTAACATGTTTGAAGTCCACCTCGCCAGATGATCGTAGGATTTCATGCCTGCAACGAAATGAGTCGCTTTGAATATCCTCCAGCACATTTGAGAACAGACACACACACGACAGCATGTTCCTCTCTGCAGAAGCTTTCAGGGGACTTTCCAAAACCTCCACCTGGTTTTAACTGGCGAAATACCAGTTCCCTGACACTCTGTAGCAGCTCCCACAAAACAAGATGCAGCACTTAACACGGGCTGTTGAGATGTTCCATGCAGACCCCGGCACCAACAGCAAAGGGCTTACCTGCCCGTCCCACGCACCAGCCTCCGCCGTGGAAGAAGATCACGGCCCTTCTCAGCCCATCAGATGCCCTCCTAGGCACGAAGAGGCGGACGGGAACATTGCTGAACTCAGTGTCCGTCACGGTGACATTTTCATCGGATGTGGGCGCGATGTATTGGAAAGTTGAGATCAGCATCAGAGCTTCCATGTAGTGCATCAGACCCAGCCGGTCAGCAACCTCAGCCTAAAGCCCAAGACAAGGGAAAACAGCGTCTGAAACACAGCCTCAGTTACTCCGAGATGAAGTTTCCGTAAAGCCACCTGATGCTCTGCACAAGTCTGTAAAGCTGCTGTAGGAGCTGCCAAGCCAAACGCTGGAGGAGTCGCTGTCTTGCACGGCCACGCTGTCCGGCCGGAGCCCTGCAACTCCCTCACCCACTGCGACAGGCAGCTCGGCGGCAGTGGCCTGAAGGCAGCCCAGGGACACCACCACCTCTGGTCTGGGCCAAGGCAACAGCTGGAAGCACAGGCACAGAGGGTAACCAGGACTCAGAGAAGGTGGAGGAAAGCAGAATCAGCTGAAACCTCCTGAGACCCAACGTGAGGGTCTGGCCAACCAGCCAGATGTCCTTGTCTTTCCAGCTGGCTACCACAAGACCGAGCAATACCTGTGCTTGTGATGAGCTGCAGAAGCAAAAGCAGCTGGTGCTTTCGGGATGCCGAGACACTGGTGGCACAAATAGAAGGATACAACCATTTGACTTCAAACTGCACAATGATTTTTTTATGATCTGTTCCCTCGCAGTAGCCAAGAAGCATCACTGAAAGATAAGTACTCTTAAATTACTAACAGGAAATATTGTGTCTACTTTGAGATGTTAAAGAGGCAGCAGTATATCTTTGCCACTTTAACTCAGTCCAGCTCTGTTTAATTTCTTCAGTTCACATGAAACCATCGCATTGCTCACGCACCGCTGTTTTTCTGTATAACAAAGCAGCGCTCCTACTGAGCAGCAGAACAAGAACTGAGTCGTGTGTTTATTGTCCATTCCGTGTGCTCGGCAGAGGACACAACATTTCATCACGCTACCAGTGCCACTACACCTTCTGCAGCTCCCCCTGCACCGCCATCCATGGGGAGAATCCAGCTTTGTCTGAGCCACGCAAACCCTTTCCTGACAGGATAGTTCACAGCAAAAAGCTAAAAATAACCCTGCTACCGCCGTTCTGATTTCTGCCAGCGCTCTGCCCGCGAGGCGATCCCCTGCCAAGTGAGCCGACAGCCGTGCAGCTCCGGTGTGGCATCACCGCGGTCACCCAGCGCTGGCTCTAGCCCAACTCCGGCCGAGAATGATCCCAGCGACTCCTTGAGCTGGAGACGCCCCGGGACTAGAAGCAGCACCCTCCAGGAGGGGGAAGAAGGGCAATGCTGACTGGCATCTCTATCTGCCTGGTAAGTGCATTAGTTGGGGGGGGGTCTTAAAAAATACCCATAGGGTTAACTTTTTGGAAAGGTTCTTTTTCCCAGAAATCTTGAGTCCACCTCCGCTGTGCAGCCGTCCGAGCAAGAGGCATCAGGGGAGGCCACTGCCACGCCGGGCATCATCAGTGCCCCTGGCAGAGCTACACAGAAGGCAAGGAAAGCTTTCCCAATGGGCTCCACAGAAACACCCTGGCAGAAGAAAAGTGAGATGGTTCAGGGAGTTCAGCACCAAGGAGCTGCCAACTTCAGCATTTAACACACCATAAAAGCAGTTTCCTTTAAAATTGACATCATAAAACATTTATTATTAAATTCTATGTTCTAAATTAGATTACAGTTATTCTAAGATGCAAAATAAAATTAAAACAAACCTAGCAAGTAAACCTGCAGGTGAAATGCAAGCTCCAAAGATTAATATTTGGCAGCTTTGACTCTGACATCCTAACAATTTACGCAGATTAAAGCATCTCAATCCCTTTCACTCGGATTATTTTAAACCTTGATCATAAAAATGTGCTAGCTTTCATTACACTGAGTCTTTGGTAGACCAGAGTGAGTCCAAGTGAAAACATTTCTGAAGGCGTTTGCTACGGAATGTGCCAGAAACGCGGGTCCCGACAACTCCTTCCAAACCCACCAGCTCCCCGGAGGGGTCATCGCGTTCCACACAGCGGGCGCGGGGGAACTGCGACAAGTGAAGATGTGACCACGGTTTGCTCACACGCGAGCCTCACTGGCTTCCCCCCACCTTCTTTCGTCTTCATCTGATTAAACTGTGTTTAAAGAAACTTACTTCTCACATTACTTTTAAGATATTAAAAACATTCTAAAAAAACCATACAAAATTTTTAATGTACAACACAATGACACAAAAGAACAACGTCACAATGACTAGAAGACAAATACAGCCTTTGTTTTCTATACCGTGAAAGACAGAGTGAACACCTATCGAAACAAAAACCCGGCCCCACTGGAGACTGACTGCAGGTGGAGCACAGTCTCGGTCGTGTGAAACGCCGGCAGCACGCGGAGGCCCTGTTGTCCATAACCTCCCTAACGCCCAGCCTGCCGCGGCAGCTGGCAGCCGGAGCCGCATCCTGCCAGAGCATCAGAACAGTACGCACTGCCTCACGATTTCGGAGCATTGTATTGCCTAAGTCCTGATGACACAGTAAGGAATGGCTGGGAGGGCAGGGATAGGAGTGGTTTATTTTTCAGATGACAGAAAGGTATGAAGAAGCCAAGTTCAAATTTGCTTGAAAGCCATTTGCTGTCTGACTTGCGGAAAGTGAACAAAGAGCTTGGATTTCTAGTTCATTTCAATCAAAATCAGAAGAAATCTCAAACTGATTTGCATATTACTTCTCAGTTTAATGTGCACCACTCTCGTGCATAGCTTAAACACCCAAAAAATTACGAGCTGACACTGTGACCATCAAAGCACTGTTCTATATTCCAGGCCACTGCACAACTCCTTGTCTGAGCAGGCATGACCCATCCTGTAATGGCACCGATACCGCTTGGATCAGAACACTGGGTTTGGAAGATAACTGAATTAACAACAGGCCTAAGTTTATTAAACTGATTGGAACTCGTCAGCAAAACAGCCACTCCGTGACTGCTTCCAGCACCGCGCTGTCAGCTCTCCAAGGGAGGAAAGCGCCCTGGGAGATGCCCAGCGCTGACACGAGGGTTGCCGTGCATGCAGGCTCAGCCTTTGGTGTGGGTCGTTTCCCAGGGCTGCTCTCCATGTCAGTGCCCGGTACACAGCAGCACAGCCACGGGCGTTGTGCCGCAGGGAGCTACCGACAGCTCCTGCGCCCACTGCCGGTACCCTGGCCCCGTCATTGCCACCCCCAGCGACGGGGGGACCCAGCTTCCTGCACAAGTCCCCCAGCTGCCTCCTCAGACAGTGATAGAAATGAACAAGGAATAAAACCAAGCCCTGTCTTACACCTCACCTGAAGGTGAAAATCAGATTGAACTCAAAGTAGATTTGAGCTTACCAAGATATAAACTAGCCCCGCCTGCTGCAGAACCTGTAGAAGCTCAGCTTTCCCAGAGATGCTTTATTCTTCCCAGGAAGGATTTAAAAGAACCCCCCACTCCCCCCTACACACTTTATCTGTTCACCTCTTTAGAGGTGCAGCATCTGGCATTCAGGGTTTGGGGCTGCCAAGCACACCATCTAACCCTGCTTGTTTTGCTTTCTGTAACTTTTTTTCCTTTATATTTAATTATCTTCTACGCATAACCTACTTTCTCAGAAGACAGAGGCAAAAGGAACCCAGCTGGGGCCTTACTGGCAATACTGGGTGGTCATCACCACCAAATTTCGGAGCCGCCTCTCTCAAGACTGGGACAAAGCAATGCTGGGAGCTCTGCCAGGCTCTGGGGTTTGTCACCGAGGTGCAGACAAACGGGCAGTAGCTGGCACGCTGCACGGAGGGAAAGCGCTGGGCCTCACCATCAGCTCAAGGAAGACAAATGCCTACGCTTGCCAAAGCTGCGTATTTTTATCCACAGTGATTGCAGTTTACATAAATATTTCTCAGCTGTTGCATTTTCCCCTGAGGATTAGCATCTTGAAAAAATAAAGATATAGGTCAAAGTGAGTCCTGCTGCAATTCCACTGGTCTGTGAAACTCCCCTGCACTGGGAGGAACCCCCCAAGCTCCAGGACCAAGGCTTTTCGGTGCTCCCGGAGCTGTTGGTTCTGCAAGCGGACATTTCACACTGTGGAGAACCACCGGTCTGCTGCCTGCGGCTTCCAGGCCATTATCACGTAGAAACAAGAGGAAAGCCTGCCCTTATCTGAACAGTCTCACTGTCCCCGATCTCAGATTACCGCACGTTACGGGCACAGGAGGGAGACCGACCGCTTCGGAGTTCTGCATTCCTCATGCTTTGGAAAGCATTTTCCCCAGTCACTTCACCTTCCATCAGGGGAGCACAGCAGCCAAGATGAAAAAGCCTCAAGTTCTTTGTGAGGGAGGGGGCTGCTTTTGGCAGCTCACAGAGCCGGACCGCGGTGGCTGGGCTGGCGGCAGCCCTTGGGGCGCAGCCTTCCCGCAGCCGAACGCGACCACGGGCAGTTTGCGAGTGGGGCTGTGAAGGGCTGGAACCCAGATTGTGCTGCTTCCGAGGAGCCGGGCGGGAACAGAGGAAGCTTTGGGAGGATTTCACAGAAATTCAGGCAAGGAAACCCTAGGTTAGGGCTTCAACTAGGCAGAAAGACGTCAAATTGCATTTTATCATTTCTTCGTGTGTGTTACCCCAGACTGTGTGCACACGCAGTACTCCCGTGGTTCTCCTCCCCCTCTGCTCTGCCCTGGGGAGGCCCCATCTGCAGTGCTGTGTCCAGTGCTGGGCTCCCCAGTTCAAGAAAGATGAGGAGCTACTGGAGAGAGTCCAGCAGAGGGCTGCGAGGATGAGGAGGGGACTGGAGCATCTGTCCTCTGAGGAGAGGCTGAGGGAGCTGGGCTTGTTCAGCCTGGAGAAGAGAAGGCTGAGAGGGGATCTTAGAAATGCCTCTAAATATCTGCAGGGTGGGGGTCAGGAGGACGGGGCCAGACTTTTTGCAGTGGTGGCCAGCGACAGGACAAGGGGCAACGGGCACAAACTGAAGCTGAGGAAGCTCCAGCTGAACCCGAGGAAGAACTTATTCCCTCTGAGGGTGATGGAGCCCTGGCCCAGGCTGCCCAGGGAGGTTGTGCAGTCTCCTTCTCTGGAGATATTCCAGCCCCGCCTGGACGCGGTGCTGTGCAGCCTGCTGTGGGTGACCCTGCTTGGGCAGGGGGTTGGGCTGGGTGACCCACAGAGGGCCCTGCCAACCCCTGCCATGCTGTGATTCCCTGAAAACACTCGAAGAATGTTGTGCTTGAGCACCGCAGACACTGGCTGATTTATTCTTCTACCTGGAGGCTGTTCCCCAGCTAGACAGCACGCAGGCTTGAGATGTTACACCATCAACACACGGAGGGAGACATTCCCCGGCTCCCTTCCATGATGAGATGGCACGAGCAGACTCCTCGGCACACTGCACAGCCAGGAGCGGCAGCCATCGCCCGCGGGCTGACCCACGGCAAAGCCTGGCCACCAGCTCCCGACCGGCCTCGGGAGCCCCTTGGCACCCACTGCCGTGCCCGGCAGAGGCTCTGAAAGCAGCCTGGGACTAGCAAGGGGTTTGTTCCAACCAGCTGCTTCTCCAGGCCAGGAAACCCAAAATCCAAGGAAGTTTCACACAATCTGGCACAGAAGCTGGAGAGCTCCCCAGGACCTATTAAAGCAAAGACGAAGGAGGATAGATTTGCTATTTCAGGCTTTCTTGGCACGTTTTTGGGAGCTTGAAGGAAGACCCTCCCAGCCAGGAGTGTCTGACAGTGCCAGTATTTTTCCCTTTTTTCAAACCAATGTCAGGGAGTCAGAAGGACTAAAATAGGGTCTCCTCTGCAAATTTAGACCTGCTCTTAAGTGATTATAAATCGTTGCTCAACAATCTGATGACTGTTCAGAATGTACTTAGGACACTTTAGAGCCATCTCAAATCTAATTTCCACCGGTGCCGCTCCAGGGAGGCTATCTTCGTCAGAGTCCCTTAGGATTACGGTTCTGCGAGAGATCAGAGCACAGTTACAAAACACGCTTGTCCGCGCCACTGCTGCTGATAACAGACTTGGGCTTAGCAGGCAGCCAATGCAACAGCCAAGACAGACCCCAGCCCCATTTTGAAGTGAACACAACCAGTCCTCCAACACAGAAAGAAAACACTTCTGCTGGCTGAGCCTTTAGTACTGCTGTGCTGAAAGCTGGAGGTCTGACCGCGCGAGCAGACCCGAGGCGTTCCTGGGGAGACGTGTTAGCTGTGCACGCGCTCCCCTCACAGGCCACCTCCAAGAGGAGAGCTGAGAGAGGAAGAAGCAAGGCAGCACATCAAAAGTGCAGACTACAGTTTCTTTCTCATCTCCCACCACTCGGACCTCAAACCACAAGGTCAAAACAGACACAGAAGCAGCAAAGAGTCCATCAGTAAACGCACAAAAAGTCATCCCCTCCTTCTGCAGGCTGTACAGACCCCAGAAGAGGTCTCTGCTGCAAGCAAAGGTTGTCTGACACAGGGATGGCTCTGGAGATCAACAGTGGCTTTTAGATACCACCCAGAAGCATGATGTTTAGGAGACAGACCAAGAAAACATGCACCCTTGCCTCCACCAGAAAAATCATAGAAGAGGCGGCTCCCATGGACTTCTGAAAATCGTACCCACCGCGTATTAGAGAAAACAGAAAAGGCAAAATGCCAGACTCGTGCCCTCTAGAGCAAACAGCCTGGGTGCTTGCACCTGCAGCAGGCAAGCCTTTCAGCAGCATCCCTCGAGCAAAACTAGCAGCCTCTCTTCTGGCTCCTTAGACTCTCAGTATATTTTATTGTGGAAAAAAAAACAGTCTCAAAATGTTTGTAGCCACCCAGAAAGAGGTTTGCAACATTCAGCTCCTCTCCTCCCCCCAAACCTTCACCTTTCACCTTGTTTTAAGATTCCGGTCACACTGCTGCAGTCACCACTGATAGGAATTACAGGCTCCCCATTTAATGTGCTTCAGAGGTGGGAACTACAGCACTATTATCTGTGCATGGTGTGCAGCCTCACAGATTATTTGCATATGTTTGAAATGGCTGCGTAAGACAACAAACGAAGCAGAAGCCAGAGATTAATACTTATAAAAAATATAAAGGAATCATACAGTAGAATCATAGAATCATTTAGGTTGGAAAAGACCTTTAAGATCATCGAGTTCAACCATAAACATAACCCTGCCAGGTCCACCACTAAACCATGTCCTTAAGCACCATGTCTACACGTCTTTTAAACCCCTCTATGGATGGTGACTCTGTCACTGCCCTGGGCAGCCTGTCCCAGTCCTTGTCAAACTTTTCAAAGAAATTTTTCTTAATACCCAATCTAAACCTCCCCTGACGCAACTTGAGGCTGTTGCTTCTCATCCTATCATTAGTTACTTGGGAGAAGAGACCAACCCCCCCTCACTGCACCCTCCTTTCAGGCAGTTGTAGAGACTGAGAAGGTTCCCCCTCAGCCTCCTCTTCTCCAGACTGAACAGCCCCAGCTCCCTCAGCCGCTCCTCAGCAGACTTGTTCTCCAGACCCCTCCCCAGCCTCGCTGCCCTGCTCTGGACACGCTCCAGCCCCTCCATGTCCTTCTTGGAGTGAGGGGCCCAAAGCTGAACACAGCACTCGAGGTGCAGCCTCACCAGGGCCAAGTACAGGGGCACGATCCCCTCCCTGCTCCTGCTGGCCACACCATTCCTGATCCAAGCCAGGATGCCATTGGCCTTCTCGGCCACCTGGGCACACTGCTGGCTCATGTCCAGCCAGCTGTCAACCATCACATCACCCACAAGTCCTTCTCTGTTTGGGAACATCCCCGTGCACCGTGCTGGAGCATGTCGCTGCCGATCGTCAGGGCTGCTCGCCTCAGCAGTGTGGAAGGACATGAGGACCACACTGACAGGAAATATTGCCACGTAACTGCAGCCAGGGTATCAAAGCATTGCCTCTCCAGACTGTGACACCTGGTTTTGTGCTGCTTCACTAGATACCATTTCTTGGTAGGAAAGATTACAGTGCTATTAAAATTTTATATGTATAGCTTAATTTCTACACGCTCTAGCAGTATCGCCCCTATCATAACTTTGTATAGTTGTTAGGATCATTCTGTCAGATTCCTATGAAACCACAAAAATTAACAGTTTTTAAGAAGTGCTCTCATTTTGCTTTCTCTGACATCCAACACAATACTTCCTTGGAAGCTCAACATACAGGTTCTGAGAAAGAGAAGCAATTCAAGGAGCAGGACTCCAAAGGACCATAAAGCAAGATCAGCTTGCTTGCACTTATCTGCCCATATTCACATTACATAACACATTCCCAGTTACTCTGAGGGTCCTTTTTCCAAGATTGCACAATTAAATCTTTTTTTAAGTTTCTTTATAGTCATAGTTACAGTCAGTTTAATGCTTGGTTTCAGATACTACTGTCCTTCACTTAGTGTAATATACCTAACATGCGTGCATGTGACATGTAGATATTGCCATTTCTCTGTTAGCCATAGAGACACCGAGAACGCCCTCTGCTCCGCAGCTCTCCCCCGGGCCAGCCCCGCACGCAGCCCAGCCCCAAGCTCACCAGGTGCCCGGTGGTCCTGAAGGAAGCTGAGATGAGCATCACTTTCCAGGGCTCATCGAAGTCCTCGGGCATGGGGCTGTAGATGTAGTAAGCGACAAGGGCAGAGGCGAGGAAGAGCCACAGCAGCTTGGCTCCCATGTCTGCGGGCACAGCTCCCTCCAGACTGACGGGATCGAGCACGCTCACCGACTCATAACAGCTACGAGCCAGCACATGCATAGGGCAAAGTTAATCCTGTGTTTTCCTTGGGTCCCGGCCAGGAGGTGATTTCTCATCAGATCACCAGGGGCAGAGGTTACTCTGCCACGCAGCTCCCAGGAAAACAAGTTTCTTCAGCGAGGAGTTCAGCTGCTCAGAGCTGACCGAGCTGGCCCTTCAACCCCAGACCAACCATTGAGGCTCCTACACCCCACCACACCCCTTCCTGCATTTGGCAACAGCGGGCAGCAGGAGGGCTGAGGAAAGAGGCAGCTGAGAAATAAGGAACAGAATGTGGTCTGTGAACCAAGGGCTGCTGCAAGGCAGCATTCCAGTGCAAAAAGTTGTACTGCATACTCAGGAGCTGTCAGCTGCCACTTCGTCGTGCAGCCGTTCAAACGCAGCCCAGCTCAGAGCTGCCAAACAGGGTCGGACTGCAGCAGCGCGTAACCCGCGGCCGTTCCTCAGACAATAACAAGCACCTCCTGCTTGGGCGAAACCGCACGCTTCGTCTTGCGCTAGCACACAGAACCAGTTGCGCAATAGTAGGTTTGGCAGAAAAATTAATAATCTTTTACAGGGCTTCTGGTTAACGTTTTAAAGACCAGATTTGATTATTATAGAATCATAGTACGGTTTGGGTTGGAGAGGACCTTACAGACCACCCAGTTCCACCCCCCTGCCATGGGCAGGGACCCCTTCCACCAGCGCAGGGTGCTCCCAGCCCCGTCCAGCCTGGCCTTGAGCCCTGCCAGAGAGGGGGCAGCCACAGCTCCTCCAGGCAGCCTGGGCCAGGGCCTCATCACCCTCATGGTAAAAAAATTTCTTCCTTATATTGAATCTAAACCTCCCTTCTTTCTTGTAGTGGCTTAGCAACTTCACCCACCAGTTCCTTCAGGACCAGTGGAGGCATCTCATCAGGTCCCATGGCCTTGTGTGCCTGCTTAGATGGTCTCGAACCTGATCTTCTCCTACAGTGGGCAGTCCTTCAATCTCCCAGTCCCTGCCTGTTTTATCAGCGCCCTTTCAGTAAAAGGGACCAGCTGAGACAGCACAAGGTCCCTCTCGAATGGGGAGATGACAAACAAAACACACGGACATCAAAATCCAGACCAATTCCATGCAGCAATTACCCTTTATGTTACATCCCAAAGTTCACCTCCCACACTGCTGCTGCTTTTCAGAGCCCCGTACCAGCACTCTCCGCTGCCAGTTGGCTGTTCCATCATGTACTCTTACATTACTCACAGCTTTTAAGGCAAACAAGCGCCATTTTGCTGCTTTTCCTGCATAGAGAGTACCAACAAGAATGCCATGCAGTGTGCCCTCCTCCTTATTTCCTGCACATTCATGTACTCAAAGCTACTGGTGTTTCAGAAAATAAGGAAAGAAAAAAATTAATGTGAACTTCAGTGGACTAAAGCCAGGGTTAAAGCTGCAATGGAAAGCAGAGCAGCCGGAGCACAGCCCTGCCCAGAGCCCGCATCCCCTGCACATGCCCCGCAGATCGTGTGCTCTAGGACAGGAGCGAGCACAGCCCGGATCGCCTGGCACTGCATGCTGCACAGATTTGCATGCACTAGCTCGGACTCTGACCTGCCAGCTCAATAAATCAGCCTCGCTAAAAATAAGTATTGCAATGTCAGATTGAATTTTCAAGCTGTGGTTTGGAAGGAAGAAATAGACGGGCTCATAGCTTACATCTGTTCGTAACAGCAACGCCTCTTCACCTCTCTTCCACTCCTCCTGCATTTCCACTCTCTGCACTCACAGCATCGCTGTGAAACAGTCATCCAGGCCAGCCAAGTTCTGCCCAAAAGGAGCCCTAGGAAACGGTGTGCTTTAGGAAAACACACCAGGAAATAAACTGCTTCCAAGCAGAAAGCATTTGCTAGGCTGTCCAGAAAAAAAAAAAAAAAGCACTGTCTAGTCTAATTGCAAAATAACTGAGTATAACCTAGTTGTGACTCAGCCCTTCATGATACTATAGTCCAAAATAGAAGACCTAAACACACGACTGATCAAAGACTGTAGTACAATCCTCTTATCCATGCTTAAGGCTGCTGTTGTCAATGGGATTTATTTCCAGAGAAAACAGAAGCGATTTGGGTAAAGTTATTAGTATCTGATTTATTGCAAAATAATGATTTCCCTTGCCTGCCAGTGCAGGCTCAGTAGCTCGGGCACAGCCCTGATGCTGGAGTGCAGAAGCCCCTTCTGCCACACTCTGGAGAGAGAACTCTCATTTGGGAGCTTTGTCAGTGAAATGCAAGAGTGCTGGAAACTTCTTACATTTACGTCTCAATTGTTACATTTACTTCACGTCTATGATTTGAATTCTCTGCTGGTTCTGGAGTAACACACACCCTTGCAGGTTTTTAAGACATGGCCACTGTCTTCTGCCAGCTGTCCTGCCCTCCCGCAGGCCACCCATACGTACCAGTGGGGACACTCCCCACCTCGCTCACCCCACCACTGCCTGGAGTCGCTCCTTTAGCTGCCTTATAGGGTGACAATTTGGAAGTCATTTGCATGAACTACACGCAGCTCTCCAAGACTGATTGTCTCAGCAGCTCTTGTACCCAGAGCCTGATGGGGACACACGCAGCAGACAATGGATGATGACCCCAGGGTGGCACAGGACCTGTCTCTGCCTGGCCCAGGGTGGACTGGTGGCCCCTACCAGCCCCACCTGGGGACCCCCCTGCCCAGCATCCAGGGACCCCACTGATGCACAGCCCGGCTGGACCAAGGGGTGCTCCTGGCAGCGACAGAACCCCCGCGCTGCCGGGGTGGCCCCGCTGTTAAAGATAGACACTAACTTGATCCGGTGATGACTGCAGTGTTTTTACACACTGAGAAGGGTCACATCTTCCCTGGGGTACAGAGTAGCAGCTTCCCAAAATAGCAGCCAGGGGCTGGAAAAAGCACACGGGCTCCGCGCCGGAGCAGGTTCATCACGCCCCGGTTACCCACGCCTGCCGGGAGCAGGACCTTGGGCTGGGGACAGCCAGCCCAGCACCGACCCACCCCAGCAGGGGTCTGGGGGCAAAGGATGGAGACGCATCCTGCTGCTGGTGCTGGCGGCCGCAGGCATCGTGCTGGGACGGAAGGAAGAGCAGAAATACTCTGTGTACACCACACCGCTTGTTTCGCTCCAGCACATCTCGGGACACAGGCTGAGGAGCCACCGGGAGGCACTGCAGCGCTGCAGAAGTTCTCCTTCCCACCAAGCAACGCTGCTCAAGGGCACCCAAAACCCCGTGAGAAGCAGGGGTTCTTGCAAGCCCTCCTCTCAGCAGGGCAAGGATCAGCTGGGGCTGTCACCCAGAGACTCCCAGGAGGAGGGGAAAGGGTGAAAAGCAGCACTGGAGCTACTAAACACTGTTCATGTTGGCCTTTGGTGAAACAAGCCACAACTTTGTAGTAAGAAGCAAAAATTTCCCCTTCTGTCCTTTAATATCTCTGACCAACCTCCACTAAGCAATTGGTATCTTAGAACAGTGTAGGGCTGAAAATACCCTTTGAAAGGCAGCAACACTACACCTGTGGTAACCAGGTCTTCATCCAACACAAGAACACGCAGTAAATAACAGCTAACAGCGCAAAACATGAAAGCAAACAAAAGAAAATCCACACCAAGTTTAGATATGTGGTTGTTAAACAACGAAATATCCGTTGCTTAAATTATTTATGTTATCAAGCCATCCTACCCTCAGGGCTGAACTGCTGCATTTTGTTCTGTGGCAAACTGAGGCATTTCAACAGCGAGTTGTCCCGAGTCTCTGGTGGCTCCAACGGCTGCATTTCATACCAACAAGCTCAAGAGCTTCACGATTTCACACTCCTTGTCCCACCACAACCAAATGGTCTTCCAGTCTGTCCTCAGTAAGCTGAAGAGGCTGCAGCTCCTGCCCTTCACTGTAGGGGATTAAGGCTTCTTCGCAGCAGAGGCGAAACAGGATTGCATTGCCCCAAGGTGAGACAGATCCTTTGCATGGCCAGCTTCAGCAGGTCCCCAGGGGCAGAGAGCTGAGGCCGCAAGCAGGGGCACCAGCAGCAGATCCAAGCATCACCAGGCCAGCAGAGCCCACCAGGACCTTCAGCTGGGGAGGGGAGGCCACCCAGTCCCAGCAAGGCATCCGTGCCGAGGACAGCCGGGCATGCTGCTGCTGGGTGCCCAGAGCAAGCGTGCACCAACCCCGCTCCCCGGCTGCAGCAGCGATCCCCTCTTCCCCGGGAGCAGGTACAGTCAGACAAATTGGTCTGCTCATTTATTACATCCTTTTTCTGCCAGAAGACCCTTGCATACCTCCACCCATTCTCTGCAAAGAGGTGTGAAAAGTCCAGCTTTGTATTGAACATACGAGGTAGGATTCCCTGGGAACTAAACAGCTTCTGGCCTGATATTCAGAAGCTAGTACTATATTTCATATCACTTAACTGAGCTGCAGTCAGTTATTTCCACTATTCTTTCTCCATTGTTATTACCAATACTTTTTAATGATGCTTATAGAACTGGATACTGGCCTGTTTTTATAAAACAAAGAGATGGCATTCGCAAGATGTTTTACAGAAGAGAATTTGGATGTTGTTTTTCCATCTGTTGTTTATTACTGAATTGTAAGTTGTATAAATGGAAACAAATGTCTTATCTGAGAAAATATTCATAGTCTGAACTGAAAAAAGCAATTCATTGAAACGTAAATAAGCTGAAGTTTAACACATGCAGTATTCCTGAATACATGACAGGGCAGCAGTTCCAGAAATATGCTAGGTTCACAGAAGCATTCGAGTAGCTAATAAAACATTTTCCATCTAAGTCTAAAAAAGCATATTAGCATCAGAATATAGCAGTAGATTTCAAGTAAGTCAATATTCTGTTGTGATGTTTTCAAAATTAAATACTGTGTTCAAACATATGACTTTTTACTGTTTGGAAGAAAGATAGCAACATTTTTGTCTTTTTGATGTTCTGAAAATACCAATTTCCAACGTTGTTTTCATTTTTGCCACTGACTTGAAAAAGCCATTATTTTTTTCAGTTCTGAAAAACGTGCATTTGTCATGAGCATTGGATGGATGCATACTAAATAATCAAGTCTTTTACCTGAATTCCTTCTTTTCCTCCTCCTTAATTACCTGAATTCTGATGTTTTTTCTGTGAACAAGAATAAATCTACATAAGATCCATGTCTATATAATTATCTTCAGCGATTACACAGGTGAAATTGCTAGTCTGTAACTGATACAAAGACACAGCAGAAGGTGAGAAATTGCCACACAATATACCTGCTTTTCGGCAAACACCCAAGGGACTGAAACAACGCCCAAGCGAACGTGGTGCCACAGGTCAGACAGACTCCTGTGCTGGCAGTTAAGCGCAGAGCTCGAAGGCTGCGGCGTGCCTGCCGCGCGACTGCAGCAACGCAGCCTTACCAAGGGCAGCTCACATGTGCAGCGAAGAGTCCTCTAAAGCTTTGACCACTGTCACCCCACCACACAAAGAGAAAATACCCCAAAGAAATGCTCTGTCCATCTCCATCTCTTCCCGCGCAGGTTGGAAGAGGACTGAGAAGAGCAGCCCATAGCGACCTGCGCACATCACCCGCAGAGGCTGGCAACGGCCAGAAGCCTTCGGCCTCCTCGCCTCCCGTACCCCACGCTCCTGCTCCATGCAACCTCGACCCCGGAATCCTGCAAGGAGTCATCCCTCTCCCTTGGAGGTGACATGGGGAAGGACCACTGTGGTGGCTGTTTAGCTTGTTCCCTCGATGAAATGAGTCAAATAGAAGTCTGCAGCAAGTAAAATTCATTTTTTCCACTCATCTCATCCATATCCATTCCTCTCCTAAGTGAGGAAGCATGATAAGCAGAGAAAAGCTGCAGAGCTGTGTCATGGGTACACTATTTCACAGGAGTCATCTTGCTCTTAACCAAACCAGTCACAGCTTTGGAGGAAGATCTCGACAGTAAACTCCCAAACCAGAAACCTACACATGTGTTCAACCACTTTCACCAATTTCTGCCCTACCCTTAAGTTTCAAAGTTCAAAACAACTTAAGAAACCCAGACATCTATCAACAGATCCATTTTGCTCACACCTCTAATTTCCAGCTTCTCAATGTTCACACAGTTCTAGTTTTCACAACAACAAGCACCATTCTTGAATTCAGGACCCAGTAGTGGATTGCTGAAAAACAAGATTTGCCATTCCATGGGAACAGAGCCCAGTAGAGAATAGACCTGTGGGAGCATCAGCAGGAATCTTACATAAAATTTAGAGGAGGTGTGGTAGATACACCGGAAGGCTGTGCTGCCATTCAGCGTGACCTGGATAGGCTGGAAAGCTGGGCAGAGAGGAACCTGATGAGGTTCAACAAAGGCAAATGCAGGGTGCTGCACCTGGGGAGGAACAACCCCATGCACCAGTACGGGCTTGGGGTAGACCTGCTGCAGAGCAGCTCTGCGGAGAGGGACCTGGGTGTCCTGGTGGACGACAGGTTAACCATGAGCCAGCAGTGTGCCCTGGCTGCCAAGAAAGCCAATGGGATCCTGGAGTGCATCAAGAAGAGTGTGGCCGGCAGGACGAGGGATGTTCTCCTTCCCCTCTACACTGCCCTGGGGAGGCCCCATCTGGAGTACTGTGTCCAGTGCTGGGCTCCCCAGTTGAAGAAAGATGAAGAGCTACTGGAGAGAGTCCAGCGGAGGGCTACGAGGATGGTGAGGGGACTGGAACATCTCCCCTACGAGGAGAGGTTGAGGGAACTGGGCTTGTTCAGCCTGGAGAAGAGAAGGCTGAGAGGGGACCTAATAAATGCTTACAAATATCTGCAGGGTCGGGGTCAGGAGGACGGGACCAAGCTCTTTTCAGTGGTGCCCAGTGACAGGACAAGGGGCAATGGGCACAAACTGAAGCAGAGGAAGTTCCAGCTGAACCCGAGGAAGAACTTCTTCCCTCTGAGGGTGACGGAGCCCTGGAACAGGCTGCCCAGGGAGGCTGGGGAGTCTCCTTCTCTGGAGATATTCCAGCCCCGCCTGGACAAGGTCCTGTGCAGCCTGCTGTAGGTGACCCTGCTTCAGCAGGGGGGTTGGACTAGATGACCCACAGAGGTCCCTTCCAACCTCTACTATTCTGTGATTCTATGATTCTGTGATATATACACATGTATGCATGCAGAAACATATCTTTAAGGCTGAATTCTGACATTACTCACACTTTGGGATTGCAGAGTCAATGGGCATGCCGAGGAGAATGAGTGGAAGAGACATTATTCGAACCAGAGGTCTGTACATCTTTCCAATCCCATTGCAATGGCTGAGGTGAATTAAACCACTGCTAAGGCAACAGAGCAGCTCCGAAATGTAATTTCAATAGCAGATAAGAAAAAAGTGTGATGAAAACTAGAATTTAGTTACTTTTGCTGTTGGTCTTTCAAAATAAACACTGAGATGTTCCTGAAGAGTATGTACGAGATCATGCAGAGTTCCTATTTGCGCTGGGGTGCAGGGGACTGATTCTTCCCTGCTGCTCCAGGTGTCCAGCAAGACCACTGATTCCGGGCAGCCCTGCTTTCCTGTTCTGCACACGAGGTCAGGTAAATGATTGAAGGCTCTTTCCTGATACTATAACCTACAAATTCAGAGTGTGAAGTTCGTGGTAGTCCTGACTCAGACAGATCCAAGGGGTCAGAAGAGCTTTCAAGTCTAACGAGACCGGTCACTCAGAGTGCAGAACGCCACAGCCCGGCTGTGTGCAGAGACGCAGGCTGTCCTGCCTAGGCACCAGCTCTGCCGGGAACATCCCAGCTCCTCCCCAGACCAGCTGGGGAAGGCAGCCAGCACTGTGCAGCTTGGGGACACATTGCACTCTGTCCCCACGCCCTTTTCCCAAAACTAGGAAAAAAGTTAGGAAAGCAAGGATGGGGATTTCAATGCACTGGAGAGATCTTAGATGCTGGTGTTAAGCAGATAAAGCCACAGCAACCAGGACTATCAGAAAGTAACCATTTATATTAGATCTAATATTTATTAAAATATGCAGTAGTATCAGGAATCCCATTGGCAAGGAAATAACAAATGGTATGAAACTGTTCACACCTTGCTCGTACCAATACAGACCAGGCAGTCTCTGGCCAAGAGGGAAACTCGGCCGAACCAGGTCCCACTTGGTTCTGCAGCGGATTTCCTCCATCTCCTAGAACACAGCCAGCCTTTACAAGTCAGACTCTTCAGCAGTAAGAAGCGAACGGCCTGAAATAAAGTAACCACTAGAACATGTTCACACACACCCATGCAAATCTGTGTGCTTTTGACTCCGCAGATCCAGCGAGGAAGAAACGCTCCAGAGCAGTGACGGCTCCTGCTCACAGCCCTGCAGACACGCTGCAGGCTTGCGCAGAGCTCGGAGCACCGCGTCTGCAGGGCAGTGCGCTAGCACAGGTACCAGCTTCATGCCTCTCAGACAGCACGACGGGTACGGGCTGATCTCCGCACCAGCTTGCCTGTTAGTGTGATACTGCCTGAAGTCAGCACGGCTGTTTATGACCTGCTCTAAAAATCTATACTCCAGCAGCTGAAACACAAACCTGCTTCTTCCTGCTGCTCTCGGTTCCCAAAAGCTCTGCTCTGGGTAGCAGTGATGACCCGGACAGCAGGGGAGGAGCACGGTTTGGTGGTGCCTGAACCTGGCCATACGGACATACTGGTGCTGCTCTTCAGCTTTGTAAAAACATCCTGCCGGACATCGCTACCTGAGCAAATCGTTACCCTGGCACCTGTCTGCTGCTGGGACATGGCTCCATACAAGGCCGTTCAGCATAAGTGCTCGAGTTTGAAATTCAAGATTACTCAAAGGAATTGATCCACTCTCGGTGAAGAAGAGAAAGGAGCCAAACACAAGCACTTACGCAATGAAACAGCTTTGCTGTGGTGGAGCTAGGACTGTCCACACAGGCTAGAGTGATCAAAGCATTACTGCCCGCCTTCCTGGGGTCTGTAAACATAAAGACACTACACAGCCACGATGCCAAAGGAAAAAGCCTTCAGCTCCCTGACATTTTTGTCTGCATTGCATGAAGTATCTGCAGACAGACAGATATGTGAAGATACTGCACAAGCTGGCTGTGGTAACAATTCAGCCTTGCTAGGACTTGCAGTGCTCAGTTTACAAGCCTAAGCTCAGACTGCATGCTTTCCCTTCGGCCGCTGGTGCGTCTGACAACAGAGCTGTACGGGGTTCGACATCCTTCCCTTCGAGTGCAGAGGTCCCAACTGCAAGAACCTTCACTCAGGAGAGGCAGCAGCCAGCCTGGTTTCTCTCCTCGGCAGCACTTGGAGAAAAGGTTACGTACACTCACACGAGTGCTGTCAGCAGCTGAAAAAGGATATACGCACACTTCCTCTTGCCCCCCGAAGCCTTCACTCCTGAGATTTCTACTTTACAGCTTTTG
This sequence comes from Opisthocomus hoazin, assembly GCF_030867145.1. Taxonomy (NCBI): domain Eukaryota; kingdom Metazoa; phylum Chordata; class Aves; order Opisthocomiformes; family Opisthocomidae; genus Opisthocomus; species Opisthocomus hoazin. Next base: position 29,074,163 of record NC_134417.1, read on the forward strand.
ACAGGTATAAAATCAACTGTACATATAATTTTAAATAATAATGTAGTCCACTAATGTCTACAGTGTGATAGGCAGAGTCCAGTGACAGATAACACTGTCTCCCGTCAGAGAGCTGCTGATGTACACTCGCTAGTCCGCGCTGATTCACACAGCCTGCTGAGCTCTGTGGACAGAATAAAACAGGAGGCACACGCAAAGGTTCCAGAACATTAATTAGAACAAAAATGAGTTCAATGACTGGTCCCCATGAATCCGCTCTGAAGTGGGGAGCGCTGAGGGCAGAGTGCCAGCGCTCCTGGAGCAGCCCTGACTCTGCCTACGCAGAGCCAAGCAGCAGGGAATCCCGCATCAAAACCTGCTCCGGAGCCGAGGCGCAGGAGGCAACACAAACACCCTTAAAGAGATCTCCAGCTGGCACTTTATTAACTGAAGGTTCACTACAGAGACATTCATCATGTTTTTAACCCCTACAGTGCCCAGCTGCTCCCAGTGCCGCTGCAGAATTCCCGCTCAGTCTCCAGCAAGAGACTCGAGATTCCCAAGCAGACTGAAGTGACCTCAAGGAATTTGCAGTTGCAGCGACGCCACCGAGTCCGTGAGGCTCATGGTCCCTGTGGCTCAGGTTTCTGTCACAGCAGAGCCAGTCCCCCTTCTCACTCGATGTTATGTACTGAAAGCTATCTACAGCTACAATTCAGTAAAACCCTTAAAAATAATTTCTGACTAATAAGAATAGTGCAGGCTAAGCAAATAACTCTCAAACCACTCCTCTAAATGTTAAGCAGGCTCCAAGACTCCACATGCTGCCTGTGGGCAAAGGACAGGAAGGCGCAGTGGCTTGCCTCCTTGCACAGACCAAGCGAGCAAGGCGAGCCTGCAGGTCAGCGCCTGCTGACGCCCAGGCAGGTCCCACTCAGACAGCTCAGGCTGCTTCGTGGCCCCACCGGTCACAAATTTCTAACATTTTAGAAAGTTCTCGTGTGAAAACATGAAACAAGCTACAAGAGAATCCACAGCCATTGCCAGTAACCAACACAACCAAGTAAAGTCCTTGGAACATTAACAAGGCTGAAAATACTGCAAGGATTTGACCAAGGACTGGCCAAAAATGACAGACCAAAGACTTCACAGAAAGAGCCTCCAAATGTGAATGGTATCAAAGATTAATCCTCCATCTGGAGAGCCTCATAAATTAAACTTTATTTTGAAATAATTCCAGTGATTAGCAACCAGCTTTTCTGATCGCAGCTCATCCCAGGCTTGTGTCCTTTGGCAAGCTTCTTGTAGCATTTTCATGTAAGGCATAACACGCAGTCACCACCAAATTCTGCATCTCTCGCACTCCCAGGGCTGCAGCAGGGAACAGGAGCTGCTTCCAGGGAGGCCACACAGGCAGCGGGGCACGGGGAAGGTGGGCAGTCACCAGATCCATGGAAAAAGGGTTACTGGGAAGCCTGTGTTGGGTGTGTTAGCTTGCGGCCTCATCCAGCTTTCACAGGAGTCAATGGGAAGTGTCCCTGGGGTGAACCACACACCTGCAGCAGCTCACACGTAGCAGGAGGGATTTTCACCCTTAGTAAGCAATACACAACTGCCAGGTTTTAAGCCCATTGGGATGGAATATAAATACAGAGCTATTCTGAGTGACATATAAAATACACCTAATTTTGAAATAAAAATCTCTTTGCCTGCAGTTTTGTTAACTCTAATAAAATGCAATTTTACAAGATAAAGGGTATTTTTAAAACTAAAATGCATCACAGAAGATTTAGCTTCTACAAAACAAAGCAGAAAAATCAGCTTCAGGAGAAGTCTTACTTCAAGCCAGAGAAGCAAATATAAAATTATCACAGCCTGTGTTTAAGCGAAAACTCTGAGTTCCTGGGAAACTTCATCCCTTCTGCAACCCTGCCACAAGCAGGAACTTTTACTGTTTTTTCCATAGACTGAATTCTTTCTGGCTAGAAACACAAATCCTGGCTTCAGCTCCCCAAGCAAGTTTATCTGAGAGGCGATCACAAACCCAACGCTGGAGAGCCCTCCAGAGCACTTTGATGGCCTCCCCTCCCGGGAGCAACCCAGCCAGGAACTGCAGCCGCCTCACAACGGAGCATGGCTCCGGTTCCCCTCCTGCATCCGCCTCAACGTGCCCAGGGGCTGAGCCCACCCGCCTGGGGACCGACCTGAGCCCAGGGCAGGGCTCTCCTCACTGCCCATCCTGCCTTCTGCCGCTGCCGAGGAGAGGAACGTCACCTCCTGCCACGCAGGGTCCCCAGCACGGACCCCAGGGCAGCAGGCAGGAGAACATGTCCTCAGCTCCTCCAGCCCTCAGGGTCTGACACTTTTCTCCTCGCCACCTCAAAGACCACGGTCACACCATGTCATGAAGCATGGCCAAACAGTGGACACTGCCTCACTGGGGGCCTCCCAGGGCTCCTCTCCCTGCAGAGCCCATCTCATACTCTGCTGGCGCAAGTCCCTGCTAATTAGGCATGTTCTGGATTTAGTTCCTTTGCTGCTTTCTTATAAATGCTTATAATAATGCTTCCTTATAAATGCTTATATATATGGGGACCTTATAAATATCTGCAGGGTGGGTGTCAGGAGGACGGGGCCAGACTCTTTCCAGTGGTGCCCAGCGACAGTACAAGGGGCAACAGGGACAAACTGAAGCAGAGGAAGTTCCAGCTGAACGTGAGGAAGAACTTCTTCCCTCTGAGGGTGACAGAGCCCTGGAACAGGCTGCCCAGGGAGGCTGTGGAGTCTCCTTCTCTGGAGATATTCCAGACCCGCCTGGATGCAGTGCTGTGCAGCCTGCTCTGGGTGACCCTGCTTGGGCAGGGGGTTGGGCTGGGTGACCCACAGAGGGCCCTTCTGACCCCTAACAGTCTGTGATTCCTCAAAAAGCAGGGAAGGCCTGACAGTCGTTAGAGTCAGTGGGTTTGCACCAGGAGGGGATTGGACCCAGTGTGTTTTCCCAGGCTTTGCTCCCCTCCACCCGGCCTCTGTGACCAAATGGTTGGGCAAGATCAGCACTTTCCTTGTCAGATTTTCAGAAGAAATCAGAAATGAGAACTAGATCCCAGTCAACCATCAAAGCCAGGAAATCTATCTCTGGGAATGAGCTAATGCGTTGGACATGTCATTCAGACTCCCTGGCTTGTCTCAGTCTTGAAAGAAAAGTTACTCAGAAAACTACCCCAGCCTCTGGATGACTCTGCGTTACGCCAGGCGCCTACAAGCCATCTAAAGACAGCCTGCTTGTGCCAGTGGCAAAGGCTTGCTCCCTCAGCGCCTTTCCACAGGCTCCAGAGGAAAAACCACGGGCGATGCTCCGGGCTCTGCCCCGCAGCAGAGCGCTGCGCAAGCAAGAGGGAGAGAACGCGCTGCTTGGCATGGTGTTTGAAGTGGGTTTGTCTCTGAGGAACCCGCCACGCCGCAGAGCGAAGGCGTGCGTGTCTGCAGGGGCACGGCCGGACCTCTCCCTGCTGGGAGGGCTTCCCAAGAGGGACGGGGCTCCTGGGGCTCCCGCCGTGCGCAAACACCCAGCAAAGCCCGGAGCCCCGCCGAGGCAGCAGGCACAGGAGAGAGTGCTTTGGCTAGCTGGCAGGAGCCGCAGGCGAGTGCTTCCCCTCTGGCACAGCATCACCTGCAAGGGACACGACGGCTTGCGTTGGCACCACAAGCTTTTAAGCCTGGATTACCCTGGAGCACCAGGGTCAAATCACATTAATTGTGCACAGGGATCCGAGTTCTCTTTGAGATTTGTAAACTAAGAAAAAAAATTCAATTGGAAAACAGCAAAATTGCGTCCCAGTAAAAGCACATTTCACCTCCACGTGGCATCTCTAACTTCAGACCGCTCAAAGATGCCGACGCTGTTTCGGAAGGCCCATTGAAACACGCAGTGGTGCCTGCCCACGCCTCCATCCGCCCCGCAGAGCGCTCCCAGCCCAGAGGTTTTATCTGAAGCCAGCAAGGACCCCAGGGCCATGTCCCAGCAGCGTTCCCATCGCTGACCCCGGCCACGGCTGTGTCACTGAGGTTACCCTGTACTAACAAAAAAGAAAAAAGTTTCCCCGGGGCTTTTGCCTCGCCTCCCCTTTACAAGCAGACTGTTGTCACTTGGGGGAATTAGTTGACACAGTCCTTTTCAAATAATTACATCCTTAGTTTCAAGAGTCCAACACTCTGCCTGTTACTTACACTATAAACAAGCTGTGACAAAAACATGGAGTAGCCCCTGTCTGTCAGAAACCTCCCCCAAATAACCTCTCCTCTCATTTCCATTAAGGTGGAGGGTCTGAATTTGTGCAGCAGAGATCCCTTGCTGCTGATACAAAGCCACACCAGACTACAAGCAGCAACAGAAAAACCAGCCGCTTCTGTTCACCATGTTTTCCTGTTGACCAAACCCACTCTTTTCCTGGGCAGTTCACTGCTGCCCGCAGAGGCCCCCGAGCCCCCACGGGACAGACCCCCAGGAGCCGGCCACAGATCACCCCCTGCACGGGACCCGCAAACAGCTTGAGCGCAACCACCGACAAAGAACAGGGAGCCTGACACAGGAAAAGAGTCAGGCAGCATTTCTGGATAGACAGATTGGTCTAGAACTTTTTGCTGGAAAGCAAAGCAAAACCATGGTTTTCCAGTGCACATGAAATGGGATTCCATCACTAAAGCTCACATACTCGTTTTACAGTTGCGTGCATTTTTGTGGCAATTTAGCAGCTGTTTCTCATAAGATAATTAAACACATTTAAATAAGGATGTTGTGAAGAATTTTAGTAATGGACAGAAATCTTCATTCCTGTGGTTTTGGAGGGAGCAGTCCACCAGATCTTGACAGCATCATACACAGCAGAAAAGCTACAAGTCTCCCTACCCCTGGTGTTCAAGTTACCCACTCCTCCAAGCGCTGACCTGGCACGGGCACTGCTGCAGGCACTCGGCAGGCATAGCAGCGCGAGCACAGCTTCAGCGACCCTCCAAACATCGCCAGTCATTCCAGAGTAGGCAAGGAGGGTTACAGCCATATTTTACTGCCAATTTACCCTCAGGGATCTGGCATAGGACGCAATACAGCAGTACGTTACCACCGGCATCAGCACAAGCAAAGTTCTAACACTTTTACAGGGTAGAAGGTGGCAGAGTGTCAAGTATTAGATTCTCAGAAAAAAGTCTCTTCTATAGTCTACTTAATTGCTTTTTTCAGAAAGAAAAACATGATATAATGAGGTTTAAGGCATACAATGTATTTCTCTGCCCCTCTCAGATGGATATTTTGGAACCTAGTAAATGATCTTTTCGCCAAGCTGGCAATTTTCAGGAACACTTAAACAACTTGATTGAAAAAAAATTCCTACTGCAGTCCTTGCTTTCAGTCTGTAACTGACAACGCCGTATTCCTTGCAGCCACCCCTGGAGGTTTCCCCGATTTGCACCTGCTTGCAATCCCCCCGCACGGGCACTGCCCACCACACCAGGGCAGGCGGGCAGGAGCTCGGCCCTGGGCAGCAGGACAGGGGCAGCCAGCAGATGCACGCAGCTCCGGGACGATCACCTCGTGCAGCACATCCGAGCGCATGGCTGTGCTCAGCTTCTTGTCTCAGTCTGAACACGTAACTATCAACCATAAACCACCCGTGAGTAAGAAACTGTGGAAATGCTTTATTCCCAGGCTACAGCTACATACGGTATGTTCAGTTCCAGGGAAGTCTAATGTGGGCACCGCAGAGTGCTTGGATTGTCCCGCAGTGTCATGCCAGCTGGGGGCTGAGCACGCAAGGAAAAGAACAAGTTCTCAGAACACATCCACATGACCAAATTCACTAAAGCGCCAAGGAAAGAGACACGCTGATCCAAACTGCATGCGCTCAGGAAGCAAGAGAAGGTGGTTTAGTCTCTCCACCCTCCTGCCGTTCGGTTTGGCACAAAGCACGGGCTGCCGTGTAGTTTTCAAGGTTTGTTAGGCACCTCTGATTCTGAATGCACTTCAAATGTGCTTTCCCCTGCATTTATCTAGACAGTTGTTTTACACAAGACGCTAGTAATCAGCAGGCAATCATTTTGAAAGCACAACGGAGGCAGATTGATCGCGGTGCACAGAAGTGTTCAACACTGAGTTGGTTCACATGCAAATAAAAATCCCAATTATCACAAAACCGGCAGGGAAATGAAATCTTGACAAGTTTCACAAAGAAAACAACTATGTTTTTCTTAGATACCATCTCTGTGTCATCTCCAACGACACACCGTAGCTGCCAGCTGAAGTCTGATGAGAGCAAGTGAATAGCAAAAGATGCCAGTCTGCAGTAGCTCCGGCAGTTCTGACACACACTGATCACTCAGTCCTGCTGCTGTCTTCAGAGCATTACTAAGATCACCTGAGGTACTTTCAGAGAGCAATGAATTAAGGTGTTGTGAACTCAGACACATATATAAAATCGATATTTTGATCTCTGTCTACAGTCACTTTAAGTTTCAAAATCCTACCACAAGCTGATGTGCAACAATAGTGCATATGAAACAGTAAGTGCCGACTGCTGCATATGCGGCAGTAACCACAGGAACTACAGTGAAAAAACAGGAAACTACAGAAAAAAAGCATTGAATAGTGTTAGCTGCCAAGGAAAGTAGAGGGGAGGAGGCCTAAATGAGAGGAGGGTTCAACTGCTCAGTGCAACGGCTTAACAACTTTAAAAGCATGTTATGTTCAGCATTCCTGAATTCCCTGCTGACTGTTGCTTCTGTGCAGTATTTCAGTTTTAACACAAAACTACAGCCCATAATATTGGGGAACAGAAAAACAATAAAGAACAGCATACACATCCAGAAAGACAGTGGAAATTTCCACGTCCCCTTGTCAAGCCAGCTCAGAAAGGAAACGAAGCTGAAGTTTCCCCTCTGTACAGGCACCCCACAGCCCTGGTCAGAGCCACTGAGCACGCTGTATCTGCAGGAACAGATCTGTGGAACTTTCCATGCACGACCCTTTGTAGGTGCATGTCCCATTTAGGATGCTCCTCCGGTAGCTGCGCATGGAGTTGGGCGCTTGCCCATTCCAACAGTTCCCTAGCAGCCACTCACGAGCCCTTCAGCCCTGCGTATCGCACACGTGCTTTCCTACACGTCAACAATACGAAGCATTACACAGTAAGGTTTGGAAAGCAAGTGAATCCGAATCTACCTGATGAACACAGTGTTTGTGTAGAGCACCGTGAACCCAGCAGTCCTGCCGAGCTGGTTCAATGTGCCCTCTGCCTTCACGCACGGCACAGAAAGCCAAGAAATCCAGCAGCAGGAGGCCTGAGCTTAGCTGAGCAAAGCCAGCAGCACCTGCACAGCACATCTGAACCCCTCCCGCAGAGTCGGGCACTTCAGCAGAAAAACAAGTGCATTCGCAAAGAAAACTCAAGTCTCACCTGAAGCCAGATTCTTCTTAAATGCTAAATTTTGACACTTTATTAAAACTTATTTCACCTTTCTATAACTGTAATGCAAGTAACAGTGATATGATTTTAAGTACCAGTGACCTTGAAAGTTGTTTAAAAATTCCGTTTATGCTTCAATAAAGATTTCTCACTCGAACTCCCACCGTAAGGCTTGCACACCAGCCTGTCTGTCCGAAATTCCCGGGCACGTTACTCCTTCGGTAAGCGGGCTGCGGGGACCTCGCCTGCCCAGCTCCCTCCCACAGCATGGCTTGCTTTGAAGTCTGCAGCCACAGACCTGGGCTCACAGTCCCCGTGTACTCGTTTGGCCGAGCCAATAAACCATGCCACTTCAGCCTCCCTGCTACAGAACTCGCTTGTCTACAGTGATTTATCAGAAAAATAGCAAAGCCAATTTATATGCTTTATTTGTTAAGATCTCCATCTTTTTTGATTAGTCTGACATTTTTAAGCAAACACTTGGAGTCCTTGTCTCGCTCATTTTCACGTTTAATTTCTGCAGCCACTAAACTGACATAAGTTTTGTGATACACCCTGTAAAATCAATGCTATAACTTTTATGCTTGCAAAACCGTATCTAGCACGGTGAGCGACAGACACTGAGACAGAACACTCCCCTAGAACAAAACACAGTCAGCTTCTCAGCACCTAATAAGCAAAACCATCTTGTACGTGCTTTTGCTTTTTTCCACCTCGTATCCCTGAAAGCAAGTTTTCCTGAGGTTACTGTTCGACTTAGAACCACAAGAATGTATTTTACTGTCTTTTTAATACATGGAATAATGTTGTAAATATTGTTATTTCAGTGTCAAGACAAACAAATAACACGAGCTCAGCACTTGCACTGCAAGACCTTCAGGACAGGTACTGGCTCCCAATATTGTTTTACACTGCTTGTCAGACATGTGCCACTAATATAAAAATACTGCTTCTCTTGCTTCAAAAAAATCATTTATTCATATGAAATAACACAGGGTTTCATCTCCAAGCATTGCTACCCACCATAAATTTAAGTGCCATGAAAAAATCTAGATGCTGTTTCAGCTTCACCTGTGACACCCCAAGGACCGAGCCGAGGGATGGTGAGCCCTTGGCAGGGCTCTGAAGGTTACAGAAAGCCACGCTGTGACGGCAGCAGCTACGGGGAGGTCGCACAATCAGCCCGCATCCCCTCACAGTGAGGGGAGGGTTGGACTAGATGACCCTCAGAGGTCCCTTCCAACCCCTACCATTCTGTGATTCTGTGAGTGGAGCTGGCCGAGATAAGGGTACAAGGTCTCTAAGGCTCCTCCAGCTGACTGGAGTTGATGGCACTTGCTAGATACATTTAATTTCATTTATACCCTCAAATGTATTCAAGCCACTTTCAGTCTCTCAAGACAGAGCACTCACACAAACATCTGAACTTGGAAAAAAAAAATGGAGCACTGGCAGAAAGTGAGCCAAATGTGTTTGTCAGAGGCACTTGGATTCGCAAACTGAAGTCCTCTACAGCCAATTCCAAATCCTTGGAAACCAGTGGGAGTTCCCCCATGTCATCACTGGATCAGAATTTGGTCCCTCATACTTACTTCTTATGACCTAGAAATTAAATCCAGCTCATACACAACCAGCCAGGTATTTTCAATATGTATTCACAGTGGAAGCGTCTTCAGAACGAGCAGAGGAAGCAGTATGGCACACTTACTTTGTTTTAGAAGACTTGAACCAAAATTATGAGGGGGAAGGGAAAAGCCAACAAAAGACCATCCATATGAGAATGTCTGGTGGAGCAGAGGATCAGCAGAAGGGAAAGCGTAACAGGCTTCAAAGAAAACATAAGGTGTTTTTTTTTTTTTTTTTTAAACACTACTTTCCAAAGAATCCACCTTTAAAAGATTTGACCTGTTTGGCCTCTGCCAGATGTTTCTTATTCTTTTGATAGAGATGGGTGAGAGCAAGCAGAGTCCATCTCCAGTCAGAGCAGCCTGCGCAGGAATGACCCTACTCCCTCCTGCCTCCCTTGGAGACAACCTGAGCTTCACAGAGCTCGCCACAGACACTGGTCAATCACAGATTGCTGCAGTGCTCCACAATTTTCAGTGTGTGAGAGTGAAAAAGGGTTGGGTTGGGTTGAGCAAACAGTTGCTTTCCACTCCAAGTGCTTTGTTTTAAACCAAGCAAATTTTTAACCACTGTTCAGTGAAGAAGTCATGAAAAGATTAAATGAATACGAGAACCTTTTCCGTCAGGAAATCCAAATAATCCACAAAAGAAGCGTTTTGATAACAAAGTTGTGCCATGCAGTTCTGTTGGCAGCGCAGCCTTCCTGCCAAAGCTCAGGCAGGGACCCCATCTGCTGTGGAACCAGCTCTCCGTTTGAAGGTGCTGCCGACGCCTGGGTGGGAAGGAGCGGGCTCGGTCATGCTGCCCATGGCTCACCCTGCGCAGTGATGTGCATGAGGGGCGGCTGCCCTTGCTCGCTGCCTCTCCTACTCCGACCAGCAAGGCACATCTACCTGCAAGCATCCCGACCAGCAAGCCCCGGGCAGAACAGCTGCGAGGGATCACGGGCAAGCCTACACCCGTCCGTGCTCCCAGCCATGCTTCGTGCACACACAGGCTGCACCCTGCTATCGGTGTCCCGCAGGGCTGTGAAACAAGCCCTAAGAGTCTTAGTCCCCTTCAGAAGGGTTTATTAACTTTGGGTTTACACATCTGGAAGATAATTGTCAAAATTTTGCTTGTGAACAAGATGTTGGTAGCACCACTCCTCAGCACAGCAACGAAAGCCTTTGTAAGTCCACGTAGTTTTATTACCACCACGCGAGCTAATCCCGTGAGCTCCAAGAACACCATCATCATCATTCCCACATCAACCGAAGCCAGCCAGAAAGGGTTCACACGCACACACTTGCAATGGTGGAGAGCGCAGACCTTCCCGTCCCACCACTGCTTAGCCAGCTAACAGCCCCACACATCTCACCTGCTTCTCAAGCTTTCTGAACATTTTCTTCCATTTTCTTTTGACAAGAACTGCTGCTGCCTTTCTGGGCTCAGGCCTTCCCCAAAAAAAACCCAAACCGGATTGCCCTCATCAGCTGAGGCTGCAGAGCCTGGGTTCCTCCGAGCTGCTCTGGGCATTGCTCCATCCATGCTCCACGAGAGGCATTTTTCCATGGCCTAAGCAGCAGCCCCCGAAGCCCAGGGATTCTCCTGGTTAGACAGCAGCTGGGGGTGCAGCTGCCCAGCCGCCGTGAGCGAGCACAGTCACAGGAGAGCAGCAGAAGGTGCCAGCAGCAGGACCACCCTCGCCTCGGGGCTGGCATGCTGAGTTCAGAGCTGGCCTGTGGCAGCAACGGCTTCCTCAGGGCAGCACAAGATGGGGACAACCCCACTCCTCGGGCCCCGGGACCCCGAGGGGTGCCCCAACACTGCAGCTCCCAGTGCAGGAGATTCACAGCGCATGGGACTGCTCCAGGACTGACACAAGAACCAAACAAGAATAAAATGCTATTTTTAATTATCCCTCATGCCACCACTGGAGGAACAGCATACAGAACTCTCCAGTTTTGCCCAACATGCCTGATTTTGGTCTTACAGCTGTCTAATATCCTTCCAGTGAGGTCACTTTGGACTTCACACTGTAAACAAAAGCAGAAGAAAGCCAAAGGCTATCTGCTAAACACACAGCAGATAAAACAAGCTAGAAGCCAAGAGCAGGCAAATTTTCAGCCAAGCACTTCCAGACAGTGACTCTCTGGTCTTGGCTAATCTCAATGTCAGAAAATGTTTTTCCAGGATAGGGTTGGTTTTTTTTTTTTTTGGAAGGATTCAGAAATGAACTGAGTCTTATAAAAAAAAAGAAAAAAGCCAAATTGTCCTCTTTTTCATTCTTTTCTCTTCATGAAAAAAAGAGTTCTGAAAGTATTTTCAAGAAAAGGAAAGACTGCTTTAGTTCACGCTCTGCAAGTTGGATGGCTTTGGCCAGGTACAGCCTTGGGTTATTCCATCTACCCTCCGCTCTCAGCACGGAGTGGGGAGCTCGCCTTCCTTCGCTGCGCTGAGGGACATGGCCTGTGTGAAGGAGGGGAAAAACCAACCATTCCTTAGAGGCTGCTACCAGTACACCCCTGCGTACACCCCTGTGTGCAAACGCCAGCCAAAGCACAGAAACAAAGAGGAACAGGACAGGGAAGCTGCTTTAAGACCACAGGCTGTTTGCAGTGTGTGACTAGTGCCTTTATTCTCCGTTCTGAAACAAAGCAAAAACGTGCAAAATGCTTGCCAAATACAATTAAAACCTTCTGTCACTAAATTCATTATTTACTTGAAGTAAATCTGTATTTACAGATTTGTCTTGTTTGTATTTAAAGCACTTGAAAAAACTTTATAAACACACTGGAAAATGTTTAAGCTTCAGCCAGAGAGGAATATTTCATTTCAGAAATGAACCTTGGCTTTGGGCTGACAGAGGAAGGGCTCAGCATGACAAAGCAGCATCAGCCAGGCCTTTTGATGCAGACCAGTTTACAGCAACTGGTTTCCAGCTTACAGCTACAACCCAGGGCCGTGTCAGATCATGTTACAGAGCGCTAAGCTTGCTTTGGATATAATTTGTTCACATACACTGTCCAAGTACCAGCAGCTCCAAGATAGCATTGCGAAAAAAGGCATTTTCTCTTCATACCAAGAAAAGTGCTGGAAAGCATGAAAATGAGGGGCGAATGTTGTTGCAGAAGTAAGAGAAATATTGCTCAAGTTTCCAGAGTGAGCTGCTGAGCGTGTGGCTTCAGAACGGCCGAAAGAATGAAGGGCACATTCCTTTCAGCTGGATTCAACAGCTACATTCATATAAAAATTATAGTGTCAAGCTCCCTGTTGTAGAAAGAGAACACATCCACAAGCTTTCAGTAGAGTTACCAGCTTTTAATGCAACACTTTCAGCCAGCGTTCGCAATCCGCTGTAGTTTCACCCAAGACAGACATTAGAATCTTTATCAGTAACTACTTGCAACGACCTGTTTCAGCCGTTCGAAAGCAGAGCTACTGCCCATGTGTACTGCCCTGATGTGTTTGTACAGCAGCGATGTGTTCTACCTACGGACACCTCCTCCCAGCCAGCCAAGACAACCCCTTCCGATGCCTTTGCTCGAGTCTGCCACGCTGAAGGGAAAGCTGCAAGCTTCTCCCACACCAAGCCACGCTGGTGGTTGAGGGAGCCTCTCGCAGCGGTGGGACAGCACGGGAGGCAAGGCAAGGCAAGCCGAGCCTTTGGAGCGAGCCAGGGCAGCACGGTCTGCTCGCCAGCCGGCCGCAGCGATGGCTGCCAAGCTCATGGTGGGTCACAGGGGCCTGTGCCCGCCATGGGGTCTGGGCTGCGGCAGACGGCTGTGCCGGGGACACTGCCCTGCGACCCAGCAGCCGTCACCGAGCAGGCACTGCTGCATCTTCAGGAGGGGACAGAAGGCCTGAGATGTGTGGGGAAGTTCTTACGGAGACGGGCAGCCCACACCCCCTCCTTGTGCAAAGGCCTCCTCGTGACAACACCAGCAAGTAGCCTGTCCTACTCCAGCAAAATGAAATATCTCCATGGCTGGCATCAGCGCTCAGCTGCCTTGCACAGGCCATACGGCACAGCTCAGCACAGCTTGTTTCAGAAATTCAAGCTACTAATCAGGTTTAAGATAAGGCACTAAATCTTAAAAACTGTACGATTCCAAAATCTAGATGGAGTCTGTAACCTTCATCCTCTAATTTCTTTTATTTCCCATTTTAAAAAATGGGTTTACTCACAGAATACTAAAACACAAAAGAAACCAGTAATTAAGAGCTATGTTCACCCTTTATGAAAGGTTTAGTAGGGAGGGGGAAAAAAGGACACTAGTAAAGCAAATTGCTATTCATTTGGAGGTAAAACAAGTCCATTTCTACTCAGTCTGAGTTTACTGTTGGCTGCCACTGGAAGAGGACAAAGCGTGGTTTATATTTCCTTCCCTACGCAGAGCTTGCAGCCCCTCTTGCGCCCACAAGCACAGCAGCATGGAGCAAAGGGTTAGCAGGCAGTGAGCAGCTCCTGCCGCTGCCTGCAGACACTGGGGCAGCAGCTGCGCCGCTTGGCCAGGCTCTTCGCAAAGCTCCGATGCATGGGCGTCTTCCTCATCATCTTCACGGCTTTTTAAACACACGACTCCATCCCTTCCTCCCCATGTCAAAAAAGCACCGACAGGCCACTGACAGATGCACGCAGGGCGGAGGAAGCCCCTTGCTCTCTCCCACGAGTTCCCCCCGCAGACCCTTCCCCACAGCCCACCCTGCCTTCGCACCCAGCTCCCACCCTTGCCCGCTCCACAGCCACCCGGGCTCCCAGCACGAAGGGCTCCTTCGCAGCGGTTACCCTTGTGAAATACATAAGAGAACAGCAAACGGAAAAACAAAATATCAGCTATCCACCCAGCAAGCTTATGGCTTACAGGCTGCATTGCAGCTAAAGACCTGCCTTTAAAAAAAGCCATATTGACCATCTGACATTTGTCCGTGTCAGGTTAATAAATGTAATTTAGCTACTGACCAAGTGACAGATGACTTAATTTTTTTCAGTAAAAAAGTAAAATCACATATATTTAGACTGTTCAGATTCATATAAAGTGTTAAATATAGCCAGCCTCTTTAAAGTCATGATTTTTCCCTAGTGCAACAAAGAAGGAAGTCCTGCTTTTGTTTCTTAACTGTATTCAATTAAAGCCTTAGTAAGACAGTCAATGTTTCAGATTCCTAGTGCATCACCACATAATTTCAGAATGCAAGCCAAGGAATAAACAGAAAGGAACATCCATTTGGTGGCTGTCGAGTTGCTTCCAAGTGCTCTCTCTGTTCCACATCCCTAGCAGAAAACTAATAAATAAAAGCAGACTATGCTGGACCGAATGCAAGGGATGGCAAAGCTCAGAGCCCAGCTCCTCAGCAGAGGGTCCCTGCTTGCCCCGGGTGTCCCAGCAGACCCCGCAGCCCCCCACCCAGCAATGCCCCCAGCCCAGAGAGTCTCCCCAGCAGCAGCGTCCCCAGCAGCGGGGCAGGGGCTGCCGGCGAGGGGAGCAGGGCTTTGCCACTGCCCTCCCGCACCCACCTCCACCATGCCGGTACCAGCTGCAGGGCTCCAGCAGCCGCACAGCACCAGGGCCCCGTTCCAGCACCCTGCTCCTCCCCAAAAGGACGGCAACATGCATCAGGGGTTGTGCCAACGGCAAGAAACAGGAGTAAGGTGTGGGGTAAAGAAATGTAGGTTTATGGTGTTTTGATCTGTATGAAAGCATCAGATTTCCTGACTCTTAGCACAGCAGCCTGATATTCTACAAGAGGTTTTTACAGGCAATAACTGTGCTTTGGAATAGTTTGCGACATTCATCCTTGGAGAGTATGTTACATTCAGTAATGGAAAGCTCGCTTGAACCGACTTACAGTTCTGACACAAACCAACAGAAACATACAGTTAAGTCTGAAACACACAGCACATTTCCAACACAAATGGAACGTGATAGCAGCCACTGAGGAAACCAGCAAGGAAATGCTCTGTCCTCCACCAGCCCCTCCCTGCCCTACACATGTGCCAGTATGGCAGCTCTTGTTCCACCTAGCACTGCTGATGGGTGCCCGATATCACTCCTTCAGCTCAGGATCAGCAAGCTGTCCCAGAAGGGCTGGTGTAACGACAATGTTTCCTCCTCTGTTCCCCAACAGACACCCATGGACATCAGTGCTGGTGGAGCCAGCTTGACCAGCGAAGGTGAAAGTCAACAGCCCACCAATGGGGCAAAGCCTCATTTCACACCTGGTTCAAAGTCACAGCAACCACCAGAAAAGTATTCCCCAGGTGAATAAATGCTACTACAAATATAAATCTATAAAATTCTTTGGAAGTATCAGATTGGACTCTGGATTAATGGAATTGGAGTGGAATTCACTCTAGTGATACAAACAGGTTGCTATGAACTTCTGAGCCCAAGGAACCTAGATCTACGTGCTTGCCAGTACGTCCATAGCTCAGAGACACCCCACTGAAACAAAGCTCAAAGTGTTCTAGAAACACCTTTAGTCATGTAATTAATCTAAAATTCCCACCTCTCCTTTGAATCAGCAAGTCTGTACCACAACACAAGCAGCACAGGCTTTTAGCCATCACCTGTGCTGAGTTTTTTGGGAGTTGTAGGGGTGATGGCCATCAGTGCCAACCCAGGCTCAGCAGTGCACGCTCCTGCACACCCCACCTCACACGTTCGCAAGGTCACCTCCCCCCAAGACAGAAAATATTTGAATTGTGGCCCAGTGTTACACTGAACTTATTCATACACTTTATCAGACTTCAGACATTTCTACCATTACAGTTAAAATGAAAACATCCATGTGTTTAATTGCAGAGCTATGCTGGTTTGTGTACTTTGCTGTACAAGTCCTAAGGCAAACACAATCTGGACAACTATTCTGTAGGACACAGAAAAAGAAACTGCACAATATTATTCAGTACAGGAACATAAACAAACAACATACTTCAGAAATCTCACCTTGAGATGTTTGTAAAGTCATATTGGGAAGAGACCTTGACTTTCCCTGCGGTGACCCATTTTAAACCAGAACTCAAAATGAACGCATTAAATCTAATAAACACCAATGCAGCTTTAGCATTGTTTAAATGTTGAACTACCATACACGCACAGCGGAGCCGAAAGCAGGCCAATCTCCCATTTAATTTTACCAGGGGAGACAGCTATCACCAGAGCCTGGGCAGGCAGCAGCCACACAGCAGTCACCGCGCACCATTAAAGAAGCGGCATGACAATATTGCGAATACAAAAGTAGCAGAGACAACACACAGAGACCGTTATCTAGCTATAACCGCGTGGCCTCATTACAAGAATTCAAAATTTTTTAAGATTATTTTTAGTTGGGCATTCTATACTTGAAAATGACTGAGACATGCTCTGCTGAACGCACAAATGGAGGAAAAAGAGAAAGCTACAAGTTTAAACTCTCCACTTTCTGCTTTTCTAATCCATATTGCCCTTTCACACTGTTTTCTCCTCCCAAATGACTTCTCGGATGCTATTCAAGGCAGAAATTGTTCCAAGACTTCAAGCTGCAGGCTTTAAGCAGAGCAAGCGAGCGCTCTCCCCATCCGCACGCTGCTGCCAGCTCTCCGCAGCCCAGCAGCAGCCTTGCTGCGCTCAGCGTGCTCAGCCCCACAGCCATGGCTGCAGACTGCTGGCTGGCGGAGCTGCAGCAGAAGAGCCTTTCAGCGTAAGATAAAGTCACACAGGACACTTTACTTTTGATTTTAAACAACCCAGCACAGCAAGTAAAATAACATGTATTAGCTGAAAGCGCTGTTATTTCCCATAGCACCAAGAAACACGTGCTGGCACAGCGGTCAGAACATAAGGTTTCCTTACCTGTAGCAGGGGCAGCTTCTCTGTGCTCCTCTCCGTTTTCCAGCCCAGAAAAACCTCTAATTTTCCAGGATTAACCTTGACTGAGAAAGACCCACATAAGAACGCCTACTCTCATAAGGCTTCTCCTGTCCTGCTGCTCACGGTCTTCCGTCACAAGCCCCAGAACCCTTTGATTGGGCAGACACCAACATTAGGCCTAGGCAAATAAGCAGTCTGAACCTCCATTTGCCTTTAAATAGTGGCTGGAGGGTCCTGTGAGTAACACCAGCCACAGCTGACTCACCCCGCTAATTCCTGAAAGTAATGAAGCTCTGTGGCTAATTAAACAAGCTGAGAGCAAACCATATCAGCTGTGCAGAAGAGTGGCTGCAGCTGAGGCCTGAACGGCTAGCATGCATGACTTTAAAGCATTCCACTTTTAAATTTTAATTTAATTGTAACTGGGAAACAGAACATAGTGTAATTCAAACATGCTCCCATCTAGAACTTGGGCATAAACCACTGTGCCTTCTTTCTTTTGCCCAGAGGTATCTGTTTGGGCTGAGGGCAGGGGGTTTGTCCGTTTGTTTTGGTGGGGCGGTTTCTGTTTCGTTTTTCAACGATTTAAAAGATTAATTAAAGGTCACTGTGCAGGGCTGTCTTCAGGAGATGACAAATTCTCACTTCATCACAAGCGAAAATTCTCTAAGGCCTCACTGTTACCCAAGACACTGGCTAATTGTCATTAGCAATTGTCAAATGGTTGAAGAGGTATCAGCTATTATCCAGTTCCCACTGATACCTTACATCGGTAATGATAACCTGTTTAGTTGTCTCTCTCTATATATATGTAGTTATGCCATTTTTGCATCAGAGGAACTGTGATCGTGCCAGTCCGTTAGTTAACCTCACAGTGTTGCTCTTATGGTGTGAGGAAGTGCAGCTTTACCCCGAGCATTACGACGAAGAGAAGCAATGGGGAGCGATGCCTTTGGCAGGCTGCTGGTACCCGCTGGCTTGCCGCCGAGCGGCTCTCGCTGCCGGGGAGACGCTCGCCGTTCGCAGGGACCACATCCACGCGCAAGAGTCCCCACACACCTGGCAGTCCGAGCTGAGGGCTGTCAGCTCCAAGCCAAAGCGCACACTTGTGCCCCAAGGTGGGCAGCAGACAACGGAAATACCCAGCTGATGCTGGCAGAGGTTGAGAGCAGGAATCTGACTTACAGCAAAGGCTTACCTGGGAAAACTCACCGGTCCGAACTCACAACATGCCCGGTACGCTCAGCTCCCATCACCAGACACGAAATCCCCCAAAGTGCGCCGGCCGCTGCGAGCCGAGAGCCTCAGGAGACGTGTGTGTGAGGGGAGGGCAGAGCTCTCGGAACAGCAAAGTCCCTCTGTCCAGCAGACATCTGCAGCAGCTCCGGAAGGACAGAGACCAGCCCTTTACCCTCACGAGATCGCTCCGTTCCCAAACTACCTGCACATACGTGTACTTTACACCACATAGGTCACGTTCAGCAAGCCACAAACGAAACCGAAACAAGACTGCTGGGGAGCTGGTATATTCAGGGAGAACAGGTGAAGCGTTCCACGTTAAAATGCAAACCTCAACCGTGCTTTCTGCAAAAAACACAAAACTTTTTGCACCTCACACGTTCATCAAAGCTATGGATTCACGGCAAAGTTACTGGCAAGGTACGAGCAGGCACAGTCAGGGCTGGCGTGTTGTTTGTTGTTGGTTTTTAGTACATGAACTGCTCACATCAACACAACAAGGGGAGTTACATCTCTGCTTTGAAGGCACCTGATCCTAATCTTGTGCAGATTCATAAACAGAAAAGTTTCTGCATACTCTTAGCATAACTTTTTCTTTTTTAACTGCACATGCAGGAATGTTCTAATCTCTTGCTTTGCTGCAGATCAAACAGTATCAGGGGAGACACCACCAGTCACTTAGCTCCATCAAAGCCGGTTGTGAGAATTTCTGACCTGCGTGGTTATTTTATGCGGTAAGATCGGCATTTGGAATGAAACAGATCCACTCAGATCCTGACAACTTAGCAGAAACCATCTACACAAGAAAGCACTCCAAATGTAAATTCTCCAATTTCAAGGTCAGTTTTTAAAGCTAGGGGGGACACAGGGGACCAGAATATTGACAAGGCCCAGAGACTTGCAGAATGCAAGGGAATCAGTGCTAGAGGATTTAGCTACTTCTGGTTGTGCAGCTAATTTCGTTGGCATTTTACAAAGCTATGTTCGTTCAACATTCTGGTTCTTCTTGGGTTTTAATTTGTCCAGGGCAGCCCCAGTTCAGCACTGCGGGGAAGCAGACAGGTTCACCGGCTGCCACGAGCGCCTTTCTGCCGAACGGATGCAGAGGAGAGGACGGGCAGCAGTGAATTACTCCCCGCTGCAGAGCTCCAGTACAACGACCGTCCTCCACTGCCCACCAGCCGGAAAAGCGAGGGCTGACACCAGCCTGAGGACCCAGAACTGCTGTGTAGCGTATGCACCAAACCTGCCTGCTCTCCGGAACCCAGCCCACGAGCATCCAGCAGCCTTACCGCTCTCAGTAAAGCATTGTCTGTGCAGTTCTCAGCACGAAGAATAAAAAATCCACCGATTCATTAGATGAGAAGGAAAGAATGACTATAAGCTTAGGAGTCCAGCTTAGCTTAATTTCTCAAACCGAAAGACTAGCCCACTGTTCGTAGGAGCATTCGATTGCGGCTGTCCCTGACGCAGTCCTGAGGCCAACTGGCACAGGCGGGGCCAAGCCCCCAGGAGCTCATGTGCCAGCAGCCGGGCTGTGGGGTCTGTTCGCAGCTGAGGGCACGAGACGACCTGCTGCAGCGGGCCACCACACCGGGAACGACGACAAGAGCCGCAGGACCTTACCCTGGTAAGGGTCACCCACCAAGCCAGACACCAGCATGCTGCAGAGACTGAGCTGGAATTGCCTTGAAGAGTCTGCGTGTGGTTACCCGTGTGCCAAGGCAGAGCTTTTCGTGATCTACATTCAAGGAATTTGACTGCCCTTTCTGTGTCAGCAGAGCTGTCTTCCCCTCTCTCACAACTGAGGCCCGTAAAGTTTCCCAACTCTATCAACTCTATCAACTCTATCAACTCTATCAACCCAAATCCCAATTCTATCAACCGTGTGCCTTTAATAACACAAATAACCAGAAAACTTGCTGCCTTATCCTATGTGTGTAAATTCATGATGTATGGGGGCCATCAAGAACCAACGACATGCCAGACTCAGTATCCTCACAATACATCTACAGAACGGCACACAGAGACCTCACAAACCTGATTTCAGCACTGCTTTTGAAATTAAACCTGTTAAAAACCACTCGAGCCAGTGTTTGAGACGAGCATTGCAAACACCCCGTCTGCACCTGCAATACTGCTTGAAGGGGAGCGTCTGTTTTCAGCCCATCTGCTGCTGGAGAGGGTGGGCAGGGGAACGTCTCCACGCGCCAGGCGGTCTGAGAGGAGATGAAAGATCCCACCGAAAGCACAGGAGCTGCTGATGGGCCGTGTCATTGTGGATCAAACACGTTATTACCCTGTTTGAGGCTGCGCTCCAGTGATGAGGATAGCAGGTTTTCCACAGCCACACAGAGTTTTAAACAAGCTTTTCCTCTAAACTCAAGTGACAGATGACCCCTCTCTTCAAGCCCACCTCGAAGAACTATCCAGGTGAAAGAGGAAGGCGTTACAGCTGTTCACAGGGCAAGAAAGGGAGGCCTTTCCCAACTACATAGGTTTTTCTCTGTATGCTTGTATTAAATGCCCCAAGCAGGAGCTTTTGATGTGGCTGCCAGTACTGCGGATGATTTATTGGGCCCACATCATCTGAGCTGGACAGAGTTCAAAAGCAGCGGCCAGTGACAGACCCTGGCTGCTCAGTCCCGGCGCAGACACCCGTAACTGCCCATCCCGACCAGAAAAGGCGCATTACCTCCTGACCGCACATCTGGGCTGCTCCCTGGGCAGGAAGGTACACGGGCAGAACGGAAGGAAGCCAGAGCACCGAGCTCCGTGGCTGCAGGGGCACCCCTTGGGATGGGATGGGGTGGGATGGGACGGGATGGGACAGGGGGAAGCCGCAGCCCCGCACTCCACAGACAGGCAGTGCAGGGGGGGTGCTGGGCCAGCAGCCAGCAACAAGGGCAAGGATGAGGATGAGTGCTTCATTCCCACTCAAGAAGTTCAGTTTTTCTGCCTGTGACTCTACACAAAGCCAGCACTCTCCGCTGCACCCATAACTGACACCATTTAACATTCTCCAAAGCATCCTAATGAGCTGAGAAGAATCAGCATGGATGCCAGGAGGAGATACCTTCCACATCAGAAAGAGAGCTGTTTACCTCAGCTGGCTCTAGCAATCTGCCGGGGCAAAATCTTCAGCAATTTACCTTATTTTCTGTGGTGAGATGCTAATTGGCAATACCTGTCACAATGCAGAAGGTGTCTGAAAGGACCAGCTCTTTAGTGTAGCTGCTGATAATGGCAAAACAGCTTGTTTCACTCCAGATGCTCTCCTCCAGTGCTAAACATACCAACAGCGTGTGAAAGAGCCTTGCTGCCTCCGGGACAGACTGTTACATTGGTGTAGTTTCACTGAAACCAGTTAAACTTCTCTTAAGCAGTAACAGAGGAGTAAGAGCAAACACAGGACCAGTAGCCCAAGGTGATTATGAAGTCAGTCGTGCACTTCTGAAAGCTAACGAGGCCGTTAATTTCTGCAGGAGTAAAATTGAGCTCTGACTGGATTACTGCCATGAGATTTTGGCCCTGGAAAACGGGAGTGGGATCTCTTTTCCTATGACTGGCGGCCTTGGTCTTTCTACATAAGCAGAGAAATTCATTTAAGCTTTATCAGAATTCCATACTGAAACACCAAAGTTCAGGCTTTATGCCTGAATGTGCTCGCTTATACATCTGAGAGAGCCTCAGTCCTCCTCCCGTTTAGTCCTGCAGCGTGCGGCTCGGTTTCGCGGGGGGCTGCGTACAGCACTGCATTGCAGAGAGCAGATCTGACTTGCAGTCCCCGTGTGAGGATTTGCACAAACGCACTAGCAGCTTACAGACACTGGCTGTATTCTCAGAATCAACGGAAGCTTTGCTGGGAGCTTGTCCAATTCATTAAAACGGAACCTAAGTGCCTAACGACGGCCTTGAGCCACAGAAGAACTGTACCTAAGTGTGTTCTTTCGAACAGTCCGAGCGAGGCACCGGCAGAGTCCTGCGATGCTCTCAAAGGCCGTCCCACAGCCCACCAAGACAGCCCTTCACAAACCCTGCTCTTACTTAGGTCAGTCGGCCTGCTGGTAGCCTGTATTTCACAGTCTGGTGAAGGAGGTCACTCGCTTTAACGCTTATTTAAAGCAACTGATTTCGGTCACAAGCTTCAGGCAGATGCCAGAGTTCTCTGTTGCACTGGAGGTACTGCGGTCACGTCTGAACACTGCCATATTTGCTTTAGAAAAGCAGCTGAGACAACCTGAAGATGTGTTACTTTGACGTACCGTGCAAGTTAAGATACTGCAAGTCAACGTAAACTTTGCCCTAATGTCTAAGAATTTGAACATACAGCACATTAAAGCAGAATTTCCTGCATGCTTCCTCAAGCACAGGTTGCTTAATTCCCTAAGCACTCAGCCTCCGAAGCTGAGATCTATGGGTCTGAAGAGTACGTTGGAAATACCACAGTGAAATGTAAAACACCATCACTGGTACGTGTTGCGCACTGCCAGAAAGCTCTGAGTGTTAAGCACTGTCAGAACACTCAGTTCTGCATCAAAGATCCAGACATTTAAAATTTAATTTGGAGCATATAAGATTAAGACAAGCTGAAAAATTATAAATATTTTACTGAAAACGCTGCGTAATTCTGTGCTTACAGCCTCTCCCCAGGACTCCACGTGCTCCTTTTGCTGTGCACAGGGAGCGGACGGTGCTGCTCCAGAGAAGCGGGTGACAACAGGGACGGCTTCCCGGGTGCAGCGGCGCTCGCTGCCGAGACGTGAGTCGGGCCACTCTCTTAGCTCAGAGCTGTCCTTCCAGGCTTCAAAAACTCTGGCAGGTGCAGCTGCACCAAGCCACATCCTCAGGTTTTTCTGTGAGGAACACGGCAGAAGCCATAGCTCTTTCAAGGGAAGATGGCTTTTGGCAGCGGTACGGGGCTCGAGGAGCTCGGTGACTCCGCAGCCCGGCACCAGGCCCGGGGGTCTGGTCGGGGGTGACAGGTTCCCACTCCTGCTGCCTGACCATCAGATTAAAACGGGACGGCGAGCAGCCTTGGGCCCCGTGAAGCAAGGTCTTCCCGCTGGATTGGATTCTTGGGTAGATTTGGATCTCCTACATCTCTGTTCGCTCCCTTTTTCCAACATGAATTTAAAGTGACATACTCCTACACAGGTAAGAGATGCTGACATGTTGCTTTATCACAAGTTTAAATATTTTATTTGATTTTGTTTGTTATTACTTCCCTGCTTAAGAAAACAGTAAGACAATCCGACTCTGACACAAGCAGACACGCGATCTGGTACCATACGGTGAATTGGCACAGAAGACGTTGAAAGAATTTGGCCAGGAGGAAGCCGTGAAGAAAAAGAACAACACGAAACATTTTGCAAACGGCCTTTGAGGAGAACTGGCGTGGTTGGAGAGCAGGGATAGCGTGAGGAGAACCCGGAGTGCTGCTCTGCCAAACCGCTGGACCGGTCTCACCAGGAAGCCCGGCACGTGTGGGAGGGAGCGGCCAGCATCGGCGACGGAAGAACGCATTGAAAAGCAAACATCCATCAAACAAAACCCCGGTACATAGTTCAGGTACACAATCCAGATTAGAACTGCACGAAACAAAGTCTTTTGCTGACACTGATGCACAAAGCACATCAGTACGGTGTTCTTTAAAACGGTCCTGCCCTCTTCATGTCATTTCTCTTGACCCCTGTAACTACAGGGATCGGCCACTCTTTCCTTCGCGACCCCAGCTTCATGACCCAGCCCCTGCCACGATGTGCTTGAGGGAAGCTGACAGCATGCCCAAAGACGCAGAGGCCTTACGCAGCAGCTCCGGGCGCGCAGGAAACACGCACAGCTCCCCTGCCACCGCCGCACCGGGAGCACGGGCGTTCTGCCTGACGGACAGGGCTGGCCGCTGCAGATGCTGACCTGCTGCTCGACGAGTAAGACCATTCCCATTTTCCAAGAAAACAAAAACGAGGAATCATTCCTTCCACACATCGTTTGCTCTCTGTGACTTCAGCCCTCAAAGTTGGAGTCATTTTGCACAGACTTGTTCATGCTGAGGAAGAAGAAAAATAAAACGCTCATTAAAAAAGTAAACAAAAAAAAAAACGAAAAGCAAAATACGAGCACCAAGTTACCAGCTCTGACACAGGGTGGATTAGCGTGTGTACTTGAAAAGTCTGAGCACGTTTGACTTCGTAGGCCTGGCTTCCTTCAAGGGTCCGGAGTTGGGAGTCATGTTCAAATACGTAACACCCGACGCAGCGCTCAGTTCCAGGGCCCAGGCTTCCACGCGATTCGAACGGTATTTTTGCCTGAGCAGAGGTCTCAGCACTGAAGGTTGGCACTAGGAGCTTCCCACTGAGACCGAATGAGGGTCTTGGGGAGCTGGCTTGCCTCCCTGTGCTATCACAGGTATTCCTGTCCTCCTGCGCAACCCACCTATGGCTCACCCGCCAGCGGCCCCCTCTCCCCAAGACCCCCCGGCATGGGTGCTGCCCGTCCTGGCAGCCGCCCCTCGCCCCCTCCCCAGGCACCCAGCGAGCTGCTCTCCCGGCTACAGCCGCGACGCCAGCCAACGGCCCCATCACGCTGCTGCGCGTGACCTGCCCGCCGCAGCTGCGCGGGCTGCAAGGGGCGGACAGACGATAGCCACGAGCTGCAGAGCAGCGCGGCCGCTCCTCCGCGCTTCTGCAAAGTTAGGTGGTATCACATCAACGCACACTAGGAACTGAACCGCTAAAAAACACGCTGAAATTGTGTCCTGGTTCTGATGCATGTGATTTGCCGTGAAGACCCCGCTCGAAGCACTGCCTCCCTCCAGCTTTCCCCCTCTGAGCACTACTGAGCTCACGCTCCGCCGCGCTTTCTTGCCAAAATATAGTTTCACTTAACAAAAGGCTCCCCTGATTCTCCCTGGTAATTAATTCCACCTAAAGCAATGTCTTTTAATATCGGACATGTGCCAGAGTTTGCCAGCAAAGCAGAGAGACCGGCACGGCTTTGTGTAACCATTGTATTTTCCGTAAGGCAGCCCCGTTAAATCACAACCACATTCTAACGTAAAATATTCCACATGTTCTTCAGCAGCCTTCTGCAGGGAGGACTTTGTATTTTTTGTAATTTTATACTCTGTTTCCCAGAAGCATGGTAGGAGCTGGCTTTTAATGACAATACACATACTGTATCCCTAGATGAATACTCTTTTCTTAAAACTTTGACAAGGTACAATGTACATTTAAAATATTTTTTTATTTTAATACAGATTTCCAAGTATGTGTTTTCGGAAAATGTTCTCAGAAGAAACTTCAGTCTCTTTTCTACCACAAATTATGGAGACTAGTACAAATCATTAAAAGACATCTTTTACCTCCTGTTTACGCCCACCAAAAAACAACATTGGAACGTCTTACAGAATCACAGAATGGCAGGGGTTGGAAGGGACCTCTGTGGAGCACCAAAAGCCTTGACCTCAGTAATCTAGGAGGAAAAAAAAAGATTACTCATGAAAGCCATTCACCCTTTGCGCTTCAGACCATAATTCAGACTCAGAACACGCGCCTGCGGGTAGCCCTGCAAGGCTCCCTGCATCCCTGGGGGCACGGCATCCCGTAGTCGGGGCATCTCTGGGGCTCTGCCTGGCTCTTGGGGCAGCCCCTGGGGATGCCGGCCCGGGACTCAGCTCCAGGGCTCAGCTGAGGCTTTGCCGCTCGTCTGCGCCCCGAGGTGCCGGGCAGGAGCAGCAGGTCGGTGTCCCCCGGCAGAAGCTCCCGCGCTGTGCCGACCGACGGCCACCCGCGTGTCCCACAGCGCGCCACTGACGACACCCAGTCCACCCGCAGACACCTCGCGTGGAGTCCTCGCTGGCGTACCCACGCGGGCACGGCACCACCAACGTCCTGACCGCCCCGCCGCTTGTGCTGCATTTCACAGCGCCAGAAAATAGTCAGTTTTAGGCACACGTCACCAGGATGCTCCTCACTGCTAAGCACGCTCAGCGACTTGATGGATTTAGATCACTGCCTCTTCCATTTGAATTTGTCTGAACAATTTTCAGAACCTTTGAAAGGTATTTTCGAGGCTTTATTGTAGCTTTTAAAGTTTTACCTTGCCATTACTGCTTCAATTATACATCTGCTGTTTGCAAAGAAAACACAGCATTAGCTCGTAAGAGGATGTCCAGTCATCAAATTGATCCAAGAAATCGGGCAGAGAATTAATCAGTCAGCCACTGCATAATACATCCATGTCTGCAGAAAAGAGAAAGCAATTTTTAAGTCATATACAAGAATTCACTAAATTGTTTGTATTTTGTTTCTCATTGTATCTTTCATTTTTAATCTTCAGAAAAATTGATAGTGACCCTAATCAGACTCAAACAATAACACACCCAGTGACCTCTGACCTCCGAGGGGCTGCAGAACTGAAAAGACGCAGGGACGAGGCGTGCCGAGAGCATTTGGGCCTTGGTGGGTAAAACACCGGGTGCTGGACACGAATCAGCAGGGGTGGCACCCGGGGTGGTGGCAGCAGAGAACGACGTGGGGTAAGGGGCAGAAAGCGGAGCGGGACGCTGTGGGGCTTCTTCCTGTGCCGTTTGGGAGATGCTTGCGGAATCGCGGAGCGGTCTGGGTTGGAGGGGACCTTACGGATCACGCCCGGGGTGCCCACAGCCCCGTCCGACCTGGCCATGGGTGCCTCCAGGGTTTTCCTCCAAGCTCCTAAACTTTAACCTTGCGCGAGCAGGGATGCGCTGGAAGCTCCCCGCGGCTCAGAGGGTTGGTGTCCAGCTCCCAGGCCCGGCTGCACCAGGCTGCAATAATCGGGCGCTAATTAAAACGTCTGTTAAAACACGCTAGCGAGGTTCAGCAGCAAAGAGCCACCCGAGGGCTGGGTAACTGGGAGCGGGGTGCATGGGACCCCCACCCAACACAGCCAGGCTCGCCGTGAAAAGGCCCGGGAGAGGGTCCCGCCAGCCCACCGACCCCAGTGCCGCGGTCGGGGGGGCCGCCGCCGCTGTCCCGGAGGGAGCTGCGCGGGGCGGGGGGGGGGGGGGGCTCGGGCGGGTCGGCAGCCCCCCGGCACGGGTCGGACCTCCCCGGGCGGGCTGGCAGCCCCCGGGGCGGGTCAGTAGCCCCTCGGACAGGCCGGTAGCCCCCCGGGGCGGGTCGGAGCCCCCCGGAGCGGCCCGGCAGCCTCCGGGGCGGGTCGGTAGCCCCCCGGGCGGCCCCAGCCCCCCAGCGCGGCGATGCCTCCCGGAGCGGGGGGGGGGGGGGGGGGGATGGATGTGGGGTGGGATGGGGGATGGAGGGGGGGGAGGGGGGGGGTTTGCAGCGTCCGGTGCGGCCGCGCGGCGGCTCTGCGCGCGCGCTTCGAAGGGAGCGGCGGGCGCCGGGCGCGATCCCTGGCGCGCGGGGGGCTGACGTGTGCCGGGGGGGGGGGGCGGGGCGTGCTCCGCGCGGGGGGCTCCCGGCCGCCCCCCCCCCCCCCGCCTCCCCTCCCCTCCCCTCAGGCGCCCCGCAGCACTCCCGGCGTCGCTCCGGCCGGACGCGATGCGGCTGCGGGGCGCTGGGCCGCGCGGGGCGGGCAGGGCCGGGGCGAGGGGCAGCGGCGGGGCCCCGCGACTGGGGGCCCCGCGGCTGGGGGCCCTGCGGGCGCTGCTGGCCCTGGGGCTCGCCGCGCTGCCCGGCGCGCTGGCCTGCCCGCGGCCCTGCGCCTGCCGCCCGCCCGCCCAGCTGCACTGCGCCTTCCGGCACCTGAGGGCCGTCCCGCCGCGCATCCCGCCGGCCGCCGAGCGCCTCAACCTGGGGTACGTCCGACCGGGGGGGCTGCCCGCGCCCGCTCCGCAGCGGCGGGGGTGGAGCCAGTGAGCGAACGGAGAGCAATTAAGCGAAAAAAAAAGCGGTAATTAAGAGTTTCCAGATTGGAGGCTAAAAGTGAAGCCGAGCAGTAAATGAGCCTGGGGAGCTCCGTGCTCTGCGGTGTCGGAGCGGCTGCAGCGGCCACTGGCGCAGCCCGAGACCCCCAGCGCCAAGCGGGAGCTCTGGGGACGCACCGCACGCACGGGAGAGCTTCAAGAAGTGTAGAATTTACACGGATTCTTTTATATCACCCAAACGTTTTGCACCTGGAACGTGGAGCTCGGAAGGAGCCTGAAACAGAGAGAAATCTTTCTGGGAAACGATAGTTCAGAGCTCGGGCAGTGGGCTGGAAAATGAGTATGTGCGTTGCAATCTGCAGCAGCTTCTCTGCGGCTTCAAGGCTCGCACAACGCTAGTATCTCTGCTTCTATCTATCGAGTTTATGGGAAATAACGCTTGTCCGAATGTTTCAGCCTCCAAACTGGCTCTGTGAGTGCTCGAAAGGAACAGGGGACCGATGATACCCGGGCTGGGCTGGCACGTGAACGCCGTTCCCGGGAAGTGTCGGCTGTCACACAGTCCGTGAGGAGAGCAGCCAGCGCTGCTGGGCTGATCCTCCTATCGCTTTTGATACGCATAACCTTCGAGTCGTTCCTAGGTGCGTGCAGAAGATGTAAAAGGCAGTTTTCGTTGAAGTCTTCCCCCTCCTCTCGTCTGCCTGCTGCTTCCAGGCAGCGTGTCCCGATCCCAGCTCCTGACTCCTGTCTGCCCTTTCCTTCCACCGATCTTGTCGATGTTGTCCAGAAGTGCTGTGTATGAAGTCTTACAATGAAGTACCAGTACTTTTAGAGCACTGTGGGTTGCCTGAGGTGTGGGACGTGTTTGAAGCACATTAATTACTCCTACAGGAAGGCCATCTACCTGGCTGGTCGATTAATCCAACCCCTGTGTCGCCACGGGGCATGGGAGGGGTGAGGGCAGCATGACGGGACCCCCCTGCGTTAGCTAATCAGCTCGCGCAAGCGTGGCAGCACGCACGAGGCCAGAGGCATCGCAGAGTAGGTACTTGGTGTTCGAAGCCCAAAACTGGCATTCTCGGCTGCGCGTTCCATACCCACTGTGAGTGCGGTTGTCGGGAAGCTGCCCTGGAAAAGCTGCCAGGTTTTGTGCTAACGGGAAGGAACGACTGAAGATCTCATCTTAGCAGCCAGAAGCGCTGTCTACCTGTATGCATTTCCAAAGAGTTGTTCTTTTGTTTGGGCTTTGTTTATTTGCTTTAAAACTTGTGAAGTGTGGCTGTCTGACTAAACGCAAGTCTGGGATGCAATGTTTGTTGCAGCTACAACAGCTTGCTTAAACTCACCGAAACAGATTTTTCTGGCCTGGAGAAACTGGAGTTACTGATGCTGCACAGCAATGAGATAAACGCGATCCCTGATAAGGCATTCCGTGATTTATACTCATTACAGGTAAGAACTTAAAGACCTAATCCTAGCTAGGAGATGACCTAATCTTAACTTTTTGTTATGGCTTTTAAACAATCTGCAGTAATGCTGCTAAATGGAAGCGGACCAGCGGACTGTAGCATTTTGGTTTCCTGTCTCTTCTTGTATCCACCGGGAAGATGAGGGCCTTCCAGGTCCGGTACCCAAATGGGAAATGTCCTTCCTTCCCAGCTGGGCGCTCAGGTCGGGCTTAAAGAGCCTGACGGACGTATTGGTAGATACCCGTCAGCAGTGTCTTAGCAGGCAGCTGCAGCAGGAACTCTCTTTCGTGGGAGGGAGCAAGGTTGCAGAGCTCCAAGTACTGCACCTGCGGTAGGCACCTTGTCTCCAGGTCATTTGGTAGTCAGTTACTGGGGGGCTGGGGGCTGCTTTCCAACCAGATTTCCCTTTCCCTTCAGTATAGTCCTGTCCCTTCCTGTCCTTCATTAAAAAAAGGCTTCTGCTGAACAGCAACTGAACATATTGCTTATAAGCATTTTAATGCTTTAAAAAAACCTACAATTCCTTGGTTTTGCAATTTAATATATATTTGTGGACTTTTAAAATGTAGTATGTGATGCCTGTTTTGTTCTTTAACTGAAATATTACCTGTTTATAAAGCATTACCTATATTTATGTATATCGTAAAAATAAGCCACTGTGCAGTGTCATACAGGGACTCTGGAGCTATCTCAGTATCTCACTGTGCCACGTAAATATTCAGATAGAAAGAAGTACTAACGTGATTATTTAGGAACAACCATTCCCAACTAATTCACTGTGCAGGTAACACACACTCTCCAGCTCAGTTTCCATCTCGAGCTGTTACTGACTGCTGTAGAGAAGTAAGAATGTCGTAGCTGTGGTGAACTGCCACCATGAGAGACCCGGGCGTTGCCTCAGCTGCTGGTGTCAGAGGATCAGGGGGTGGCAGGGGAAGGCAGAAACTAGAGGAGCTTTGGAACACACAGACCTTCAGGTTTCTTACCCCTCCTAAAGGGTAGTTCTGTCCCTGAACGCTGCTGTTGACTCCTTGCAGCTGCCTGCATGGAAACGGCTTGATGGAGTCTGTATCTTTTCCTCCCGTACCAACAAGCAAGGTGGCAACACAATTACAGATAGTTTTAATGGAGTTATATTTGGCAAATAAAATAAACTTGCATATTATTGTGATTTTGTACTTGTTTTCCTCAATAATTTTCAAAATACCGAACTCGTGGCCGTAGCGGTATTATCCTAACAGGAAAAGGAACAACCACAAGGCTGTCTTGGGTACCATCTTTAATGCTTCAGCAACGTGCCAGATTTGTTCATCCCGTAGCTACAAACTTGACATCAAACAAAACAGACTGGTGCATGCATTTTTGCAGTCATAATGCTGGCTGGAACAAAAATCACTACCACAGTTTGTGGTCAAATTCTGATTGCCCTTCTCATAAGTGCGGTTTAATTCGGATTTTTTTGAGTGAGAAATAAGCATTGCTTGATTTTACTTTTTAATCGCTGCGTTTTGCAAATGTGACTGCAGAAGTGTCACTCTGATGGGCTGCTGGAACAAGAAAGCATCTTTGCAGTCCTGCAGCTAACATTGCTTTTAAAAATAATTCCTCCTGCTGAGTTTTTCTCCAATCACTCGTATCACTGGTCTGGTGAAGTACTTTCACTTCACAGAGTAACCACCAATCAAAATTTGTTGGGAGTCTTACAACAGTATAACGTGGGTTAATATTACACGCTTGTTACTTTTTCATCAACAGGTCTTAAAAATGAGTTACAACAAGGTCAGAGTACTTCAGCAGGATGTTTTTAATGGTCTCAAGAGCTTGGTACAGTTGCACATGGATCACAATAGAATAGAATTTGTCAATCCCAACATTTTCTACGGACTCACGTCGCTGAGGTTGGTCCACTTGAAAGGAAATTTACTTAAGCAGCTTCATCCAGATACTTTCGTCACCTTGCGCTATAACCAAATATTTAAAATATCCTTCATGAAGCACATATATTTGTCTAACAACGCGCTGACTTCACTACCACAAGAAGTGTTTTCCTACATGTCTGAGCTGGAGAGCATTTACCTTCATGGAAACCCGTGGTCCTGTGACTGCAGCCTCCAGTGGTTTGCAGAATGGGCAAGAGAGAGAGCAGGTGAGCCGAAGGCTTTGTTTATGCTTTGTAATCACGTTACAGCATCTTATTCTTTGTGATAAAGGTAAGTGTCCTTTGTTTATTTATTTATTTAAAATAAATAAGCTCCCAGGAAAGACTGGAAGACAGGATTTTTGTAGGTGCGTGTAATCAGGGTAATCAGATCAATCCCATTCAGTTCCCTCAGATTAAATGAGTCTAGTGGTCTCAGCCACTCACGAGTGCAGCTTTCCTTATGGGAATTTTTTCCTTGGCCAGTCCAAAGCTCCCGTGTACCAGGAGCACCCACAAGGAATAAGGAAGCTCATTTTTACTTGTCTGGCAAGAGCAAAGGCCGCATTGTACTCTGTGCTTGGAAAAAGCGCGAAGGACTGGGAGGGCAGGGCTTCCTCGGCTGCTGCCCTGCGCAGCGGCTGCGTGCGACAGCATGGCATTACCCCGGGCTGCCAGGGCCACGTCTCGGGACGAAGCCAGGCTGTGCGCCGTGGCCTCGCTGCGTGCAGAGCTGCGGGGACGGGAGGACACTGTGCCGAGCCACGGCAGCAACAGGCCCTGGGCAGCTCTGGCAGCGGAAACCCACAGCCTTTCTCGGGTTACTCTAGGTCTTCATGGGTTACGTTCAGATAAACCTTGTTAATATTTCATTCAAGAGAACAACTTGCTGGTGGCTGTATGTCTTTTTTAGTACTAAAAATTGTATCACAAAAGCTTACTGCATTTTTCTTCCCTTCAGATGTTATAAAGTGCAAAAAAGACAGAAGTTCCGGTGCCCAGCTATGCCCAGTTTGTGCTAGTCCCAAAAACCGTGAGGGGAAAAGCTTAGTGGATGTTCCTTCTGCATCTTTAACCTGCACTAAGCCAGCCATACAGGACTCCCTGAAATTTAAAAACCTCACGGTGCCAGATGATGGGGATTTTCATTCCGTGTCTCCCAAGGACTTCACCGCTCCCATAGGATCCGTGGTTTTGAACATGACTGACCAAACAGGAAGGCGCGGTGACTTGGTCTGCAACGTCCAGAACCCGAAAGAAATGTCTCCCATCTCCTTTGACACCAGTGGCAACAGTACAGTGCTCAAAGCATCGTTCTCAGCATCCCTTGTGTGTGGCATCAATTATGAACACATCCAGCAGCTGTGGAGCATACTGGCACTGTACAGCAGTTCTCCCTTAAAACTGGAAAGGGACAGCCTAGCAACTAACGTGCCTTTCGTTAGTTACAAATATAAACAAATCTACTCCGACAAAGATGAGCTTTTCACCAACACAGAGGCTGAACTGAGAGCTGACCCATCTTGGTTAATGCAAAGCAAAGTGGCATTGCAGCTAGACAGGACAGCGACCACACTGAACACACTGCACATCCAGTACTTCACTGATGCTCGGATTGTTTTGCCCAGCGGTGAGGAAAACCAGGCGAGAAACAGCTGGACCATCATCTCCAGGGACAGCAGAACACAAACGGAGCACACTGTTCTAGTTGGGGGGACAGTAGAACTGGAGTGCCAAGCGACTGGGGAGCCAGCTCCTGCCGTGGAGTGGATATTGGCCGATGGGAGCAAAGTGAGAGCTCCGTATCTCAGCGAGGATGGCAGGATCATGGTAGTTAAGACTGGAACATTCATGTTACGGACAGCCGACACCTTTGACACTGGGCTTTATCACTGCATAGGCACCAATTACGACGACGCAGACACTCTCACATTTAGAATTACTGTGGTTGATCCTTACGTGGAACACAACAGTGTAAATGGAGCCCAACTCTCTACGTTTGTTGGCAGCACACTGTACCTTCCCTGCACGTCCACTGCTGTTCCAGATGCTGCCATTAGTTGGGTGTTGCCTGAGCGTGTGGTTCTTCATCATTCTGTAAGAAACAGACATATTTTTGACAACGGTACCTTGAGAATACAAGGGGTAACAGAGCGAGACAGTGGCTATTTCAGATGTGTTGCAGCCAACCAGTACGGCGTTGATCTTTTGGTTTTCCAAGTGCTAGTTAGAAAGGACAAAACCACTCTGAAGAAAAAGCACGTAGCTGTAGGAGAATGGGAAGAGGGCGATGGCTCCGGCAATGCAGTGCTGGCCTCTGCTGCGACACAGACACATCCTTCAGCTGCCCCAGCTACCCCGACAGCTGGTTGGGAATCCGCTGCCTCGGCATCCAGGAACAAGGTCGCACAGAGCGCGCGCACAAGGAGCAGCTACGGGAGAATGACTTCCAGGCACTACTGGGACAAAGCAAGCAGGCGGTTCGGAGGACACAGAAGACAGTTTGTTTCCTCAGCCAGGAGAATCGATCCACAGCGCTGGGCAGCCTTTTTGGAAAAAACAAAGAGGAACATGACATCGGTAGAAAAACAAGGAGAAGCTGCAACAAAACCGCCTACTCAAGTCCATAAGCTCTCAGAAGTACGTGAGGATGAGGAGGAGACATCCGGTGATCTCGCATCTCCAGAAGAAGAATTCATGATGCCAGTAAGAGGGACAGCCATGGTGCCCGCGCCGGTGACGGCAGGGCCCGAGCTGCCGGCGAGCAGCACCATGGCTGGGAAAGCAGCTCCCCTGCCCCCTCCTCTTGCTCCATCTGCGTCACGTGACAGCAGACGGCCACAAACGGATCCAAAACCTGCAATTGCAAACTCGTGGGAGAGAGCTGATTTACGCCAAATATCAGCAAATGGTATAAACCAATCAGCTGTATCAAACGGAGTGAGCAGAACATCGACCCTCTTCCCTGCTGGGCAGAGGTTGGGGCAGTCTGGGGAAGGCGATAACCAGCATTTAAAGTCTGTATCTACGACATCCACGACAGAGGTTACAGCCACCAGCGAGTCCGTAACTTCCCAAAGCGCAGTGGACAAGCTACATGCTTTTACTGAGTCTCCTGATAAGATTTCCACCAAAACGGATCACCAGGTACCTGTAGCGACAGTCAGTGAACCAAGTCCTGAAGCTGGTCACGTTTATTCCCATAGTACTCAGAAACAAGTAAGTCCTAAGCCACTGCTGGCCTCAGCTCATCAGCAAGTTCAGGTTATTCAGGACGTTACAACTCGTACACCCCAGGCCCAGCAGCAATATGGAAGGCGAAGGAAAATTTCTGGTAGGAGACGAATTGTTAGACCAGGACGTATTCCAGGTGTGAAGGAGCACAGATACAGTTCTGGGAGGCCAGGCTCTGTCAGCGGGAGTGCAGCTGGAGATGTTCAACTGAATATGAAATATGTATCAAATTTGCCAGCCTTAAATAATTTAAGCAGCTCCATCAACCCATTTAGCCCAGAAGCACCCCTGTCCTCCGCCTCTACCACGAATATGCCATTGGAGCCCCCAGCGGGTACTCAGCAAAACACAGCATTCCTCAGCGAAAACAATGCTACTGTAAGGCAAAACGCCACTACGACAGCCGTGCCTCTCACGCCAAAGGGCACCCAAGATACTCCTCAATGGAAATCAGAGAGCAGTGCTCCGTTTCGGACAAACGCTGAGGGAGTCCAACCTTCTAGCATCAAACTACCAACAAGGGCAATCCCCACGGCTCACACTGCTTCAGAACTTAAATGCATCATAAGCATTAGGACATCGCCTGCCCTTGAATCAGTCTCACCCAGCATTAAGCCTACAACCTCAGCAAGAAATTCCCAAAGAGGAGAAATTACTTGGGAACATCTCTTTGGAAATGGTGCACAAAAAGAGGTTCTGAAGGAGCTGCCCAAACCACAGACAGATGTGTTCCCACCAACAGAGGTATCGGCCACGCTTCCTAAAACTACAGCAGCGTTACCTGTGCCCAAAATGCCTCCTTTGCACCTTACGCCCGTTTCAACAGGTGGGAATCACTGCAGTGCTTTCTTCTCTGCAGACAAACCCATTCAGCACGGCAGTGGTCAGTCAGACGAACACCTTCCCGCTGCAGGACCGCGTTCTTCCTCCAGCCCTGCGGCTACTGGGACCAAAGGAATGGATGCAACAGGTCTGAAGCCAACAGTTCCACCTAGTATTACTCCTCAGACTGACACCAAAATCACCAGAAGTAAAGTACACAGGGTGGGAAGAAAGAGGGGTCAGAGGAGGAGGCGGCCCCCTAAAGCACAGACTTCGCAGAGCACGACTGCAGGCCACGGCACCGCTGCGATTCCCTCCGCGGGCACTACTGCACTCGTCGTGACGGCAGCCAGGTCGTCAGCTGCGCCTGCAAGTCCCTCACCTGTGACACCTCTCTCCGAGAGCCTGGGCACAGTCCCAGAGCCCGAAAGGCCAGTGCTGCGGACCCCGAGCCCCGCAGAGTCAGCCCAACCCACGCCTGCAGCAGGCGTGCTGGTGCCCGTGGGCCCTGGCACACCGCGGAGCGCCCAATCGGCCCCGCTCCCGCCCGGCAGCTGCGCTGCCCCCAGCCCCACCGCGCCCGTCCCAGCCACACCACGGGTCTCGGAGCCGTTCCGCGCCACAAGCGCTCGGCCCGCTGTGGTCTGCGCAGCGTCTGCGCTGGAGCCCACCCAGCAGGGCGAAGCCACCATGACGACAGGTGGAAAATCACACCCGAAAACGGAGAAGAGAGTTACCCAAGAGCCCCGCGCCATGCAGCCCACGCTCCCAGCAGGAACCAAGCCAGGGGCTCCTGCTGCGACCCCGGACATGGCCGCTCCCAGCGCTCGGCATCCCACCCCGCTGCCAGCCCCAGCAGCGGCCGTGACAGCCGCGCGTATGGCAGGAACCACCGTGCCTCCACGGGGGGAAGCCAAGCTGTGGCCGAAGCCGTCTCCCGCGGGCACGGAGAGAGGCGGCAGCCCGCCCACGGTCAGCAGGACGACCATCCCGACGTCAGCCCAGCGCGCGACTCCGCGGGCCCCTCTGCGGGGAAGGGATGAGGACAGCTCTGTCATGGGCTGGGCTGGACAGAGACAGGGCCAAGAAACCACCACCGTCAACCCTGCAGCCTTGGGCCCTGTAAGCAGAAATCATTTTGCAAAGCCCACGATAATTGGAGGAAAATTGGCTGCTTTCACTGTGCTAGCTGATTCGGATGCTTTTATTCCTTGCGAAGCTACTGGTAACCCCCGTCCAACCATACAGTGGACCAAGATCTCGCCAGGTAAGCTCGCTAAGCCTCTCTGGAATTTACCTTCTGTTATAGCCGTGTAATCTGGCAGGTGGTTTGTGCGCCAGACTCAAGTATGGCTTCATTTAAGAGTGCCATGAAATATCGCTGAAAGATGAAGTTGGAAACAGTGAAAAAGAAAGGCATCCCAGCACTCTTGCTGGAGTGTCTGACTGCTAATTATGAAACAGTTCTTTAGGGAAATAAAGAAAAAGAAATATATGCTCTATATTTAACTACAATTCAGTTCTTACTGTGAGAAGATTTCAGTATTTATCATATATTACCTGCTATTTCAGAACAGTGAGGCAAGTGAAAAGAAAAATCTGTATGCGGTAACAAACCATCAAACGGAGTTAAAGCTACGCCAAAACATTTCTGAATACGCAAAGCCTAGTCACAACTACACCAAAGTATTTTTGGATACACACAGCCCCATCTGCTTTATCCAAACTTTGTCTCTGCTGAGGACTAAGTTTTGGGTTTACTTTAAAGCTTCACTGCGCACGCGCAGTACTGCTGTTTCTCTCTTTCTTCTCACTATTGTTTCGGCTACTTGGGCAAAGCCGACCAGGACAGGTAAAGTGTCCTCAGGCCTGAGCGAACAGGAACAGGAGAGCGAGGTTCTGACACGCTGCGCTGTTGTCCCCTTGCTCCCACAGGGCCCGATGCTCGGGAGGGCCGAGGTGACGGCAGATGGACGGTGCTGGCCAACGGCACGCTCTCCATCGCCCGGGCGGGCCTGGCGGACCGCGGGCAGTACCTGTGCATGGCGGCCAACGCGCACGGCGTGGCGCGGCTGTTGGCTACACTGTCGGTTGTGGCCTACCCGCCGCGCATCGCCGGCGGCAGGAGGCAGCTCCTCACCGCGATCTCCGGGAAGCCCGTGGCACTGGCGTGCAGAGCTGAGGGCCGGCCTCCCCCCGCCATCTCCTGGGTTCTGGCCAACGCAACGCAAGTCTCCGGCTCTTCTGCAGGAACCGGCAAAGTCCACGTGGAACCAGACGGCACCTTAGTTATCAAGGAAGTCACTGTTTACGACAGGGGCCTCTACACATGCACAGCCAAAAACCCAGCGGGCACTGACACGCTGGCTGTAAAACTGCAGGTCATTGCGGCACCTCCTGCTATTCTGGAAGAGAAGAGACAACGTGTTGAGGGAACGGTGGGGGGGGATCTGCACCTCCCTTGCACCGTGGAAGGGAACCCTCAGCCCAGCGTCCACTGGGTCCTTTCCGACGGCACAGTGGTGAAACCTCTGCAGCTGGTAAACGCGAAACTGTTCCTCTTCTCTAACGGTACGCTCCACCTCAGCAGCATCGCCCCTGCCGACAGTGGGAATTACGAGTGCATAGCCACCAGCTCGACGGGCTCGGAACGGAGGGTGGTGAACCTCGTGGTGGAGCACAGAGATACGCTTCCAAGAATAGCTGCCGCCTCCCAGGAAGTGACTCGGCTGAATTTTGGGGATAGGTTGCTTCTGAACTGCACGGCGACTGGGGAGCCAAAGCCCAGGATCATCTGGAGGTTACCCTCCAAGGCAGTCGTCGACCAGTGGCACAGGTAGGAGTCTTTATTTTTCCCCACCTCTCTGAAACATCAAA
The DNA here is from genome assembly GCF_030867145.1 of Opisthocomus hoazin. Taxonomy (NCBI): domain Eukaryota; kingdom Metazoa; phylum Chordata; class Aves; order Opisthocomiformes; family Opisthocomidae; genus Opisthocomus; species Opisthocomus hoazin. The sequence goes on from NC_134417.1 coordinate 29,112,487, forward strand.
CATTGTCTTCTCTGGTGCTTGTATAAGAGACTGTTACACCACCGAAACAACTCATTGCGAACTAAATTCACTTTTAAATGTTTAACAGTGGTGAGACATCTGCGGTGATGCCTTGTTATTATACACCTAATAACAAACCAGAATGGATGCAAGTCTTACTTGAATTAAGGAAACTGATGTTAATCATACATTGGCTGAATTTTGGTCATTTTATAGGAGGAAAAGTTCTTTACAAGAGATTTGCGAAGCAGGACTTGGGAGGAGGAGGCTTCTGTAGTCTCTGCCAAGTCTCCCTTTGAGGGTCCCGCCCCGCCCCCAACCCTTCCCACAGTAACACTTCACCTTTGCTTCGGGAGGGACGGTCTGGGTCAGGGTCTCCTCGCAGCTACACAGTCAGCGAGCACACGCACACCCACGTAGCAACAAAAGCAGCAGCTCCATCCGGTTATGGCCCACCAGGTCTGCGGGTGATGTGGACACAGTGCCTCTGGAGAGAGCTCCTGGGTCTATCGTATCATGCTGTTCCTACTGTCAGCAGCTTTCTGTGCTCGGGATCCATCTCCGGTGTTCTGCTCCGTAATTCTTTTCCTCTTTCTCCCCCGGCAACAGAATGGGAAGTCGAATCCACGTCTACCCCAACGGATCCTTGGTCATTGAGGCGGTTACTGAGAAAGATGCAGGGGACTATCTGTGTGTCGCAAGAAACAAAATGGGAGATGATCTGATACTGATGAAGGTCAGCATCACAATGAAACCAGCCAAGATTGACCAGAAACAGTACTTCAAGAAACTGGTGCCATATGGAAAAGATTTCAAAGTGGACTGCAAGGCCTCTGGGTCACCCACACCCGAAATATTCTGGAGTTTGCCAGATGGGACAGTGGTCAATAACGCGATGCTGGCAGACGACAGTGGACACAGGTCTCGCAGGTATGTCCTCTTCGACAATGGAACTCTCTATCTCAACAAAGCCGGAGTGACAGAAGGAGGAGATTATACCTGCTACGCTCAAAACACACTGGGCAGAGACGAAATGAAGATACACATCATGGTTGTCATGGCAGCCCCTCAGATCAAGCACAATTACAAGACGTACATCAAAGTGAAAGCTGGTGATACGGCGCTACTGGACTGTGAAGCTGTTGGAGAACCCAAGCCCCAGACGTTCTGGCTGCTGCCTTCCAGTGACATGATCTCCACGTCCACGGCCAGACACTTCCTGCACGTCAACGGCTCTCTGTCGGTCAGCCGCGTCAAGCTGGTGGATGCTGGGGACTATATGTGCGTAGCTCGTAATCCTGGAGGGGATGATACGAAATTGTATAAACTGGATGTTGTTGCCAAACCACCTGTCATAAATGGTTTGTACGCAAACAAAACAATCATGAAAGTGACGGCCGTGAGGCATTCAAAGAAGCAAATTGCCTGTAGGGCAGAAGGGACACCCCCGCCTCAGATCATGTGGATCATGCCTGATAATATCTTCCTAACAGCTCCGTATTATGGGAGCAGGATTGCGGTACACAAAAATGGGACACTCGAGATTCGGAACATAAGGCCTTCTGACACAGGAGATTTTATCTGCATGGCACGTAACGATGGGGGAGAGAGTATGCTGGTGGTGCAGCTGGAGGTACTAGAAATGCTGAGGCGACCCATGTTTAAAAATCCACTCAATGAGAAAATAATAGCAAAACCTGGGCAGACTACCACGCTGAACTGTTCTGTGGACGGAAACCCTCCGCCTGACGTAAGCTGGATGCTGCCTAACGGCACCTGGTTCTCCAGCGGGATCGAGACCTCCCAGTTTCTCACAGGTAGCAGCGGTACCCTTACCATCTACAGCCCCGACAGGGACAAAGCAGGGAAGTACCGCTGTGCCGCCAGGAACAAGGTCGGCTACATTGAAAAGCTGATCGTCCTGGAGGTGGCCCAGAAGCCCAGCATCCTCACGCGCCCGCAGGGGCCGGTGACGGGCATCAGCGGGGAGTCCCTGTCGCTTCACTGCCTGTCCGACGGCAGCCCCCGACCAAGCACAGCGTGGACCCTGCCAGCCGGCTCCGTGCTGGACCGGCCGCAGATCAGCAGGAGGTACACGCTGCTGGAGAACGGTACTCTGGTGATACGAGAAGCCACCGTTCACGACAGAGGAAATTACGTGTGTAGGGCCCACAATAACGCCGGAGATTCCTCTATAACTGTCCCAGTCGTTATCGTAGCCTACCCCCCACGGATTACGAACAGACCTCCGCGGACCATACACACGATGCCTGGTGCCCCTGTCCAGCTCCACTGCGTAGCGCTGGGGATACCGAAGCCAGACATTACCTGGGAACGACCCGACGGCTCGGTGCTCTCTGCAGGCAGCCAGGGCCGTGCGGCTGGGAGCCAATGGCTCCGTCCCCACGGGACGCTGCTCATCCAGAACCCCCGACCCACAGATTCTGGCATGTACAAGTGCACAGCGAAGAACCATCTTGGCAGTGATTCCACAGTAACATACGTTCACATCATGTGAAGTAAGAAATACGATGTGAATGACTGTTAACAAAATCTACCACTGGACTGAGTTCACTCCTGGAGTCAGCTTAATCCAAGGCAGCCACAGGCATGTAAGCGCCTAAATACACGCACAGCATTCGATCTGCAATGATCATGCAAAAAAAAGAGAAAACACTTGGGGAAAATGAGATCTCGCATTATTACCTAGCACTGGTTGGTTCGGTGATTAAACAGACTTAAATAAAAACAAACTTCAGGCACTTTTGCTCTGCCGGCAAACACTGAGCATCAAATACAATTACTTTCTGGAAGCATACCTAGAGATCCTCAGTAAAGGACAGACTTTTTCATATTACTTTAATACTGTCCACCTTGTATGACTATCATGAGCATAGATCACATAAAGCAAGAGTACTTGAGAACCAAAGACCAGATCTTATTGTGATGCAGATTACCTTCTTAATATGTTTGAATATTTAGTATGATTTTTAATAAATATTCAGTGACGAAACAAGAAGTGAAGCATTTCTAATAACACAGCTCTGTTTCACACAGTCTTTTTTGCAGACCTTTGGGATGATACACACAGAACAACTTTGTTCTCATTTTTAAACAAAGGGAGTAAGCTCTGCTTAGCGGTGTTTGGAAAAATTGTACAGACCACATGTAAACACTCTAGCTTCTCACTGGAAATCAATTGCATCTATTTGCACGTAAATTTAGAGTTCTGATTTCTCAATTCAGTAGATAGGTCTAAGATGCAACCTGCTGTACATGAGGGAAAAATGCCCTCACAATGGTAGGAAATTTTACCTACACATTTTACACTAATGAGTCACGGATTGAACAGGTCAGGTAGATCTTTAAAAGATGAAGCCAGTGACGAAAGCTCAGAGCTTCTTATTTGCTTCCCAAGAGAGACGTTAATGTCAGGACAGAGGGGTGAAAGTATACGCAGTGCAGCCTTTCCCCTTAACGTTGCAAATTCAGGATGTACGCATCTCCTGGAAGAACCGGCGCCGTCCCTCCTGTCCCGGCCAGTGCCACCGGCGCCCGGCACTGCCTGGTCCTGCTGGGATGGACTGGGGATGGCACGGCTGAGGCCCGGGCTGTTGGAAGAGAGCGGTCGCTTCATCCGTTACAGAAGGTCTGATGGGTGTGTGAAGGGTTCAGCGTAACCATCCCCTGCCTCCTGAGCAATTCCTGCTCCTCACAGCATGGCGAGTAATAAAACATCCAAGAACAGCAGCACGTCTCCGTGGGGGCTGTGTGACACCGCTGGCAAGGAGGGGCCACAGAGAAACCCCTCGGTGCCAGCGTGATGGCAGCGTCGGAACCCCCTGCCCCAGCCTCTCGCAGCAGCGGGTCAGCACCCAGGGCACTCAGCCGTCAGAAAGCAGTCGCGTGCCAAGAGCTGAATGCAGATTCTACCTCACTGAACCACACCACAGTCAGTCTGGGGAATTTTTAAACGTGTTTATTTAAGACTATAACCTCAGCTTGGATTGCGTGTGCTGGTTTGATCCCTTCCTGACGTCAGCCGCGTACGGTTTGCTGTGTGCGTGTTCCCTCCTTGCACAGCGCTATGGAGCCGGAGCCACAGAAGGGCTGGATGACATCAATCTCACTGCTTAATGTCTGCAATAGCTTTAGCTACTGTGAAGAACAGTAAATCTCCTTAAAAAACCCTCAACAGAAATAATTTTTACGTAAGTAAGACTTGCCTGACTATTGTAAAAGCCAATCAAAGTTTAGTTTTCTGCAGAATCCTGTGCAGCGAGTATCATTTCATCAGCTGGCTGCATCGCCTCCCGTGGTCCTCTGAAGCCTGGGCAGTGCAGTCATCCCCCCTCCCCGCAGGACACCTGACTACGGTACCATCTGGAAACTCTTTGTATGGTAAATTAAGCCAATGGAGTTAATACAAAACAGGGAAAAAATATTCTTATGTATATTTTAAATGCCTTGCGCGGTCCACTTCCAAAATGAATGCATTTAAAAAAAAATAATAATCACATAGACTAACTCCTAAGTTACATAAAATAGTCATAAATTTATTCTTTTTTTTCAACTCTAGTACGAAAAAAATGATGACATATTTGAACAGGTTTGAATAATAGTGATTTGTATGTAGAAATTTTGATTTATAGTTTACTTGTGGTTTTGCACTCGGCTGATACCACCCAACGCACTGCGCCGCTGAACCTCGCCCAGCAACCCAGACGCAAGCCCGGCGCGTGCCGTACTCACCGTGCGGCCTTGGCAGCAGACTCAGGCAACAGGCACAACTCATTTGGGGTGGCTTCAGTGCCACCAGCGGTCGGCTCCGGCAGCGCTGGGACCCCAGGAGGGCTCCGGTGGCTCTCCCACCCTCGCCGTGCGGCAGCCGGCCCAGGGCTGCTCCTGAAACGAGACGGGGATTCGCCACCCGGGAGGCTCTGCCAGAGCGTGGAGACAGCCCTGCGTGCGCAGGGCAGGACCTGGGCAGACTGGTCAGCCCGTGGTGCGACACCGTGCGCTCCTCTGGAACGCATCGCTGGGGAACTTCGTATTAAAAAGACCAAATTTGAAATGCTGCTACTTCTAGTAGGTTTATTAACGTTACATTGTGGCTTTTAATATAAACTTTAAGAAGTTCTAATACAAGCAATAAACCCACTTCAGCACCTTCTTACCACAATGGAGCAAGAGAAAATCGGTACTTTAAACAAGGAACTTTATAAAGTGCATATGAAAATTACAGTCAAATAAACACGATTTAAACTGATGCTTGTTCTACCAACAAAGAAAGAGGTGAACATTTTAATGAACAAACTAACTTTTATGCCAAAATCGGAAGTGCCTTTCAGTTCAGTAGTTTGGTCCAGTGCGGTTCTCAAAAAAAAAAAAAAAAAAAAAAACCAAAAAACCAAAAATAACCCAAAAAAACAAAGAAGTGTTTCCCACAAATAAATAAATCCAGCATTCTTTGTCCTCTTGAAAAGTTACAAGACCTAAAAAGCACCAAATTCATAAAATCTGCAATACCGTTCTTCAAACAGGCCCACAAGTCCATACATTTAAATCTAAACGCAAAGAAATCCCCAAACCCCCAAAACCCACCTTGTTACATACTCACATCAACTGCAGCACAGAAAATAATGACCGAAATGATAAGAAAACTGAAGTTTGCTTTCTAGCAATAACTAGTGCATTGAATTTTGAATGTTCTGTTCTTCAGTGCAAACGTAGCGTGACGTCTCCCTCCCGTCTCCGGCTCAGAAGTGTGAGGGGTGCCCGTACTGGCTGACGCCTTGCTGTGGCTGGTTACCTGGTTGGTAAAGCAAAGGGCCCTATTTGTGCCTCACGACTACTCTACAGAAATGCAGAAAAATGCCCATATTTCCTGCAGCAGCAAAGAGCAGTCAGCGCGCTCCCTCAGACACCTATCCGATGCAGGCACGAGGTGCTGACTTCCTCGGGACTGTGCCTGCAGGAGGACTACAGAAGTGAGGGGAGAAAACCGTGACTGGGCCACCAGCCCAGGGGCTCGGGCTCTGCTGGAGACCAACAAAACCCGTGGGACCCACTGCACCAGGATGCTGGTGTCATCGCTGCTGGGAGGGGAACCAGCTGTCCTTAGGTGAACTACTTCCACGTATGTATGGCAGCGTTTACACAAGGAGCACACCTCCCCGACCGGTAATTCCACCTTCAGGCAGACATCTGTATTTATGCATGTCTGCGCACACAGGCACTTACTGGAGAGCTGCTTCTGGAGCTGCCTGACCAGCGCCGCTGTCTGCTGCTGCTGCTGTGTCTGTTGTAAGCCTTGCCTTGGAAACTGCAAGAGAAACGTGGCAGGTGAGCGTCGCGCAGGTACCTGCAGACGCATGCAGCCGTGTGCCCCACCAGCGGCCGACAGAGCCGGCACGGGGGCTGCACAGCACGTCCTGACCACGCTGTAACAGCACGGTCAGGATGCACGGAGCAGCTCAGCGCTTGCAGAACATCTGCTCCTCATTCCCTGAAGTCTGACATGCTTCCAGCTGGGTTACCAGTGTCCCCTGTGTCCAGCCGGCACGGGACAGAGCTGGTCTCAGTCTCTTCCACCCTGGAGAGGCCAGCATTCATCCCGCAAGTCACTCAGCAGCTTTACAAGGCACATCAAAACAAGCAGCCCTTTTCACATTTTAAAATACTTCTGCGTGGTCGAAGCATAACAGCCAAGCTTCTTGAAAAATATTTTTGCCAGGGCAGAGATGCTTCAGGTAAAAAGAAGGCTGAGCACAACACATGCGCGGTGCGCTGCGCTGCACGCCTGCAGCTGCATGCTCCGTTCTGGGCTCCAGTGGAAGGGGCGGCAGATCCGTGCCCAGCCAACTGGGCCAGCTCCTCCCCTGAGCAAAGCGATCATCGTGCTCATCCCAACCCTCAGCCCACAGCGACCAAGGCCCTTCCAGCCCGTGGCATTAAGCACAATGGGATGAGACACAAAAAGCTTCCAAAGTAATCAATCTGCTGCTAATGAACTGAATCATGGCTTCAGTCATGGTGAAAGTACCCTGGGTGTAAACACACTGACTTTGACAATGTGCACCCTATTTACAGCTGCATCAAAGCAGAATTTGGTCTCTAACTGGGCTATCTGACAGCACGCGTTATTCCCTACCTATCTGACTGGTGCAGTCTATTTTCCAAGCAAGGATGGGCAGGGGAACAAGCACAGCTCTGCCTTCCACGCTCCCGGCTGTCACTCAGAAGAGACAACTCTCACTGATCATCCACCTGTACGTCAGAGCGCTGCATACACTGCACACCACAGCACCGAATCGTGACAGACCCGACAGACTGCCTGGGTGCGCACCACTGCGGCGGACCCTCCGGAGCCAGAGGTCTGCGTAGACAAGAAGCATTCCCTCCCTCGGAAAACACATCGCCCACACGAGAGCCAGATGCCTGTGCGCAAGCTGCGTCAGCCTCTCGAGGACAGTGAGCTGACAGCACGGCTCTCGGCAGGGAAACCCTGATGAATGAGGCACTGCTACGCTAGCAAGCACAGAGCAGACCCAGCCTTCACCACTGACTGGCCGCCGCGTCCTCGGGGCCTCCGGGCTCTCCAGAGCTGTTTCCCAAGTCCTGGAGTCTTCCTTCTCATTAGGTCGGGTGAAGAAGCATGTGCCTCTAATTAACTGGGTTTTTGTGCTTCTGCACAAGGATACACGATGCACCCGACCAGTTTGAAACCTGATGTGCTGAATAGCAACGGAGCTATTCAACACTCTCGTAACATGGTACACGCTGCAGAAAACGCCCAGGCTTTGTTTCAGTGAAACCTTTTGCTTACTGAAGGGAGTTTCACTGTTTTACAAGATTCAGCACCTTTTCCCTTTCGGAAACCAAATCCTTCACTTCAAATGCACTGTGTAATCTCCTGGCTAACAGTCCTTAGTAAACGCTGAGGTCAGTCAAAAGCCTCAGCCACACCAGGGTTCCTTGGGGACACGGACCCAGCACGCAGGAAGCTTCCTGCTGCACCCGGTGCTGGAGAGGAGCCTGCAGCCGGGCAGGTGCTCTGACTCTGCGGCAGCCTACACACGCACTTTGTTCAAGATATAAACACTGTTAAGAAAAACTCAAAAATGAACAAAAATGATCTTCCCATGGCTATCAGATAAACACCTTTCATTTATCCTTACTCTGCCACTTACAAGTCGCCCCCGAGTTTTTCTATCGGATCATGTTGATTAGTGCTTTTAACCTCAGAAGCTAGCAGTTTCAGCATTACTGTATTTTCTCCATTTTTCTATAGCAAACTTTTTCTCATTATCCTCAACTACCGTACACATGTCTGAAAAAATTGCCCAAATACAGGAAACCAGCATAATGACATTGTAAGTTGAGTGGACGTGTCCGTAACAATTACCTGGCGGTGACACTGGTTTGGTAAAGTCACACGTTCAGCTATAAACGGCTGCAATTCAGCATACAGGAATGTCTCAAAACCAAATCTGTCTGTGCAGTTCTCTTCATGCAGCTCTGTTCTATGACTAAAATCTGATTTAAAAGCATCTACAAACAATAAAGCCCATTTTTTCCCCAGCCTGTTAGCGGTACAAGCTAAAAATCAAAGGCCAGATGACACCAACTGTCCCTTGGGACATGACGTAAGGCAGGGACTGGAGTTCGGTCGCGGTGGAGCCGCCGGCATGCGCAGTCGACACAGAGGGAGCGGAGGGAGCGCGGGTGCTCGCATGGGCACAGCAGGGTGTAGAAATGCCACCCGCCAGCACCTGGCATTTCCAAGGGAATGCTCTTAGCATTACAGCAAAAGCTAGTGCCACAAGTAGCCTCAGTCGTATGCGTTATCCTGCTTTCACTTCGAAGTACCACACAGACAGGAAAACCCACCAGTTTATATGCAGCACCAGCAACTACAGATTTCTCATCAGGTTTTGAAAGTTAGCATGGGCTATTCATTATTACCATGATACAGTAATTAGGACAGTTCTTATAAAAACGCATAGCACCGCAGGCATAAACAGGAAAAATTCATTCCTGCAGCAGTAAGGTGTCCATTGACCTTAGCTCGCTGCTTTGGGACTACTAAATGAAAAAAGGATCCCTGACTTTCAGTGGGGCTTACAGCACTTGGTTCTGCATCTGATTTTCAAAACGGGGATTTATTTACGCTGCACTAGGAGTAAGGCTGAGGATGTCTTTAAAGCGTCTCATTTCTTCCCCCCTTTGAACTCATGTAAAGAGATTTAAGGCAGTTAGTCTGGGCAGTCTTATTTTACTGGTGATAGAAAAGAGATGCACAGAATTAGCAAAGCGCCGGCACACATTTTGTAACTACATCCCCAAGGAATTCTCTAAAGAACCTCTACGGGTGGTTATTTGCATCGTTTGGGATATCAACCATTAGCTTTAAATCCACACTGCTAAGTGTAATTTCAAGATGAGATGCTGAAATGAAGCATTTGGACTTTTCCAACGCACACACTTTTTCAGCCAAAACAACGCGTCATCGTTGGCCCAACTTTGGTATCAGTTTTGACTGCCCTGGTGAACGAGCCCTGGAAGTGTGGGAGCAGCCGGTGCTCCGGTGCTCAGCGCGTCTCTGCGCAGCAGATCCAGCCGCGCTGCGGCAGAGGCGCGGGGGCCAAGGCCCGCGTCCAACGTGGCACTCGCCTCCTCGCGCGAGGCCAGCTGTCGAGCTCACCCCCAGCGACGCCCCAGCGCGTGGCGCAACCCACCTCGTGCCACGTCTCAGCGAGGTGGGCACAGAGGCGGGCAGAACGCGCCCGTCATCACCGCCGGCACGCCTCGCACGGCATTCAGAGTAGCACTGCAGGCACCGCGGCGTCAGCACCGTCAGGCAGACGGTGACGCAGGGAAGCTGCCCCAAACCCTCTCCCCACGCTGCCACGCTGCTCCTCTGCGTAAGCGACGCGGCCCACCCTGCCGTTGCCCCCGCGCCTCCCCGAACACCTCTGCTTACCAAAAGCTGCTGCGGTTGCACGGGCTGGAGACCAAGCGGCTGCGGCTGCCCCGGCTGCTGCCCCGGCTGCTGCTGCAGCTGAAAGGACACGGGCATTGAGACAAGCGGCACGACGCGCACGCTGCCGCAGGGAACGCCGACGAGTCCAGCAACACGGCTTCTCGCCACTGATGCCAGCACGGGATGCGGGCTCGCTTACAGCACTGGTTACTGGAGGCCCCACTTGGGAGAAAGCCTCACGGCTCTCCACTGTCATTGTCAGCCACACCACGGCTGACAAGCAGCATTGTTAACAGACAAAAAATACTCAAAAGCTGGTATATTTAGTTTACTACAACATCAAAATATCTAGATAAAGCACATTACTGTTCGACAAGAACAGGCACAGCCAGCTATTCCATTAAAATGAAAACATGAAAATAATTCCAACCATCAAAGGGCCACGGGAAAGACTTTTAATGAAATTTATTTTCCCTGTGACAAACTCTACATATTTAGTGGATAAACTAATACTTACCTGCAAGTTAAAAATGTATCATCAAATCAGAATACAGGAAGTAGGCCAGACAGGGAGCAAGCCGTTCAATTTAATTCCAGCGTACATCATATGGCCAGGCAGGGGAGAGCACAATCGCTGCTTTTGTCTCAGCACACCCACCTGCACCCTTCTCAAATTTACCTTCTCCAGAGGCATTCTACCATCTTGAACAATGCAAGTGCTGAATTTTACACGTTATGTCCAGAGCTCTCCTTTGGAAGTCCCAAATGCACACCATGAATCACTGCACTCCAGTAAAAGCAGTCTGGGTTTACAGCACCAGGCTCTGCTGCTTCAGACCTGAGCACACAGGCAAGCGAGGGGGTAACGCCAGCCCCCAGCACGGTGATGTCCGCCCTCCCTTCCTGCACCGAGCTACCCGTGGCCTCTGGCGCAGCCGTGTCCTCACCTGGAAGAGCCTCTGCTGTCGCAGCTGCTGCTGCCGCTGCCGGGCCGGCTCTGGGGGCAGCTGCGCGGCGCTCAGGGCCGGATGGGGACCTGAGGTCGAGGCACTGTCCAGGCCCCCTCCGACCAGTGGACTTGGCTGCAACGGCTGATGGCTCAGTCTGGGTGGGGGAAAAAATAATGGATTAGACTTCACTTACAGACAGAGCACAAGTCAGTCTAGGAGACTCAACTATCAGCTGCGACATTAGACTTCCATAGATTTAAAACATTACATTTTACAGCAAGAATATATTCCCAAATATGAATGCTTTGAAAAATATTCCATATTAGAAGCCGTACCATACCATTGCCCAGTAACTGCTGTAGGTAAGGACACATTCCTCTACACAAGCAGAACAGATCCAAGCATTCAGTTCTTGCTTTATTAGGAGCTGTGATGAATTTCTACATTTCAAGCAAGAATTTCACATAAGCGCTAAAATACTCTCCCAACCAAAACATCTCATAGTTACATTACCATGAATTTAAACTGACAATAACGACTTTTTACTTTCTACAATACTGAAAAAAATGCACCAAGCAAGAAATACTTTTTTAGCATGTTATGGGAGTAATGAACATTGACAAAGCAGAGAGCCTATCCATGGGGAAAACACGTCAGCTAGCTCGTCCTTTAGCTCAGCTGTGTAAAACTTGGTGAAGACAGGGCAGTTGGGGTAAGCAGCTTTCTTCCTAACACAGGGCACTCTGCAGGTTGTCACGCAAGGCTATCAACCAAGTCAAGGCCAAAATTTTTTGAAGAGGTGCAAACTTACCCAAAATTAAGCATACTCTTAAGATATCCAGGCTTGCAAGAATTTAAAAGTTAAGGAACCAGTGTATTTGGTAAGGTTCATAATTCCAGAAACACTGATTCCATTAAAAATAGCAAGGGTTGAGAGAGAATTGCACAGCTACATACAGGACACTTTCATATTCTGCTTACAAGCAACTGATGAGCAAGTCATTTAAGTACACCTGAACTTAGCATCTAAAGGAGATTTTAGTTTGGGGATCAAATCAGAGCTGAAGAAGAGAAAGAAAAATCTCTCTGCTTGGTAGCAGAGCTCATCAGGGGTGCTCCAGGAGACGTTACCTGGGATCAGTGAGAGGGGACCGCAGCTCTGCTGACAGGCCAGCCCCCACGGGGCAACGGACACCCGCGCACCCTCTGCTCCTCCAAGGAACCTGCGACCCGCACGCGGGCGTGCGCAGATCCTCGTCACAGCTACAGCGGGGCAGGGCAGGCGGAGGCAGCCCAGGCAAACTGTGACTGGTCCCATCCCCCCCCCCGGCTTTAATTTCAGCCTGTGTTTTTGGGGAGTCACTCTACTGAACACGTCTATTTGAACTGAAATTGAAAGGGGCAACACTTCTGATTCTGTTAAGAGCAGAGCTGGACGTGAGGTAGACTACGCTAGACTGTTAGAAAAAAAATCTGATTCAAGACTGTCACTGGCAACTCCAGCTTTCCCCTCTGCTTACTCTGCAACACTCCCTTTGACAGATTTCTTTCCTGCTTCATCTGCCTTCCGTTTCATTACATGTCTTTGCCAGTGAATTCTTCCTGTGTCTCAGAGGCACTGCAGCTCAGCGGTACTTCCAAAGTGAAGTCAGTTCAGTCTATTCAGGCTTGAGCAAAATTCATTTGTCTATGGCTGGTTAAACTACCAAGTTGGTCTTGTTTTCTTGACTACAGACTCTTTGTTGAACCTGGAATATTTATTGTTTAATACCACACACGTGTTTGCATAATATAAATGCCGCATCTGTGTGTGTAGTGAAATGGGATCCAACAGCCGTCTTTACATGAATTTTTATGTGCTACAAACACACAGGACAACAGGGCTACAGCGTGTGCCAAGACCAACTTAAAATAAAAACTAAATGAGGGAAAAAACAGGGGGAAATTGGAGAGAAAGGCATCTTTATTGCTAATTAGACCCAGCGCTAGCCTCACGTTGATGAGTACATGTATTCCACATCAAGCTCTAGACCACTACACAAAGCTGCCCTCAGAGCCGTGCAGTGGTACCAGCCACGCGAGCTGCGGACGCTCACCGCTGAGTGCCGGCCAGGGGCTGGGCGTAGGCAGCAGCCTGCTGCTGGACGTACCCGCCGGGCTGCTGCTGCTGCATCTGCCGCAGCCGCTCCACCAGCGCCGGGCCGGCGTGAGCTGCGCTGTAGGCGCGGGCGTTGTAGCCGGGGGAAAGCACCACGCCAGCCGGCGGCGGCTGCAGGGGCACCGCGGTGCCGTACATCGTGTACCCGGGAGGCACGCTCTGCGGGGAAAGCACACACAGCAGCACCTTCACTGCGCCCGCATTCAAACCGCCGTCGCCACACGGGACAGAGATGACCCACGCGCCACGCTGCAAGCCCCCCACCCGCACCCCACTTCTGTTCGCGGGTCAAGCGGCCGCAGCAGCACGGGCCTCGCACCGCGCCGCCTTCCCCAGGGGCACCCAGCAGGAGAGGGGCTCTGCTCCGCAGCTCCACTCCCTCTCGTCTTCCTTCTCCTCCCCCAAAATCCCCAGCACCAGAACGACCATGACACAGTAAACAGTTACCGGTACCCGCTCTGAGCACCCTGGGCTGGTGGAAGATGTCCCTGCTCATGGCAGGGGGTTGGAACTGGATGAGCTTTAAGGTCCCTTCCAACCCAAACCATTCTATGGTTCTGTGATTCATGATCACCATCTTACCAGGAACTGGCCAATGTCAGGCTTAACGCTGAAGCACGTGTGCCTTTACCAGCAACAACTTAGGAAAAACTGGGAGGCAACCACGTTAAAAACGTTTATGAAGTACAGCACCTGAGCAGGAGGCCTCACCGCTACCCCAGGCCACACGCTCGAGGCTCGTCCCAAGCACAGACAAGCAGGCCGGGAGGTAAAGGAGCTCTGATGAAGGCACTTCTGGGCAGACGCGCCACGGGAGCAGGCAGTACCTGTGCTTGCTGTAACCCCGGGTACTGCGGAAGCTGAGACGGGGGTCGAACTTGCGGAGGGAAGATAGCAGCTTGGTCCATCGGCTGCCCCTGAAAGACACATCGCCCATCAGATGCGGCCGCCACACCCCGAACAAGTCCCATTCTGGACACAGACCCCACCAAGCTGTGTCCTAAAGAGACATGGAGAGACCGGAGCATTTCCTTCAGGACAGCACCGCTGCTCAGGGCCAAACTGCTGACCCCTATTTACTCACAGGAGATGGAAGAACGGGCTTTTGTGTGACTTCCGACACTGCTGTCACACCACAGCGGGGAAGAAACAGCCCATTGCTGAACAGAGGTCTGGCAGACACCCTTTGAAACGGGGCTTTGCAAACGGTTAGAAAAAACACGTTCTAGCTGTCTTGAAGACAGTACATGAAATTACCCAGGGAGCTTCAAGTGCATGATGATCCCCAGTATAAATCCATAGCTGGTATCTTTCTCAGGCGACCCGATTACTAGCTTTCCCCCAGATGAAGCAGGCAAAATGGTGATTAGCAAATTTTATGATGACATACAAAACACCAGCACAATAAATGGGTAACGCAAGGATCGCCAGCTCCCGACCAGTACAGCCTGGAAACACACGCCGCGTTTGTGATCAGCAGCCAGCCTGGTCTGGCCATTGCAAATTGCCTCAATATTTATGCCCAGTTAATGGCAAATCATTTAAAGATTTCAACTATAACTGCATTAGTATGTTTTGAAGGGCCAGAAAAGAGGAAAAAATAAAATGTTGGGCTTGACTTCAGGACCAAGATTGTAAACACCTGGCGAGTGAGAATTTGCCAGGAACACTGTCACATCTGTGTATTTTCTGCGCAGCTGTGAGGCTGCGTAGCTGCACCTGATCCTGGTGAAAGCCATTCTACTCCAAAAAGCTTGGTGGCAGACATGAGCTGGAAGCAGTGATGCTCCTTCCCTGTAGCTGCCCAGTTTGCCACAAAACCAAACAAAAAATCCAAGCCCTCCAACAAAGCCTTTGCCGTTTTCATCGGGATATCCTGACAGAGATGTGTTATAATTTAAGGCTAAAAGTGACTTTGGTAACACACTTCAAGCACCAACACTGCAATCAGGGCTACCCAATGGAAAAGCAAATCTCTCATGGGATAAAACACTGAAGCACCATTGGAACTCTCCCCCTTCCTCTGCTCCCACCCATCAGTGGGAACGGTACCAAACACTAACAAGCCTGTAAGCACAGCCAGTGGCCCTGCAGGCCAGCTACTGCTTTGGGCTGGGTTTAAAAGTATGTGCGTCCTCATCGCCAGAGCTGGGCAACCGCTCTCTCTGGTAGAGGGAAAGCGTTCCAGCTTCAGCCGATCCAGCCCCAAGAGACGTGAACTGCTGTGACCGGAGCTGGACGAACCACCCTGTGCTGCGGGTGGGGAACAGACAGAAGAGGTCAAGGACAAGATGCAAAACCAGGGGCAAAGCTACCACAAGGTGCCAACAGGGTTGTCACACACCCATTTTTCGTACCTTCCTTTCTGTTAAAAGCCAAACCAAAAGCTGGCCCAGCGAGGCTCTGTGCCAGCCTCTGGGACAAAGCAAATTGCTTCTCAAATGTTTTCACCAGGTGCCAACCACAGGGCAGATGAAGGGGTAACTTGAAGGCACCCAAAGGTGAAATTGGGTAAAACTATGAGTGATTTGCAGAAAAACTGGTGCTGGAGGCTGTTCCCCGCAGTGACGCAGACCACCTCATGGGTTCGGGGGAAGCTGGTCTGCAGAGCGGTGCTCCGTGTGTTAGCCTCGTTTCTCCCAGTGACAGCTAACCTGGTGTGCCCAAGAGCAAAATTCGTCCACTCACGCCCACGCAGTGTAAACAGCATCCCTCCAAAGTCAGTGGAAGTTACACCAATGGACGTGGGATCGGGCCCTAATTCTGTCTGAAAACGCTGACTGAGCAGCTGCAGGACCCCAGCAGTACCCGGCGGGCAGAGAGGTCAGTCCCCCCACCTTCTCCCCGCCGTTCCAGTGCGCACACAGCAGCGGAGCTGGCAGGGCGCGAGACTCGAGAGCCGCACACCCGCACGGCACCACTGCCCAGGCCGGGCCAGCACCGCGGGCAAAACCAAACACCAAGCGTAAGCCAAAAGCCGTCCCTTTGGCAGGGACAGATCAACCCATTCCACGGCAGGACACGGCCACCGAGCAAGCTCCCGTGCTGTGGTAGCGAGCTCTGCATTCCCGAGCAGCACCAGCAGCAGATGTTGCTGAATTCGAAGGGACTTCTCCCTCCAGGCATCATTTAGTAAAGAGTTAACTAAACATGCAAGCCAATTGCTGCAAGCCAGAACTGTGCATGCACGACAAACAAAAACAACACACATAAAAAAGGAGAAAAAACCCCAAACACTTCTACTCAATGCTGATGCAGCGTTACAGTAATAACCACTGTTCTCTTTGTTCTACTCGAACCTGAAACTGAAGCAAAACTCGCTGCTTTGCCCTGTTACGGTATGTGACCACAGTGTATTTGGAAGGAATTTTCTTTTCTAGGTGGTGCTGGGACTGGCAAAGGCGATTCTGGCAGCCATGGCACTGTAGGCTGATTTCGTCCAAACTCTGACCAAATCTGGCTTCGAAAGCAGGCAGCGAAACACTAACGCTTACTGAGGTGAGACGACGACGACAGATTTGAGAGACCTCGCTCTATACCTGCTGCCTATCTAGGTGTGCCTAATTAACTGCAGTGTGCCTAATTAACTGCAAGTATGGGGATCTACACCCTGCTCTGACATGCTACCAGCAACAACAGGAATGATTGCACACATATAAACTGTGGGCAACAGAGTAAGCAGCAAAGCCTTTTTAAAAACACGCTGCGCTTTGTCTTTCCAACTAGTGCTTTTAACAACATTGCAGTTTCCTTAAGACAGGACAAAAGTCCCTTAAGCTACCTCTGAAACAGCTTTTCTAATTCACATCTGGGAAGCTTTCCAACAGAAGATACTAGGGATGAAACTGCGTGCCATCATTGTTTTTCCCCAGAAACAACTGAATTCTCCAACACTTAATAACCTACCAGGGAAGTGCTAGCTGTCCCTGGCTTTGGAAGAACACAACAGGGTTATTGCCATAACCGCCCACCCTGGCAGAGCTTGGAAGAGACCCCACGCAGCATACCGCCGTGCTCAGGTGGGACGAGAAGTGTTTTGGAACCTACAGCTCGCGCGGGGCCAGGGGAGCGGACCCTCGCTGCGAGCTGAGCGGCACGACTGCGTCCCACCGCAGCGGGAACAGGCCCACGCCAGGACGGCTCCGAGTGCTGCTGGGGGAGCGCTGGCGGCACGCGCCGGCCAAGAAAGCCGTGTGGTCCATGCCCTGCTGCGCGTCCGACACGGCAGCCAGCGCTGCCCCACGGGGCACGGGGCACGGAGCAGAGCGAGCCGACCCAGCCGCCCGCGGAGGGGGAACACACCAGCCATGCTTCGATGGACGCAGCACCAGTCGGATCTTGCAGCTACTCTCACCTTTCACAGCGAGCAACACAACAGAAGAGGAAAAAAAATGGATCAATGATTCAGTTACTGGGAATACTTGTATGAAAAAATATTCTATGTGTGCAAGTGTATTCGCAGCCTTCCCACATGCAGCCGCTGCGCTACCTGGGTGAGAGGAGTGCCAAAGCATACCATTCTCATCAAAAGCAACGTGTGCAGCCCGTGTGTGGAAAGAAATGCATGTTTGTGCAGAATTAAAAATAAAGAGAAGTTCACGGTCTCCGAGTGGTTACCATTATGTTGTCAAAGCCATCCTGAAGGGATACAGCAGTGCTACAGACATCCTAAAGGAAAAGGACAGGCGAGAAAATAGCAAACAACACAAAGAACGTCAACGATTAGGCTTGGATTGTTAGTGGAGCAGGACAGCACCTTCACAGAGCTTGCCTGTATGTACTCAAAGAATGCTGCTGTTTAGGAACGCTAAGAAGGTCCTTTTAGGTGGTTTTTATGCTTATGAATGAACCTTAATACTGTTATGACATTTATGAGCAGAAACTCTAAATGTGGAAAGGACTCCTTACCATCCACAGGAACCTATTAATTCTATACACAATACTCAAAATTTTTTTAACAAGTTATAGTTCTTGAAGACCTTGCACCACAGCCATTCATTTTCAAGAGCAGAGCATGTACAGCACAGCACGAAAGAGCAGAGTCCTCCTGGACTCATTTTACAGAAGTGTCCACACCAGTGCCAGCGGTTTCAGGCTGAGTAGGCAATTTCATTCTGCAGCTGCAGAAACACAAAAACCAAGGAAGAAACCTTCCTGATTTAAGCTCTGTCTAACAACATCCACCACATAGCAGCAATGCTGACAAGTCGTCTTGTTCCTACATTTTCAAACCCTACCTTCAGGCTCGCATGCTGCCACAGCATTTCCTGCTCCAGCCCCAGGACTGCGGGCAGAGCTGCCCCAGGCTCCGCAGGGACGCGCTGCTGGAGCACCACGCACGCAAAGCCCCAGTGCTGCCGGGACCTGGGAGCGGCGTCTCCGCTGCCAGCATCGCCAGCGCAGGCCACAAGGAGAGCAAACAGCACGGCCTGGTGAATTGCTCACTCATCGCACGTTTTGAAGCATCAGGCTGAACGAATCCTTCCAACACCCAGTACGGCAAAATATTGGAGCCGGACAGAAAACAGCGTGCCCATCTGCAGCACTCCCCAGCACGCCGCAAAGGGCCTGGCTGCACATGCCGCTGTGGGGAAGCAACCGCGAAACAAAGGCTGGCTTTGATGGCTCTGCTTTGACTTGGTTTACACCACTTCACCTTACACTCCCTTATTGCTGAAGTCACAGCGTGGCTGACAGGGAACCGCTGCCTGATGGACATCCAGCTCATGCCGCACAGTGGCTGAAATACGCGCCTGAACCTACCCGGTGGAATTCTAGTGCAGCTTGCACATTGTAAAGCTTTGTTCCAAATTTTATGAAAAGGTTCATCACAGACACCTTAATAATCTTATTTAGGCATGGATTCATGCCTTCATGATACGTTTGTTCTCCTTACTGACAAACTCTCTGTGCAGCAGTCTGGAGCAGAAGTTAACCGTTGCTCTCGGACACTGTCCCCGTTTGAAACCAAAAGGGAAATGCAACGTCTTTTGTCCTCTAAACGTGACAGTGTTAAACAACAGCATTTCTTAAATGTGAGAATAATGTGTTATTTTAGATCTTCCATTATTACCTTTCGA
Source organism: Opisthocomus hoazin (assembly GCF_030867145.1). Lineage (NCBI taxonomy): Eukaryota > Metazoa > Chordata > Aves > Opisthocomiformes > Opisthocomidae > Opisthocomus > Opisthocomus hoazin. The sequence continues at coordinate 29,131,660 of NC_134417.1, forward strand.
TCCACCTAGCCATAAGTAGTGATCATCATTTGTTTACTCAAGGCTCTTATTTAAGCCTGTATTCTATCACAGTAATTGCAAGCCATTGCACCTAACACTAAAATAGTGAGATACTGCCTGATGTAAGAAATACTATAGGGTGACCCTAACATTTAGAGTACCTAACCCTTAGTGCCTACGGGACACCAGCGAGGGATCAAATATCCACTGTACCGCTGATACTATAAAACACACATCCAGAGCTTTTTTATCCCGTAAGGCAGAAGACAGCACACATAGAGGGAAACCCTAGTTTCACAACTATGAACGGCCCCATGTAAAACTCTTGTAGCCCAGCAGCAGTTTAAGCACTACAGAGGGCTTTGCATGCATCATAGCAGAGAGACTGAAAGAGGGATGAGAAGGACAATGAGGAAGCTCTAACAAAATGAAGCCAGTGTGGGAGAAATTATGAGGATACTTGCTGCAAATTTTGACTATTTTGAGCGAAGAGGGCACATCACAGAGTTTGAAAGCAAAAGAGCATAAGGGTAATGTAATATATATAGCAGGGAGGGTAAGAATGAGTACAGAAGGACTTTAAAATGAAGGTGAGAAGTTACTGGTTTTACCACCAACCGCCGTACACGTGTTGCTGGTTATCTGGGATCCAGAACCCAATTTTCTGTTCTTACGCCATCAATTCAAAAGCAGCCTGTCTGCAGCCGTATTCTGAAACTAGTTCGGCTCTGCAGGGTGTTGCACAAGAGGTGTGTGTGGTCTGGCTCACAGCAGCTGTACTCTCAGAAATGTTACGAGAAGAAATACAGCTGTTTCCAGAGAACACAGGCGTCTGTGCGCACGTGGATGGAAGTGGCTCCTGCCTGGATGTTTAATTGTGAAGAGCATCGCTGCACCTCTGCTGCTTACTAGCAGCTTGGTGGCACCCAGCACCGTGCAATGCCACTGCGAAAGCCTCTGTGACACAACAGGGAACACGAACGTCATCAAGCAGCAGATGCAAAACCCGACTTTATGAAACACAGGAAAAACAGAAGGGGCTAAGAGATCAAAGGGCAAATGAAGTTTAAAAGCAGATGGCTCTGGTGGGAGTTCTTGCAACTGTAAGTATCAGCTGGCTCCCCACGCCGTAAGTCTACGGCAGGGCAAGCAGCTCCAGTGGACAGGAAAACCACTGTGTTGCTCTTCAGACTTGGGGGTTTGGACAAACCTGTTGGAGAGCCCGTGACTGTGCTTGCTGCCTGAGGAGCCGCTGCTGCTGCTGCTGCTCTTGCTGCAGGAGTTTCATCTGGAGCAACTGCTGCTGAGGCGTGACTGCGTGGATAGAGGGGGGCTGCACCATGGTGCCAGACCGCCGCTGCAGCATGTTCGACAGGGCTTGCTTCGTGTTAGTTGGAACGAAGGAGCCTGCTGGATCCAGCCTGGAACCACCTGAAAACCACCCAAAACACACATGCGTTCTCTGCCTTCCGTAAGAACGTTGCTGGTACAGACCACTGCTAATTCATCGGCTCCTAATTTGGCTAGCTTTATAATAATGATGATAAACTTACCTCTGTAAAGGCGGTGAACTGGATTAAACCAGATGACTGGTCTGAAAAATTAAATGGGCAGCGTAACTTTGAAGACTACCACTTGTAAATGAGAACAAAAAGTAAAAAGACTATGGGTTGTTGCGTGTTCTACACCAAATAAAACATCTAACTACTACTGAAAAACCTAAGTTGCATGTCAGATCAAAAGCATGATATGAATGGCTTATGGTGTCAAGACAATTTTATCATGAGACAGCAATAATTTATGCACTCCATGCTGTTTGATAAAAATCATGTACCTATCTATATGTTACACTTACAAAGGTAATCTTATGTGTTTTTTTTAAATCAGCATTTCCTTAACTTTGTATCCACTGTCTGGTATTTTCTGAAGACTTCTTACGCACTTTAAATACAGATCTAGCTGTATTTGGAGCTTCAGAAAAAATATTTAACATCTATAACTGGAACCAAACTTCTACCTTTCTCCTGCCTAATACCTGCAAAGGACAGAACAGAACATCGCAAACTGCTGACCCCAGAGCAAGTGAAGGACCTGTGCTAAACCATGCACGCGTTAACTGGAAGGAGCAAAACAAGCCTACAAATAATTAAGTACCTATCACAAATCCTGAAACAAAAAGTGAGCCCATGGATTTATTTATTCAGTCTACCAGATGTTAAATTAGCCACCATGGTTCTTGGTATGAATCAAAGAAGAAATAACCCAAAGGTTATTTGTTTCTTTTAATCATCCCTCTTATTTCACTCCTCATTGAACTTCTACCAGCTTTCTTATACTATCACCACAGTAGGTCATTTTTGCTTATCTACCAAAGAAAGTTTAATACCTTAATAGAGACAGCCGTACAGCTGATAACAGAAAGCACTTCAAAACAAATGGCTAACTAAGGAATAAAATAAATGGCATCGCAGACGCAGCCTGCTTCGGAGAAAGTTAGAGACAAAAGGTGGTTATAAGAAGCCAGCTTTTGTCATACACCAGCTAATAAAGCCCCACGTCTGCGAACTCCAAGCTTACCCGTACCCAGCGGGAGGGGCTGGTTCTGCACGAAGAAGCCAGGCTGCTGCGGCTGCCCCACGACGTTGTAGCCCCACAGGGCAGGCTGAGGATGGTGCATCATTTGCGAGATCGGTGAGTAAGTGGGAGGCACTCTGTATAAGTTGTTCTGTGGATATTCCTTAAAATATGCAGTAAAAGTGAATGTTACTGACATTTGTACCTTACTAACTCATAAATAATGCCAATTTTCCTACTAAATTATTAAAGGACAGAGACAGCTCCCATTGTCGTTTGCAATGATGTAAAAAACAGATTAAGTCTCAGGCTGCCCACAGGTAATTAACACTAACAACTTCATAGATACACCATCCGTTCTTACCTTATTAGCAAGTATTTTCTGCAGGCTATAATTAGGTACAGCACAAGGACAGCTTATTGTATCAGTATATAAGTAACAGGAGGAACTTAACTGAAACACCAAAAAGGCCAGAAAACGATCTTAAAATGACAGCTCCTTCAAACGCAGCACACTGACCAACCAGCTGGACGCTAGCCGAACACCGCCCTGTCTATGACACGCACAACCACACTGGCAGCAGTGCAGAGAGGACTGATCGCACTGCACGCTGCTGCTGCCAACGTTATTATCAGGGTGGTGCCAGGCGTGTTTTTCACACCCTGCTCTCCGTCATTCTTCACCTCAGAAACCGCTAAAGCAAAAGAGAAAGCGTCTCGGAAACCTGAACCAACTGCACAGCAGAACAGTTTATCTAAGTGAAAGAGCCTGTTTCAAACTGGTTTACATTTGAATGGGACCTGGGTTTGAACCAGCACGTTTGCTCTCAACATACTTTGAATGGGAGGAATTTTAGAAACTGATACAAACAAGAGCAGCTGTACTTCACTCCATACAAGAGAAAGCATATACGGAACCCAAATAACGCTCAGAGAGTAAGATCCAGCCTAGCACAATCCACATAGCGCGCAAGGTCCTAAGCACAGTACATTCCTCTACACCAAGCCCTACTTGACAGAAAGCCACCCTCCTTCTGACCATCACCCTTCGCTCCCTCTACTAGGACCCACTCCTCCACGTGCAGAGCAACTTCTGAAGGTAGCTAAGCCAGCACCACGCAACATCAGAAGCTTCAGCAAGCTGCTTCAGGTTTTGTATGGGGCACCAGCTACTTACATCAGCCCTTGAGCTTGACTTTGACTTCCGCTTCCTGCCCTTTGTCTTCTTCTCATCGTCCGCGGCAAGCTTTCCCTGATCCAAGAGCTCTCCTGACTTTCTTTCTGGTTCCTGAGAGACAGGTGTGGTGGGCTCTTCCTCCTCCTCCTCTGGAGGAAGGGGCAAGGGCTCGAGGTAGTAACTCCGCGGTTTGGGTTTGGTGTGCATGTGGTACAGGAGGAGATGCTGCTGCTCCTCATACTTGATCACTTTCCTGTCGACACGAACTGTACCAAACCATGCCCAGGAGAGAGGAGCAGGATTTTTGTGACCTTCAAATAGATCCCAAGGGGACACCTTTTGTTTTGTTGAAACCTGAAGACCCTGTTTCAGAATAAAAGTGAAGTTATTTTAAGAAAACTGAATGCTAGAGCAGAATACTTGCCTTTGTACATTATTATCTGAGTCAGAAAAATCCAGTGCAGCTTTTTTCCCCTCCACAGAATGCATAAAATGCTTACTGGTGGGATTTTGACCTCTGTTCAAGGCTGCCACTAGAGAAAAGCAGTTATATTTTTATAGTACTGTTTGCTTATAACTATGCTAAAAATCTCAAGCTCCATCTATCATACTTTGGAGGAAAATTCAAATATCTACCAAAAATTGCTAATCTGAGAATACACTTGCTAAAAGGTTACGTACTCAAATAAGAAGGATGTCCTGGTTTCAGTTGGGACAGATTTAATTTTCCTCCCAGTAGCTGCTGTGTTCTGGATTTAGTATGAGCAGAATGTTGGTAATACACTGATGGTTTTAGTTGTTGCTAAGAAATCCAGGCCTTTCTTCAGTTCCCCACGTCTGGCTGATGGGCAGGCGTGCAGGAGCTGCGGGGAAGCACAGCCCGGCAGCCGGCCCACACCGGCAATCGTCCGTACTACGGACGGCACGCTCAGCTCATGAATGGGGGCTGGCCGGGGGCAGGAACTCTCTTTTCCAGCAGTCCGACCTTTTCCGCGAGTTCGGTCTTTTTCCAGGAGTTTGGCGAGTGCTACAAAATTCACTAGTGTGGTGAAATCCAGGAAATCCAGGAAAATGCTCCAGGAAATCTGCGGATTCTGCAATTGCTGCTCGGGGACTGGCTATGCAATTGGTTGTTGGATGGTGAGAAAAACTGCATGGCGTACAGCTTGTTTTGCACATTCTTTATTATTATTCTACCTTTCTTTGTCATCTTATTAAACTGTCTGTATCTCAACCCACGAGTTTCACCTTTTCCCATTCTCCCATCCCGCTTTGTGGGGAGGAGTGAGTGAGCGGCTGCGTGATCCTAGCTGCCAGCTGCCAGGTTAAACCATGACAGGGGAGATAAACCTAAGCAGTAGATCACAAAAAAATGCCCATCTAGTCTGCAGAATAAAAAGCTCTATCCTAAGCTCTACCCTTCCTTTTTAAATAAATTCACTTTAAAAAATTATGCACCCCTTTATGTTCCCAAAAAATCCAAAAACGACTAACATACTTCCCTCCCTCTCCCCTTTTCTCCTCTGCCTTTTGTAGGCAGGATCATGCCCTGCATCCTCCTCCCAGCAAGGAACAGGTCAAAAAGGTTAAATGAGCTCTCAAAGGTAGGATTCTGCTTGACAAGCAAATACTTTTACAGGAGCTTCTGCCGTTCAACTGCAAGTCAAATGCAATTTCCTTTTTGGCAACTTCAGTGGAGTTGGCTCCAGTCAGGACCCCACACTGCAGAACCGGGCAAGCTGACGTCAGCACTTGTCACATCAGCAGCCACACGCTGACCCTGTACACCGTGGATTCACCAAGGACGGGCGGGCATGCAGCAAACGTGACGGTGGAAAAACTGCGCAACACTATTTGGAACGGAAAATACATTGGATACCAAAAAATGGTCCGTCCTTTGCAACTGTTTATAAAGGTATCGTTCCTCGCTTCTGGCCGCACTGCTCACAGAAAGCCGAGCTGTTCAAAGTGCCTGCGTTGCTGGGGCTGTAGCTTTAGCAATGGCTGAGCGTGCATCAGAAAGCTGTGCTACAGCAGAACTGCAAAGCTTTTACGGTACCGCTTATAAAGGCGTGTACTGTACAAGCTGTACCTGTCTGCTTGTATCTCCACGCTTCAAAAATCGTGCAAAAACTGAGATGGAACAAAATGTTTACTCTTGCCTGTTTCTTGTCAATGGAGTCAAATCCTGCAATTTTGTTCCCCTTGGTGTCGATCAGGGATCCCATCGGCTCACAAGTGATGATATCACACGTCTGCTTTGGCAAAGGCAGCAGCTGGCGAACCTTGTCAATGCTGTCCGACCGCTTGTCCCCCAGCTCTTTCTAGAGAATAAATTCACCAATCAATCACGCAGAAAGGGGGGAAAAGGGAAGAGAAACATTACGCTGCTTTCACTATTAGAAAATGTCCAGTTTCTGGGTGAATCATTTCCTTGTACTTTGACTAAATTTAAACAAGTGGCTTTACAAGGTTTTTTTGGTTTGTTTTCTTCTTTTAAGAATGTAAGTTATATTTCCATCTCTTGTTTAAACAGAACATAAAAAATACAGAATACAAATTCAGTGTCTCAAACATGAATAAAAGTAACTAAGTGCCTTGCAGGGTCCCTAATTCTAATTTGATATGAAGAAAATACTATAAGTCTGTCTTCCCACTCCCACATTCCTGTATTTTTATTTTCCTCTTTCTCTCCTTGTTATCACAAGTGCTGTTTCAGTCTCTCCTATCTTTCCAAGAGGCCTTCCTAGACACTAGAAATGACAGCATTAAAAGATGAGCACAGAATGTGATTCAAAAGAAATGCTGAAAACAATGAGACATAACACTTACTTTCAATTTTTTCACTAAATTCATGTAAGCCCTTTTGTTTTCCTCAGGCCCTCCTTGGGAAGCGTTTGACAAGTCGGAGGCAAGCGTCCCGTTGATGAGGACGCCCAGCATATCGAGCACGGTCGTGAACAACTCGCTGAGAGTAAAGACAAGTATTACCCAGAGGAATGACCGACGGCCGAGAGACCCCGGGACAGACATCCACAGCAAAGGCTGCAGACGCAGCTCTTCCGGCAAGCCGGGTTTCTCAGGGCGTTCTGCATGCACACACCCCTCAGCTGGCACGCGTAAGCCCCAGCGTATACATGCAGGTGGACCGTCAAGAGGGACACGCGGATCGTACGACAGAGCCCAGCTCAGAGCTCCAGGCAGCACAGACTGCTAACAGATATCGGGGACTGCAGGCTCCGGCGCACAAAGCGCTCAGGCACGTGCTTGTTAAGGAAGAGTTAAACAGCGGCTCCAGTGCTCCCCAGCACAGAGGTGCTCCCCAGCCAAGGGCGGCACTGAGCATCTAAGTTGCACTCAAGCAGTAATAGGATGATAGAAATAGTTAATTTCTAGATAACAGAAAAATATAATAACATGCATGCAAACGAAACTTAAAAGCACTCAGGCCATGAATTAGCCTGTTTAAACAGCGCAGACGTACTTGTTGGTCTGCATATCAACAGTTCCTGACGTGATTATCTGGAGGAGCAGAAGGGCCCACTCTGTGGTCCACTGGGTGCTCCTCTGCACCGTGTCAAACATGCCGCCCACCTGCAAAACAACACAGCAGGCAGCAAGGCTCTGCCTGCACCTCAGAAGCACGGCTCCCTCGTCGTATGCATTGCTTCTGAACAAAAGTGCCATCCTGTCCCACGAGTTCCATGTGCTGAACACCATCCTGAAGGGCTGACTTCAACATTTCCCCCCACCCCATGCTCCCCGCAAAAAGCTTCTCCTAAGAAGGAAGTATAGAAAAGCAAAACTTTATTACATTTCTCCTTCAGTTTCGTATCTTCACTTTTATGTTTGATGCAACACACTGAAGTCAGTGAAAAAACTGTCAGAACTCCAAAGGTGTTGAATTAGAACTTTCTAGTTACCACTTTCCTCCCCCATCCAAAACTTAGACAATGATGTCCAGTGCAAAGAGAAGAAAAGTCTGAAGAACAATATAGCATTGACTGAAAATGGAAACTGCTAAAAGATATATTTTACCCTATGAACAATGTTTCACTACTTCTACCAGCAGAGTATGGCACTGTAAAACATGGCTTCGCTTTGAGCAGGAGCCATTTCACCAAAACTCCCCCTTCGAAGGACCAAACCGCAGTAAGACGAGGTCCCTGCTCCGGCTGCAAGCCTGACCTCCAGGCTGCTCAGAACCAAGCCCAGCCCCCAGATCTCCCCGGCGAGAGCCCAGCTCCGGCCCGCGGGCAGCGGCAGCCCCGCGGCAGACCGCACGCGTCCCCGTCGCGCGACGGGACGCCTTGCAGAGCTCCCACCAATGCGGCGCTGCGCCTTCCTGACCGCCGCGCTGCACCGCTGCCAGCTTCGCCACTTCGCACATTGTCTCTGCACTCAGTATCGGCATCAAATCATCGGTCCTGGTGCCTCACACTTCACAACCTTCCAAAAGTAAATCTTTTTATTTTGTCGTGTTTATAATCGCTCTACACCCCTTCACTCTTTTGCTTGTAGTTGTTTCACTTCACACAGTTCTTCCCCATACTTTAAGCTTATTTCAGGGCTGTGGCTTGCTCAATACAGAGACTCTTTCAACTCTCAGTACCTGCTTTTAGCTCCTAAACCTTTCTGAGTTTGTGTCTAAGAAGACTCCTCCTTGAACTACACAGGTGGTTTATGGTTTACAGAGCGATAACATCTTGCTGCTTTAATCATAAACCAAGTATTGCCGATACAAGAGCTCTCCCAACCCACAAGAAAGTGCTATCTCCATGCTATCAGCGGCAGGCGACAGCTGCTTTACTGCCAGTGCAGCCACCGCAGCGCCGAGGCTGGCCACAGCTGGCCCACGTCCCCTTGGCCTGAACCAGCGGTTACGCTCTGGCTGCGCAGCCACGTCCACGCAGCCTCCAAAGAGATGGGAAGAGAACAACGCTGCGGCGTTACTCCCGCCTTGGTGCTCCGTCGCTTGGCCTTACATGTAGTCTCCACACCCCCACTGCACCACGCTCAATGAGCCGTGGTGGCCCTGACGGCTGGTGCAGAGGTCTCAAGAGCTGTGGGACGTTGGAGAACTTGATGGAAACTTTCTAAGTTGATTAATAAATGTATCCAAGTAGCAGCAACTGAAACTGCGCAGGTAAGTTAAACAGCCAAATGTTACGTTCCCCAAGAGCTCTGAAAGTCTCAACCACATTGACTGCCTAAATCCCTAAAACCCTCGCTAATTACGTGGGGATAAACCATCAGTGGACAACGGCCTGGAACATCCACAAAAAGACGATACGCTTCTGAAGTTCCAGGCACAGTGAAAGGAAGAAAGCAGCACAAAAACAAGGTACAAAGAAGGCACAGGCTGTCCTTCCTATGCATTTATATGAACAATGTCCAAACGTTACGGCCAGGAGGCACCAGCTGAAAGCGGAGAGACGGGAAGAGCGGAGCCGACCGCCGACGGAGCAGAGACCCCTCGTGCCAGGGCAGAGGGGGTCCCCAGCCAGCCCCACCTGGATCCCCCCCCTGGCCCTGGCCCAGGAGCCCCACGCTGGGGGCCCTGCCCGGGCACGCCAGGGCTGCGTCTGACCCTCGCTGCCCTCAGCCTGATGCTGACGTCCCTGTGGGCCGACGTTCCCCGCCCCGTCCCTGTGAGGTGCCCGGGGCTGGGGGCTTTCAGCGCTCAGGGAGCCCCAGCCCCGCACTGCCCTGGCACAGTACTTCTTGCTCCTTTCCACCTACCCCAGAGTAGCTGCTACATCTTTCTGTAACATCACGATAACCACACAAGTTTTTCTTACCAAGTTAAGACGAAGCTGCAGGGCTTCATGCATCATTTGCCTAGCTTTAACATCGTCCTGGTACCGGTCTTCCCTCCAGTTACTAAGGATCTAAGAAAAAGCATTTGATGAAGGTTGTTTTCTTCCTGTAAAGGAATGTTCTCCCTTTTAAGTTTAAGTATTTGTCACCGTTATCTATAAGGAATCATAAAAGATTATTAACCTTTTTATCCTCATGACTATTTAAAGCTTAGAGCAGATTAAACAAACTAGCTTGGAAAAAAATAATTTCTAAAAAGCTGATAATCCGCTATCAGTTGTGTGACTAGATCTTCCTGTTGGAGGGAAAATAAGCAGCTTCGTTACGCATTTATTAAAAATCCTGTTTCAGACACCCATGGTGAACAGTTAACAGGGTAAGTAAATAGATCTTGCACTGGATGCAGCTTCCCAACAGGATCTGGTGGGATCTCTGGATGAGAAGTGACCAGAACCCTAGAGAACCTGGAACAGCTGCAATTTCAGGGGAGAACCCACGCAGCAAAAGGAAAGCCCAAGTTGCAGTAACAGCAGGGATAAAAAAACATCAAAGGAATGAATTTAATTAGGATGTGGACCTACATCACAGCCTGGACCGGAGCTGAGAGGCAATACGAGAAAACAACGGCCCTACAGGTATCGGTTTTCACTGTCACAGCAATTCATAGGAACTAGAGACAGCACTAAGGAAACATCCATCCACTGCCCTGGCCACTGCGTATATTCAGTTTAAAGGCAGTCTGAAGGAGCTGCTGCAGGCTAGAGCATGAGCCAGACGGGAGCGGGAAGCCCAGAGCAGCATCAGCAGAGGCTGTGAGTAAGCACCGGTGATCCAAAGGAAGAGCTGCAGGCAGTGGGCCAGTTCAGGACTAGCAATGTTCATTTTTAAAATATGGAAAACTCTTCATCTGTGACAACTGGAGAAGATGAAGGGTTTTCCTAAAGAAGAAAAGGTTCAAACTCACAAGAACTTTTTATGATCAAGCTAAAGACTGACAGGATTGTTCCTCTCAAGACAAATTATTGTTTTTCCTGGAAAGAACTGAAATCAGACTCAAGTCCATTACATTTCCCTGTAACAATTTTAGAAAAAAAGATGCATTCACTGTCAAAAAGGAACAAACACTTCCCCATTCTTCCTTCCTTAGACTGTTCCTTTCGGCATACCATTGCACTATAATTTGCCTGGTTTTCCACCATGGTACACACATAAAACTGATGACACATGAAACATCTAACGAAGGGTGCTCATGCTTACGTGCTTGCTTTACCTGATTAACTTGATTCTGCAGTGATGTTAGAAGCCCTTCCCGCTGCTCATCCTGTCCCTTAAGGCAAGTAAGCACCAATGAAAGGAAAGGCTGCTGACTCAAGAGCGACATGCTTTAAGAGAGGCAAAGACAGCAGTCAATTAGTGAAGTTATTCTGATACTTCCCCTCCTCGCTCCCTTCCTTGTTTTGTCTACTTTTTTTCCCTGGAAGTGGCATTGCCTTCATCTCTGTTTCTGTTTTAGTAAAGTACAGCCTTGCCAGACAAATTAGAAGAGCATGCACCTAAGCAGGCGGCAGAGCACCCGCCAGTGGAAATGCACGCATTGTGCATCTCCTTACCGGGAACTCGCCTGGCGCAGGGCACTGAGTGACCAACAACTGCACGGACACTCCAAGGCCTGGCTCAGAAACAGAACGTGTCATTTTAAGACTCCTTTGACTAACTAGGGATGTACCTCCAGTGGGGATTAGGCAGCTAAAGGTTCCAACCCAGGCTAGTGGTGGGCAGTGAATCCCAAGGACGTTTCCCCTGTGAGCACTGGTTAGAATGACAGCTGCCTAATCCCGACATGGGCTCGGCGTCAGTCAACCCAGATGCTGCTGTAGCTGCTTGCAACAGATATGCCACACCAACAGAAGGGCTGCCAGATTTTGTAAAATTTTTTTTCAGATTAATGTATATCCATTATTAACATAAAATTAAGACAAACTGAAAGAAATACACAGAGAGGAATTTGGAAGTATAACATGTTAAGCAGAAGAGAAGTTAAAAATCTCAGCAAAGCGACTTGAGTACCAGCACATGCAATGATGTTTGCAGTTTTAGGTATATAAGCTCCTTGAAAATTACAGGCATCCATAAACACAATATAAATACATATCCACACATACATGTGTGGATTTATTACACGCATCCACTTCAACAGTTGTTTTAATTTGGCGTTTACCTTGACTTCAACAATTTAGGTGACGATTATATAAAGGAATGGCAAAATCCCAAGGTCCCATAAAAGGAGCAAAATAGAAAGTCTGCATTCTCAAAGGTCATTTTAAACACTGATTTTTCAGATTCTAGGAACAACGTGGTAGGAACATCTCTGCATTTTCTCATTAAGTTCCATAAGAAAAATTTACCGTCTGCAAGACAGTTCTTACTGCAATTGCTATCCCTGCTACACAAAGCAGAGTTGGAAAAAAGAAAGAGAGATCTTGTATGTAAGATTTTATACTTTCCCATAGTATCATGGGTTTTATCATTCACAGAGTAGTAAAGTTTGTTTTCAATCAAGAAGAGACTGAAAAGCTTCAAAAAGCAAGCAAGGAAATAATTCATCGATACAATTAGCACTACTTTGTAAATGCTTTTACTTCTGCACATAGGAACCACTGTGGAGCAAATGCCTCACAGTTTCTACGGGCATTTTATTTCGTCTTTGAAAGAGGCTTGGTTTAGATTTTCTACACTAGAGCTCTGCTGCAGCAAAAGGAACGGAAGATAGAGAGAGGTTCCATATTCCTTTCTACTGACGCCAGCAGCAAGAGAGCCAGCGAAGAATGGAAAAGTGCTGAAACGCTCAGAGACGCCCAACAAAGAGATCCAGAAAGCAAGATGTCTTTTCTATCAAACACCAAATCAAGCCGGTATTACAAATGAATTAGAAGGATGAGGAAGAGATGGCTTCATAGAGCTAATACGCAGCACGCTTAACTCCAAGACTGAACATGGCAAGCAGAATTTCTGTAGGTCAGTACACCACAGGAGAAGTTTATCAAGGAAACAGCCCAGGAGAACTAGGAGGATCCAGCACAACAGAGAGTAGTGGGCACACTGCAATTATGGTGGAAAAGAAGAAAAATTCAATTTTCTAACCTTCAAGGGAAAATAAGCTAGGTGGAAGAGGCTGGAAAATAGCAGTAGATTTAAAAGTCTCCACAGCATTTAATGACAACCATAAGTCAAAATCAGTACATGTAACACAGGTTTACCAGACTACTAAAAACTGGTAAAGCCCAATCATTGGTCCCACGCACGGGGAAAGTCTACTGCACGAACAACGGCGAAGGGGTCAAACGGCAATGCACACTAGTGACAGGCAAGAACAAGAAACTTATGGTGGGACCACACAGCAACCAAACACCAGGAGCTGGGAAGAAGCCATCTGTTTTCTTGAACAACTGTACTTCGGAAGTGCTTCTCAAAAAGAAAGACGGTTGCTGTCTGAAGCTAAGGGAGCTCATTGTGTACAGTGTGCAATGTAATTGCTATCACAACTCGAAGGAAGTACAAGAAAAATTACAGGCGCTGTGGAAGAATATTTTACTAAAGGAAAATCGATAACCATTAAGTCATTAAAATTCTCATGCACTTGGAAACTTAGAGATGAGCTGAAGTTAATTCCCAACAGGAATTAAGTGACATCTTATGACAATTATGAGATCTTAATGGCAAGAAAAGTGGCCTGCTGCCATAGAAGGGAAGAGACAACAGGCGCTCTAACTGTTCTTTCAAATCTCTAACATTTCCCATCACCAAGCTGCAGAATAGCCACCGGAAGATGCGTTACGAAGCTTTCACATTTCTTCCTCTGAAACCAATGATATTTCTTCAAATTAAATGAAACCTGGACCCCGTTTGGGGTTGATAACTTTTTGCTTCACAGAAGTGAACCGATGAGGTTTTGCAAAGCCAAGATCCAGTCCTCAGTATACTCCTCCTTCAAAACACCTTTCGGCTCTGCGTGCAGGGATTTCCCAAGGTCGTACCTTTTTTGTTTCTGTCTATCTCTTTCCTTCTTTGAAGACGAGCCCAAATGCTGACCTTTCTCCAGCTCCTCTCCTGCAGCTTTCAAGACCCTACCTTGAACTGAGGTAGGCAGTTTTGCAATCAAGGGAGCCACCAGCCACACTCCTCGCCGCTCAGAAGAACTAGAAGTAGAACAAATTTATTTCAGCCGAAAGATCCACATAGTTTTGCAACCAGTATTAGCTGCTATAAGACTGAACTGCTTTAATCAAGCAGTTGCCACAATGCATCTGGAGTAACTGCTGCAGACTGAGCAGTCACAATTTCTGGTTTCCAGAAAATTCAACAATAGCAACTATATTTATTGTTAAACAAAAGTAAACAGAAGAAACCTTCAGCTAACTCATTTCTGTACATTCCTGTTTCAAGTGCAAAAAAGTCTAGGCAATCTACACATAATTAAGCATCACGTTGGCTAAAATAATTAAAAAGGTGCTACAAAAAATACCTTAGGAACGTCTTTTTACCATTCTGTCTTGTATTACTTGTGTCAGCATTTCCAACAGAGTTTGGATTGAAGAGGCCTATACCAGAGTTAGAAGAGTTATTGTTTAGATCAGCGGATTGCTGAAACACCTCTATTGTCGCCTTTGCAATATTATCCAACAAGCTGTTCATTTCAGCCACAGACCCAGAACCCTACAGTAAAACATAAGTAAACTAGCACATTCATGGTATGTTTGCTCATGGACTACGTTAAAATTTAACATACTTTTTTGCATTAAATATTTAGATGAGAAAGTTTGTAAACAGATACTCACTGGCTCCTTCGTGCACTGTTTGATCATTAGTTGCAGCTCCAACCAAGACTGCCGGAGAGTCCACTGATCTAAGTTCTAGGTAAGAATTAACATTACAAATACACGTGTCAACACTTTACACGTCCGAAGAACAAAAATAAGTCTCATAATTGAATACTTCACATGCAAAAGCCTCACCTCATGAGCAGATCAGCACAGTCACTACTCTTTTTAACAGTCTAATGACACCTCAGAGTATCAGACCTATTAAAGAATGTGCATTAACTTCCACATCTTTGCAGCTAATATTGTTACTCAATACTTTTAACTGTGCAACTTTTCTGAATAAAAATCTCGCTCTCTGCAAAATCTGAGTTTAGCTAAATATGAACACAGAAAATGTAATTTGCTCTTTCATCAAGTAATTACATTAATCCATGGCATTGCCACCCAAGTGGACGTGTTTGTATTTAGCACCAGGCCACCTAGACACAATTATGGTAAACGCAGCAGCTGAAGTGATTACACCGCGGGACACTGATCACCGTTTGTCCTGCTCCAGATATCGCCAACTTGATTCTTCACAGCTCTATTCAAAGAAAATCCATTTTGTAGTTTAAGGAATGGAGGGTCTCTAATGTGGCTGAATTTGGAGAAATGATCCATTTAGGACTGTCTGTGAAGGCGTTAGAGCCTGTTCCCTGGAGCAGGAGCGTCTCTCGGCACAGTGCTGCCCCAGAGCCCCACTCAGACAGCAGCCATCTCCACCCAAGCAGCCCTGACAGCAGCTCCCTGCTCAGCAGCTTCCTAACGACTGACAGTGAGGAACAGCAATGACGAGCGTGCTGCACGCTTGCCTCCTCCCTAACTGTGGAATCAGAAGTAAGGAGACACCAGAAGTCGCCCTATAAAACGTTTACTACAGAGACTGGGGATCCTGAGCACACACTAAGAAGAATCTAATGTTCAATTGCACCAGGAGCGGCAAATCAGCGTCCCGTGGTGGTGCTGCCAACTGACGGGTTAAGAGTCCGTGCATCACAGGTAGTTTTTCCACCTCCTCCCCACTGCAGTACCTGAAGTATGCGTTTGATGTGCTGCCTCTGAGGGTTGTCACCCTCGGTGCATTCTTTAATGCCATGAGGGTAACAGATAAGTTGAAGGAGCTTCTGTGCTTGTTTGTTTGAAAGAACGGGATCCAAAATAAGATCTTTGTCTGTGCACAGCCTCTCAGGTTCCTTTAAACAGTGCTCTCCAACCCATTCCTGTAAGTAATAAGATAACAGATTCACAAGACAGTTTCAAGGCAATATTAACTTTTGGTAAGCTAAGCGGAAAAGTGATTTTTCCTTACGCAAAACCTGAAGTGAACTATGGTTCACACAACACATGAGATTAGAAACGTCTTCTGTCATTCAGTGCCACCTCGAAGCATAGGACTGTTAACAGGTTTTCCAAAATTAATTTCTCTATACTTTGAAACCAACTTTGCAATAAAACAAATGCTACTGCAAAAGCACTTTGAGCAGACAGCTGACGGATTGGTCCTACTGCCTTCTCAAAGTGCTTGAGATTCAGGTAGGAAAAACACCTCAGTTCTGTCAGAGTGCAGGGAGATGCTAATAACTAACCAAAGCAATTTTTTTCCCCCCAATAACATCCTATTGAGTACATAAATTGTCCAAACCAGGAAACCCAAACAGAACTCAAATACTGAAATACTTCGACAGTCATTTTGCAGCAAAGTATGTGTTATGCTTTTCAAATAAAATAACATTGTTTCTCCAAATGAAGACAGAAGAGTAGTTTTACAGATTACCTGCTGGCAAATTGTTCTTAGCACATATCTAGCGTACTCGCTTAAACTAGCGGTTTCTATGGAAACAGCTTTTCCGCATGATTTCAGAGAGGACCCCCAGATGTCATCCTCATTGAGCTCATCTAATAAGCCTCTCATATGGAAGTCTTCGCTCTTCAAGGAGTTGACATTGTTGCTGCCGATTTCGGCATCGCCTGTAGAGCAGAAGCACAGAAGCACAGGGTGAACTTCTACCCAAGCCCCTGTGCCCACAGAGACCCTGCCCGCCAAGGCACGTCCCTGGAGGCACAGGCCAGCTGAGGAGTAAAGCCGGAGCGCGGCAGTGGCATTCTACGGGGCAGCACTGACTGACTGAAAATCACCGCGTACAAAGCACTGTCCACTTGCTTCACTTTGCATCATCTTTTTAATGGCTATTTCAGAAGCAGAAAAAGGTTTATACAAATCAATCACAAATAAAGCCACTTTGTGCTCAACAGGAAAAGGCCTGTGAGCGTATGGAATTGCTTTCGCAGATAAGGAAGGGTTGGGTTACTCGCACTTCTCGGATGTCTCTTTTCCAAGTCTTCTCTCTTACTTTGATTTATTAACACTCCATGGATCAAGAGACAAGTTTTGAGCAGTGGCCCCTTAGCCCACCTTACTATGAACTTCTCGACAAGACAGACTGATCTTCCTGCGAATGGAAGAGCGTAGAGCATGCTGAGGGAGCCTGGCAAACACCGGAGAGACCCTCCTCTCTGCAAGGCACCAGCACAGAGCTACCACCACCACCTCCCTGAAACCAGTGGGGGGGACTGGGGAAGCAAGGAAAAATACCTTGGACTCAAGGCAAAAAAATCAGACCTGTGGCCGTCCATGTTTTACCTGTTTATGGGCCTGAAACCTTGGACAGGGAAGAAGATACAACTACAGCATGCAGTAGCAGGGAAAACAGCCCCAATTGCTGCTCCTAGTAACACCCCAGAGTGGGTAAAACAGCCCCAGCTGCTGCTCCCAGTAACACCCCAGAGGGGGTAAAACAGCCCCAGCTGCTGCCCCCAGTAACACCCCAGAGCTGCGAGGCCACCCGGGAGCATGCACAACAGTCCGCGTGAGGAGCGGGCTACCATTGCCTGAAGTTTTAAGTCAGCAGAAACTCCTGCAGATCTTCACTGACACACCACACATGACAGCCACCCGTTAGCAAACCCCTCAGTTTACTAACAGGATCAACAACTAACACAACGTGACAAGGCTAAACGGCTTGCTTCAGCCACATGGAATATCGACTCGTTCAAGCACATAGGCATTTACATCATGGCCTCTGGTTACACATACGCTGTGATTTTTCCACTACAATCTACAACTGCCAGCAAAATATTTCAAACTATTGCACCAAGGAGACTGACAGCCTTTCAGCAGGTGTGGCCACATCCTCAGAGTACTACACATTTACACAGAGTGCTTGTAACACCGCGGTGCACTGGGTGCTCCTGAGCACTCTGCTCTCCCATCACTGTTCCGGTGTTCCCCCGTACTGCATTACCCCGGACGGAAAAAAATGAGGGTTTAGGAGAGTTACTGCTAAGAAAAACCACCAGCGCCTGTGCCCCCCCCTGGTTTGTGCTGCTTTAGAGTTACTCCCAAATACCCAGCATACAGCCCTTTCTCAACAAGACTGAACTTGTGTCGAACACTCCTCAAGCGCAGCGCGCTGACGGGCTGTGGCAGAGCAGCCTGTCCCCAGGCAGTGCCTCCCGGGGGTGGCAGCGGCAGCTGTGACCCGGCGGCACAGGTTTCATCCCTGAGCCCTCTGCCAGCTCGGCAGGCACGCCGTGGCCCCGACCTCCTCGCACGGCATCGCCCCGACAGCGAGGCGAGACGAATGCAGGGCCTTGTCACTGAGACAGGGCAGAAATGATTTGCAGCCAGGCCAACAGCAGAACAGCAGAATGCGCCCTGAGAAGTGAAAGTGGTTATTACCCCTCTGCTCCCCTAAAGGCAGAAACCCCCGCACCACCGACCCAACGGCGGGTCGAGCGGACACATCACGCCCTGCAGAACCCAAAGCCCGGGACCAGCTCGTTGTGAAGAGCGTGGGAAACAAGCTGACGGACGCCCGTGCCCAACGCACGCGAGCCGATGGCAGTGGCAAACAGCCCACCCGCACCCACCCCGCACCCAAGCGTCGCACGAGCTTGTGAGCGCAGCCATAGCAAGCCCAAATCTGTACCCGTGAAGGACACGAAGGAAGAATCTGGCAGGCAAATAATACGATGAAGAGACCGATACCAAGCCACAGGTGAAACTAAAGCCACCCCAGAACGCTCTGATAAAATTTGTGAAGACATTTAACACACCCTAGAGCTGCTGACTGCAGCACCGTCTTTCACTGTGGGTGGGTATTATTTTTTCTAACATAGATTTCTACTCACACAGCTTCCCCAGCATAGAACTGCAACAGCCATCATTTATCTGATGCTTCTCCTCAGCAAATCAAGTGCATTTTTTAAATATCTAATGCAGAGTGCCAACACGAGCCATCTCCAGATATAACATCTTGGGTACAGGAGGAGATGCGCTGCAGTGAATGCACAAATACACCCTGTGCCCGAGTCTTCCTTCGTAACACCCTGCAACAGACCCTGTTCAAACCACGTCCCTGCATAGAGATGAAACAAGCGTTCACACTACACACCATTAATGAAGAAAACCAGCAAATCTTAGCACTTGGAATAGCAAAAGAACATAGATAATGGCCACAAATGTATTTCAAACTCACTCTCAAACCCACCAGTCCATCCCAGGTAGCTATGCCTTTACCATCCTTCCCAATACAGTCACATCATTAAGGATCATGGGGCTTCTGAGACAGTTCTGAGACACTGGTCAACAGGGAATGTAACAATGGCACTCCAGCTGGAGGTACGCCTCTGGGGTACATCCGCAGCTGCAAGATCTTGCTTCTTTAACTGGACATCTACTCAGCCCCAGAAACACACATCACCATAGGTCACAAGAGCTTTAACCAAACTTTGGCCAAACCAAAACTCTGAGTCAGTTATATGTTTGGAAAAGTAACACACTTGTTGTTCATGGAGAGTTGCTAAGCAGTGATTCTTTTACAGCTTCCACAAAGACAGACATATGTGATTTGTGGTAAAACACAGAAAAAGGTGGGAAAAATTATCTGAGCCCATATTTCCCCTGTATGTTTGAGGGGGACTCCTCTGAGTTTGAAATGTACTGGGACTTGGTGGCGGGGGTAGGGGTCATAATGTGAAAAAGTCACATCTGCTTAAGGCTTCATCGGCTGGGGATGACTCATCACAGAAAAATTCAGTCTCTTGACCCGTGGGGGAAACGCTGCTCACACGCTACAGAAGCATGGACAGCATCCACGATTTTCTCCTGTCATCAGGGTTTCCTTCCCCAGGGGCATTCCCAGGGAAGTGAACTGACACGATCTGGTTTTTACCCGAACGCTAGGACAAAAACATTGCACATGACTCTGCACCATCTTACCAAGCATCAAAATCGCCTTTAAGACTGCAAACACGGCTCCTACTTCTATACTGTTGTGAGCAGCAGCCAAGAGGTGACGATCACAAGAAGAACGAATTCCGGGAAATAATTTCCCTATGGAAAGAAGAAAATGGAGAAAATGGCTGTTATTCACCAACTAAAATTTCCTTTGTACGGAATCCTTTTCGTCTAGAAAGGCTACGGAAGTACAATAACTGAACGAAGAAGTGAATTTTCCAAAACCGAAACTGAAGACCAACAGGTAAGTCTTTAAAATCAATAGCAATATATGGTTATGATGCAGTAGTATCAAAATAAGCTATGATCACTTCATTCACAAAAGAAGCCTGTCACTTCAGTGTGCCCACGTAAACAGCACATTTAACCACAGTGAGACACTGAAGTTTATTTTGGTTTTGACTTCCCAAATTTAGGAAATTACTCCCTTCACCTAGTCTTCATACCAAATGAGGCAAAATTCATTAATATAAGTGCCTGTTGCGCAGTTAAGCCTAATTCTGCTGCTCAGAAGCAAAAGCAGTCGGCGAGTGCTCTTCCTAACTGCAAGGGCAGATGAACAGGCTGAAAGACAGGGAGGGAGGGAGGATGAATCTGCCACCTTCCTGAGGTGCTCAGCTGAGCCAGCTGGAAGAAGAGACTGCAACGTGGTCGCATTCCTTTGATTCGTACTGCTTCCTAGAGTTCAGACATGATTTTTCTGATCCATGCACATCCACTTTTATTTCTAGGGAAGCCTGGGACCATGTAACATATTTCTGTTACTCAGACAGTATTCGTCAGGGCTCTTACTTGTTTTGCTCAAATGTGCAACAAAAGCTCATTCATTTCTGGTCAGAAAAGAAATTCGTATTACATTTAGATGGAAGAATTTGACACCACTTAGAAGCTGCATTATTTTTTTCTTTCAGTTTTGTTTTCCCATAGAAGTAGTCTTGTCATCAAATTTGCTGAAATATTTGTAAGTCAAAACACAGGTTATCTCCAGGCTTGTTTCCTTTTGTTAGGTGCTTGTTCCTCGCCCTTTCCCTTCCTCTTTTGGTCTGTGGCAAACACACACAGGTCAGACCACAGAATACTCAAATTTAAAAGGAAAGAGAACTACATTCATACATTCTGAGAAATAATTTCCTCGTGCTTCTTCTGTTGGACTGGCTGCTTTATTGTACCCTATATAAAACCACATTTAAATTCAATTTACATGCAAGGCTACCAAACTGCATGACACATATCCCTAGTGGTTTCTATATAACCGCGATATGACCCACCACGGGAGCTGTCACTGCCCCAACAGTACCTGGTACGCAGGAAGGTGGGGACTGTGACACACACGACCACAGCAGCACCGGCACAAAATGAGCATGAATACGTCCCAGGCTGCTCCCATGAAATTCCAAAACAAAACAAGAACTACCAGGACAGAACAGTTCTTCTAAATGTATTCCTCTGCTGAATTGCACACAGATGTTGCATTGAAACTTAATTTTCTCTTATAAGATATAATATTAATATGGCTGAGTTTTATGTCAACATGATGTGGCACCTGGATGGCCAGGTTCTGATAACGAATAAGTTTCAGCAAACTTCTACAGTTTTAAACGCATATAAAACATTTCCCACACAAGAATAGTACGTATCAGCTTTTCACTAGTGAAACATCTGTAGTTTTAAACAGGCTATCATTTCTACTTGCACTATGGATATTTTCACACATGAAATCTGAAGCCATCAAAAACCATCCGGGTTTACTTTCTGACGTGAGGGGATCACACAGCGGGCAACTTACCTGTTCCCTGGGGGAAGAGGCAGACCTGGGGTGTCCTGAAGAGGTGCAGGAGCAGCCGACAGGTCATCCTCGCCCCAGGCTCAGCGTCTGGATCTCCACAGGCTACGGAAGATGAGACGTGGACATAAGGCATCTGCCCAGGACCGCACAAGTCCCAGTGGTAGACCTGGAAACACTCTACATCGCAGCCCCATTTTAAATGGCAATACAATAGTTTCCTCAACAGGAATCACCATTTCTGGCCTTGAGTCATTAAGAAACAGGAAAGAATAGTATGATTGTTGGTAAGCAAGAGACCTAATCAGTGACAGAAAAGAATACATGGTTAAAGTGGCTTTTGATGGTCAAAGCAGAAGTAAGAAACACACATCCAAGCAGAACGTGAAAAGAAATGTGTGAAGTGGCCAGCAAAAAGGACTACGGCTACAGCATTCCAGGGCTGGAGGCAAGGACCATGAGGCCAGAGAGGAAACACCAGCGTCAGGCAGGCTGGTGCCAGAAGGAAACGCACAACCTCAGCAGGTCTGGCAGACACGTGAGCATACAGCGCAGAGCAGAACGGAGCTGCGAGCAGAAGGCAAGGCTGCACAGCGGGAGCGGACAGCGTGCTGTCTGCACCTCTGACACCCCTTGTCACACGTGGTTCTCTGATCTAACCTGGTGTTGCTCCTTTTGGGAACCGCAGGGACACAGACGCTGCAACGCACAGCAGGTGGCATTCCACACAGGAACGCAGTTCAGAACGCACTACTTAATCAATGGAGACTTCTTAAGAAGTCTTAAGTCCATAATTTTACGTTTTTCTGTCCGTATTTTCTTACCAGCTGCAAGAAGAGAAGGCAGTGCAACGTGCTGAACTACATCCTCCAGAGAAAAGCACTGCCGGGCGATCAGTATAGCAATGAAAGTGGCCAGGGAGTCATGGAACGACAGGTCACTCACCTTGAGGGAAAACAGTGCACACACCATTGCCACAATTATTAAGGAATTAACTCTAAGAATAAACAGTAAAATGTCACAAGCACTTGTCTCTGCATTTTAATGCATTTCCCAAACATTTTATGGCAAATACTGATAGCTCTTAAGTTAATTTTAACAAACACCTATTTCAAATACCACAAATTCTGAAATAAAAAACATTAATCTTCTAAAACTTGAGAAAATTTTATTGTTCTGTAAAAACCGATAACATCAATACTCATTCTTCAGCTTCGGGACAAGAACATGTCCCCAGTGTACACAGCTTCAATCTGTTCCTAAAGGCACGTGCAATCAGACTACAGATAAATATATTGCATCAGATACTGGACAGCATTAGTCACTGTCATGCTGCTGACTTTAACAGGACTATGGTAACTTACACCAGTAAGGTGAGTAAGAAACAGCAAAGTGTACCACCCCTTCTACAGCCTAAGGGCCAACACCAAGACAGGGTCTTTAAAATAGAGGTCATTATTTACACATCCATCAGTGTTCCAGGAAAAGTATATGGACATACCTGCTCCTTTCAAAGAGTACCTCCAACATTCCCTATCATTCCATTGAAAAAAAAAACTACAAAGAGAACACTTTGTAAAGCATTGCCCAAATTCTACATTAACCTTGAAGATTTAGGAAAGAATAAAAATCAATCAGGAATCTCATTAAAAGCCTGGAAAACTCCAATGGATACAGGACTAACTTTGTGCTCGGTATTTCGTATTGAATGGAAACCTTACCACACCTCTGAGCACACCCTAGGTAAATAGGTTTAACAGGTACTTCAGAAGACACCGAACTCACATCCACACTGCAGAGCAGATCGTTGAAACCCCAGACGTGGTTCGAGGAGCAGCAGAGAGCCTTCACGACCCCTAACCACTCCGTGCTGAGCACCGTGCAGCACGCCGTCAGCTCGGCGCAAAGGTTTGCTATGTCGTTAATCCTAGGAAAAAGAGAAAAACAGAAGCAAGACATTTTGTAAACAATATTTAGGTCGAAACAGGTTGGTGCTTGGCAGAAGAACCAGTGTTTCTGTGCTTAAGGTGGGGGGGTCATGTCCAAAAGCGATTAAGCTACTGTACATACAACTCCGTGTTAATCAGTTCTGGGCAAGGGGAGCATCTGGGGGAACAAACCCAGCAGGCGACTTGCCCCCCACACCTTGCATCCATCCCACCCAGAGTACCCAGGGCCTGTATCTCGCACAGCCCCTGCTCCACAGGCTCTGTGCTCCCACGGCGAGGGCTGCGGCACGCGGCACCACGGCGTGCAGCCCGTGCAGGACCCGCCGTGCTCCGGCCTGCCCTCAGTGCCAACGGCAGCTCCATCCCCCTCCAAGCAAGGGTGTCAGGGGCAAGCGCTGCGGTGGGGCACGGCTCCGCAGCCCCAGGAACCCCTGCCCCACGCCAGGCCAGCATCACTGCTCAGGAGGGAGGAGAAGCTCACACAATCAGCTGGCACTGATGAGTTTTACTCCGCAGATCGCATACGGTGTAACGTGTGATTCGTTGCATGATTCAGAGTTATGTAACGTTTTAACACACGGAGCAGAGTTGACTCATCCCAGCACAAGTTATTTTTTCTCTGTTCCACAGTGAAACTCGCTTGGCCACATTTCAATGTTCCCCTTTGCTGCTCTTACAAAACTGCTTCCTCTCAGCTGCTCTGCTCTGCCAAGGATGTCCCACGTTGCATAGGGTCACAGGATGGTTTGGGTTGGAGGGGACCTTACAGACCACCCAGTTCCAACCTCCTGCCCTGGGCAGGGACCCCTTCCACCAGCCCAGGGTGCTCCCAGCCCCGTCCAACCCAGCCTTGAACCCTGCCAGGGAGGGGGCAGCCACAGCTCCTCTGGGCAGCCTGGGCCAGCGCCTCACCACCCTCATGGTAAAAATTTCTTCCTTATATCTAATCTAAACCTCCCCTCTTTCAGTTTTAAACTGTCGCTTCTTGTCCTGTCACTACAGGCCCTGGTGACGTGTCTCTCCATCTTTCTTACAAGCCCCCTTTATGTATTGCAAAGCCACAAGAAGCTATCCCCGCAGCCTTCTCTTCCCCAGGCTGAACAGCCCCAGCTCTCCCAGCCTTCCCTCTCAGCAGAGGGGTTCCAGCCCTCGCATCATTGCTGGGGCCTCTTCTGGACCTGCTCTGGACATTTCAGAGATGGCTTCATCCTGGGGACAGGGAGAAGGATACAGGAACTGCACACACTTTGGGCAGGAGTCAATCAGAAAACAAAAGAAAAAAAAAAATCCACAGTTTCCTTGAGTTTTGTGATCTGTCACCAACCTTAAAAAAGATTGTCAGCTACTGCTGCACCTAGGCCTAACTATCGAGACCAAGAAATTTTTAATAAAAATTGGAACAGAATCAGAGCAGAACACCAGGTTCTGGTGGTTCTGATTGTGTAAGAGGAACAAAAGTGCTGGGGCGAGGGGTAAAGGCTAGCTGCAAACATCAGTGTCCATTTCAGCCTACATGACAGGCTCGGCAGAACAGAAAGCCAGGGTAAAACAGTTTCCAGACTACAACACCACATTTGCACAAGAAGACCGAGTTCATATGTTTGCACACTGGAAGAAGGAACCAGCTGCGAGAAGCCCATCCGAATTATGAAAGAAAACACACTGTCAGTGTAAAACCCTGACACTGATGATGCTTTACTGCAAGGGTTCTTCACCATACTTCTTGTCAGGACCTTGAGATCATCTGAGAAGATGAAAAGACAACCTGCATGCTGGGCAACCTGCTGAGGTGCAGATTTCATCCTTAACTCTAATCACTGGAGATCAACTTGAACCATGCACCACGAGGTCCAAGCTACTCTGAAAATACAACTGACAGCTGTTACAACTCTAGTAGCTTCTAGCCAATAAAATTCTTCATATTTTTAAAAAAATATTTTTGGAAAATCTACATATTACCTATGAAGATGAAATCCATAATAAATAAACTACACATTTAATAAATTAAGCACCGATTGCATCAGAAGAAGGAAATGCCCTCATGCAGAACCTTCCCTCATTTACAGGCTTCTAATGAGCGAAGACTGTGCTGAGCTGTTCTGTCTGAAATGGCACAACTGCTGATACAGGCAGCTTACTGCCTGCCTTACAGCGAGTAACTTCTACTTGTTGCTCCCTTCTGTTAAATCATGCAGACTGATTTAATGAAAAACTCAGAGGAAACTTACGCTGTAGATTTTCAGCAACCAGAAAGAGTAATGAATGACAACTGTTGCAAAAAAGACACAAAACAAAAAGGTGAAAGGAAAACTCATACATACCATGTAAAAGTCCAGCCAGTTCCGATTCCAGCTCGGTTTGCCTTACCTTCCTGCATCTTGGTGCCCCATGCACACGTTCATCAGCACGTTGCAGACAAAGCTGTAGCGGTTGGCCGCGTTATCGCTCAGGATCTTGCCCAGCATTGAGTAGTTAATGCTGTGAGCAGAAGGGTTCTCAATAAAATCCAGCATGAACTCTGGGTCCCACAGTAAATTGGAATTTGAAGGCTGAACATTGCTGTATATCGTTTGCTTCACCTTCGAACAGGCACTACTGAGAACCAAAAAAAGAGAGAGAGTTGCCAAAACACGTACTTTGCAGGACTGCTGACCACACCATGCGGGATTAGAAAATCCGGGTTTGGTTACCATTCTGTACGCATTTTTCAGACTCATTTTTTATAAGGTGCATCTACCAGAAAATAAGGCTGACACATCAATTTCATTCAAGTTTTCCTGCAAATAAAGTCTCAAGATCCCAGGTCACTTCTACGACTGAAACTGTGAGCCGCTGGAGCAGGCGCCCGCATTCCTGCCTCGCTGGCCGTA